>NC_092102.1:24658470-24982637 GCF_045679555.1 Salvelinus alpinus | reverse complement strand
GCAGCTGATATAATAGCCTCTTGAACAGGCTCTCATACAGTGAGCCAGCCAGTCAAACTAGCCCAGTAGCTACACACTGCCTGGTGCTCATCCTACTGGGAATCAGGGAGAGAAGAGAGAATCAATCTCTTCTCCTAGCTCTATCATCACAACTCCTCTCCTCTCCATCATGTGAAAGTGATATCCTCCTGTCCCCGATACACCAGATGAACATTGAGACAACGTCTGGCAGCCAGAGTGAACGTTAGTTCAACGCTCCTCACCATTAGTCTCCTAGCTGACATTTACACACGCTGCCATACAGTCATCACTGGAGCCAATACGCCGACTACATCATCCCCATTTCCAAATGCTATATCGTTAATTAGGATTTACATGGTCAATTACCTTAGATATCATGTGTCTTCATTAGTCTGGCTTCCCAGTGAGATAGTAAAGCCCCAGATGCAGACATGACATTAGCATCATCGCTACGTCAATAAAGGTCTGGTCACTGGGGAGCCTGTGTCCTGTCTGTCCACGTAGGACGGTCCCTGGCTAACCTTGCTGTGGCTATCCCTCCATTCATCCCTCTATCTCTCTATCCTGACCCAAGCAAGGTACCTGTGGAGGAGGAGAAGTAGTGTTCACTGCCTAGTGCACATAACCAGTCCAGGGAGGGAGAGAGACGTAGTGTTCACTGCCTAGTGCACATAACCAGTCCAGGGAGGGAGAGAGAAGTAGTGTTCACTGCCTAGTGCACATAACCAGTCCAGGGAGGGAGAGAGAAGTAGTGTTCACTGCCTAGTGCACATAACCAGTCCAGGGAGGGAGAGAGAAGTAGTGTTCACTGCCATAGCGCACATAACCAGTCCAGGGAGGGAGAGAGAAGTAGTGTTCACTGCCTAGTGCACATAACCAGTCCAGGGAGGGAGAGAGAAGTAGTGTTCACTGCCTAGTGCACATAACCAGTCCAGGGAGGGAGAGAGAAGTAGTGTCCACTGCCTAGTGCACATAACCAGTCCAGGGAGGGAGAGAGAAGTAGTGTCCACTGCCTAGTGCACATAACCAGTCCAGGGAGGGAGAGAGAAGTAGTGTTCACTGCCTAGTGCACATAACCAGTCCAGGGAGGGAGAGAGAAGTAGTGTTCACTGCCTAGTGCACATAACCAGTCCAGGGAGGGAGAGAGAAGTAGTGTTCACTGCCTAGTGCACATAACCAGTCCAGGGAGGGAGAGAGAAGTAGTGTTCACTGCCTAGTGCACATAACCAGTCCAGGGAGGGAGAGAGAAGTAGTGTTCACTGCCTAGTGCACATAACCAGTCCAGGGAGGGAGAGAGAAGTAGTGTCCACTGCCTAGTGCACATAACCAGTCCAGGGAGGGAGAGAGAAGTAGTGTCCACTGCCTAGTGCACATAACCAGTCCAGGGAGGGAGAGAGAAGTAGTGTTCACTGCCTAGTGCACATAACCAGTCCAGGGAGGGAGAGAGAAGTAGTGTTCACTGCCTAGTGCACATAACCAGTCCAGGGAGGGAGAGAGAAGTAGTGTTCACTGCCTAGTGCACATAACCAGTCCAGGGAGGGAGAGAGAAGTAGTGTTCACTGCCTAGTGCACATAACCAGTCCAGGGAGGGAGAGAGAAGTAGTGTTCACTGCCTAGTGCACATAACCAGTCCAGGGAGGGAGAGAGAAGTAGTGTTCACTGCCTAGTGCACATAACCAGTCCAGGGAGGGAGAGAGAAGGTAAGAGACTGAACCTTGCTCCATAATTTATGACTTGTTAATTGGAAGTCTCTGCATGTCTCACTGCCTCAAGATTAGCTGTGCCACTGTGAATGAACAGGGCTTAATCAAATCAAATCAGGCTCAGCCACACGCCCCTCAGCCCATCGGCACGGTAACAAGGCCAGCGCCCTATGCAGATTGGCCCATCCGTTCGGTACTGACTTGGGTAGGAGGGAGGTTTTAGAGGCCTAGCAGGTCAACAACACATATGGAATCATCCCACGCATAGCTTAGATCTCCCTCAGAGAAAATGGTATTTCCTTTTTATTTCCCTCTCGCTCTTTTGTTTTTGGCGGTGGAAATGGTTCAAAGGGCTGAGAGAGGCTATTTAGCAGGAGCTGTGAGGCCTGAGGGGTGCTTCTCAGGTTGTAAATAGAAGTAGTCTGAGAGAGCTTTCCAGGTTTTATGGAGATGTGGGTGTTCCTCTCCTGCGTGTGTTAGAAGCAGCTGCAGCAGTTCTGAAGCTGAGGAATCCTATTAAATGGCAGACAGTGACCCAGTGATCCCAGCTCTGCTGGCTGGTACTACAGAGAGGGATCACAACACTAGCAACACAGTATGAGCACATTCTACATTCCCCACAAACATTCAGATAGATACACACATGCATATGCAAACACTCAAACATGGGTGCCAACAGAGCGTGTGTGTGGATGCTTTACCCAGGCACACACACATCATCTGCCCCCCAACAACTAGACTAGCTGCATTTGAACAAGTCCAGCCGCCCGCTGCCTCCGCGCCTGCTAAGATTTACGCCTGTGATTATATATTCATATAGATGAATCAATAAGGGCCTTGCAGCCACATCAACGGGAGCACAGGGCGAATTACATCCATAGACTGCTGCTTTCCATTTCATTAGGGCACGATGCACAGTTTAACTCACAATAAATATAGCAATAAAACAAAACTGCTAGCAACGATCGGAGGCCCTCCACACACTCTCCTCTCTACTGTCTCCAGATAGAAGCAGTGCTCTGCTCCTGCCCGCCTCAGATGGCCCTGACCGTCAAGCCACCGTCAACACTACAATCACCAGCCAAACAAACAGATCAACAAACAAAACCAAATCAGGAGAAAATGACAATGATGCCGCCGCATGGAATTAGGGAGGGAGATGCCATTGATACACGGACATGGACAGAGAGGAGAGGCGGTTTGTGATGGCACAGTGGTAAGCGGTGAGACTGTGATGAGAGGGTCTCCTGGAGAGGAGGAGGGGGGTCATGGGGGAGAACGAGAGACTACAGGAGGGCCTGGTTGTGCTCTGTGGTGATGACTATGCTTCCCTACCTCCAGCCAGCTCCAGCCAGCCGTCTCTGCTCCTATATCTACAGCCCTGCATCGATCTGTGTGTGAGGACACCAGCAGCCTGCGCCCCACCGCTCAGCGCTCAGCCTCCACACAGGAAGGGGCGGTGGAAGAGTGGAAATGGGATTCCGATCATGTGAGGGATATCTTCCTTCTGAGATATGCTGATCCATCCCAGCCCCAGCCTCCACATCCCCCTCCAGCATCCTGCCCGCTATCCTGCTGCAGCCAGCAGACGGACACCAACAGCACCACTCCAAACCACCAGCAAGCTATCGCTACCTCAGGGGTCAGAACCAAGGACTATGGGACTGGGTTTCAGCCGACTTGGCAGAACAGGAGAGACTCAGTGTGTGTGTCCTGCTCCTAGACTAGTGTGCATGAGTGCCTGCATAATGGTTCAGTGTAAATCAGTGTGCATGCAGGTGTGCATTCTGGTGTGTATGAATATGTGGTTGCATTCCATGTTTCTCTATTATCCACCACATAAAATGACCTACAAATAATTGCATACGTTCAACAAAGATACTGTACAATCTACTCACCCTCGGCTTTCGATAGAGATTCTGACTAAAGCTCGAACCCAAACCCAAGGCCCTTCTTAGACTGTAGTCAGTGTTAACAGTCTGAAACCATCTGAGAGCTGTCCCACCTAACCCTGCTCTCCTCCCCTGTTCTCCTCCGCTGCTCTCCCCTCTCCTCCTCTGTTCTTCCCTTCTCCCCTGCTCTCCCCTCTCCTCCCCTGCTCCCCTGTTCTCCTCTCTCTTCCCCTGTTCTCCTCCCCTGTTCTCCTCTCTCCTCCCCTCTCCTCCCCTGTTCTCCCCTGTTCTCCTCTCTCCTCCCCTGTTCTCCTCCCCTGTTCTCCCCCCTCTCCTCCCCTGTTCCCCCCTGTTCTCCCCCCTCTCCTTCCCTGTTCTCCCCTGTTCTCCTCTCTCCTCCCCTTTCCTCCCCTGTTCTCCCCCCTCTCCTCCCCTGCTCCCCTGTTCTCCTCTCTCTTCCCCTGTTCTCCTCCCCTGTTCTCCTCTCTCCTCCCCTCTCCTCCCCTGTTCTCCCCTGTTCTCCTCTCTCCTCCCCTGTTCTCCTCCCCTGTTCTCCCCCCTCTCCTCCCCTGTTCTCCCCTGTTCTCCCCCCTCTCCTTCCCTGTTCTCCCCTGTTCTCCTCTCTCCTCCCCTTTCCTCCCCTGTTCTCCCCCCTCTCCTTCCCTGTTCTCCCCTGTTCTCCTCTCTCCTCCCCTGTTCTCCCCCCTCTCCTCCCCTCTCCTTCCCTGTTCTCCCCCCTCTCCTCCCCTCTCCTTCCCTGTTCTCCCCTCTCCTCCCCTGTTCTCCCCCTCTCCTCCCCTCTCCTTCCCTGTTCTCCTCTCTCCTCCCCTCTCCTCCCCTGTTCTCCCCCCTCTCCTTCCCTGTTCTCCCCTGTTCTCCTCTCTCCTCCCCTGTTCTCCCCCCTCTCCTCCCCTGTTCTCCCCTGTTCTCCCCCCTCTCCTTCCCTGTTCTCCCCTGTTCTCCTCTCTCCTCCCCTTTCCTCCCCTGTTCTCCCCCCTCTCCTTCCCTGTTCTCCCCTGTTCTCCTCTCTCCTCCCCTGTTCTCCCCCCTCTCCTCCCCTCTCCTTCCCTGTTCTCCTCTCTCCTCCTCTGTTCTCCCCCTTCTCCTCCCCTCTCCTTCCCTGTTCTCCCCTCTCCTCCCCTCTCCTCCCCTGTTCTCCTGAGCTCAGTGAACAGCACCAGAGAAGGCACAGCAATGGCTCACAGCACGACAGCACCGGTGATTGGCAAACCCGCTACTCCAGTCATCTCAATCCCCCACTCAGCACAGAGGAGTCAGCTATGAGACAGAGCCTTTAGATTCATCCTCATAGCCAGACGTGAGTAACATTCAGACACACACACTGACACACACACAGCGACATACACACACACACTGACACACACAGAGAATCCACCATTATCCTACCTTCTTAATGCGTCCGCTGCGTGTGCCGGTAAAGGCCACGGTGTGGCCGTGGTATTCGTAGGCCGCCACCGAGGTCATGCCATCGTCCTTGTCCACGAACAGAGGCAGACCCTCGATGGTGCTGGTTCCTCCCAGGGGCTGGTTGAAGTCCTGCCCACAGAAGTTATCATCTATCTGGAGTGGCTGCGAGAAAGAGAGAGATATTTATGTTTATTTATTTTCCCTTTTGTACTTGTACATCATTACAACACTGTATATAGACATAATATGACATTTGAAATGTCTTTATTCTTTTGGAACTTTTGTGAGTGTAATATTGTTCATTTGTATTGTTTATTTCACTTTTGTTTATTATCTATTTCACTTGCTTTGGCAATGCAGACATATGTTTCCCATGCCAATAAAGCCCCTGAAATTGAAAAATAGAAATTGAGAGAGAGAGACCACTGTGACTGACCCAAAGTTAAGGAAAGCCTTGACTATGTACAGACTCAGTGAGCATAGCCTTGCTATTGAGAATGGCCGCCGTAGGCAGACACTGCCCACAAAATGAGGTGGAAACTGAGCTGCACTTCCTAACCTCCTGCCAAATGTATGACCCTATTAGAGACACATATTTCCCTCAGATTACACAGACCCACAAAGAATTTGAAAACAAACCCAATTTAGAAAAACTCCCATATCTACTGGGTGAACTACCACAGTGTGCAATCATAGCAGCAAGATGTGTGACCTGTTGCCACAAGAAAAGGGCAACCAGTGAAGCACAAACACCATTGTAAATACAACCTATATTTATGTTTACTTATTTTCCCTTTTGTACTTGAACTATTTCAGTGAGAGATAGCAGCATACACATAACAGCAGCATACACACACTCCCACTGGGCAAAAAAGAGTGCTTGAATCAACATTGTTTCCATGTCATTTAAAAAAAAATCTATGTTATGACGTTAAATCAACGCGGAAAAAAGTGATCAAAGTAAAGGGATTTCGTCTATTTTTCACCCAACTTTTAACCTAAATCCAATGACGTGGTGCCATTTTTCTTGATTTCGCTCAACCAAATGTAAATCAAACTACATGTTGAACTGACATCTGTTCAGTGGGCTGTCACTGTGTGATAGGCGTGTGTGTAACAGGTCCCAGGAGGTATCTTTCATACGCACTGACATATGTAACCAGGATTAGTGACCTCTAACACATCCCACATCACTAATTAACTGGTGCCAGGATCCCCTCGTCTATTTGAAGACATATCGCTTCCATAGTAGACAATCAATCACAGACAACACACACACTCCGCCAGCCGCTAAGCTCTCTGGGAAGGAAGGAGTTGTGCATGTGTTATGAGCTGATGTGACCAGAATGGGGGATGGAACGAAAGAAGGCCGCTGGGTGAATCCTTAAGTCGTCTTGTGTCTAAAGACACAAAGTACCCAACATGCACATTGGTGGATGGAACAGATCTTAACACAACACAATGTAGAGACTGATGTACAAATGCAAGTGGGTTGTACAGATAGAATAAGTATACTGAGTTTGTGAGAGTCTATTAGATATACTGTAGTTCTGACCAGTACTGGTCTATTAGATATACTGTAGTTCAGACCAGTACCTGTCTATTAGGTATACTGTAGTTCATACCAGTACTATTCTATTAGGTATACTGTAGTTCAGACCAGTACTGGTCTATTAGGTATACTGTAGTTCAGACCAGTACTATTCTATTAGGTATACTGTAGTTCATACCAGTACTATTCTATTAGGTATACTGTAGTTCATACCAGTACTATTCTATTAGGTATACTGTAGTTCAGACCAGTACTGGTCTATTAGGTATACTGTAGTTCATACCAGTACTATTCTATTAGGTATACTGTAGTTCAGACCAGTACTGGTCTATTAGGTATACTGTAGTTCAGACCAGTACTATTCTAGTAGGTATACTGTAGTTCAGACCAGTACTAGTCTATTAGGTATACTGTAGTTCAGACCAGTACCTGTCTATTAGGTATACTGTAGTTCAGACCAGTACCTGTCTATTAGGTATACTGTAGTTCAGACCAGTACCTGTCTATTAGGTATACTGTAGTTCAGACCAGTACCTGTCTATTAGGTATACTGTAGTTCAGACCAGTACTGGTCTATTAGGTATACTGTAGTTCAGACCAGTACTATTCTAGTAGGTATACTGTAGTTCAGACCAGTACTATTATATTAGGTATACTGTAGTTCAGACCAGTACTGGTCTATTAGGTATACTGTAGTTCAGACCAGTACTATTCTATTAGGTATACTGTAGTTCAGACCAGTACTATTCTATTAGGTATACTGTAGTTCAGACCAGTACTATTCTATTAGGTATACTGTAGTTCAGACCAGTACTATTCTATTAGGTATACTGTAGTTCAGACCATTACTATTCTATTAGGTATACTATAGTTCAGACCAGTACTACTCTAGTAGGTATACTGTAGTTCAGACCAATACTATTCTATTAGGTATACTGTAGTTCAGACCAGTACTGGTCTATTAGGTATACTGTAGTTCAGACCAGTACTATTCTAGTAGGTATACTGTAGTTCAGACCAGTACTAGTCTATTAGGTATACTGTAGTTCAGACCAGTACTGGTCTATTAGGTATACTGTAGTTCAGACCAGTACTATTCTATTAGGTATACTGTAGTTCAGACCAGTACTGGTCTATTAGGTATACTGTAGTTCAGACCAGTACTATTCTAGTAGGTATACTGTAGTTCAGACCAGTACTAGTCTATTAGGTATACTGTAGTTCAGACCAGTACTGGTCTATTAGGTATACTCTAGTTCAGACCAGTACTATTCTATTAGGTATACTGTAGTTCAGACCAGTACTGGTCTATTAGGTATACTCTAGTTCAGACCAGTACTATTCTATTAGGTATACTGTAGTTCAGACCAGTACTATTCTATTAGGTATACTGTAGTTCAGACCAGTACTGGTCTATTAGGTATACTCTAGTTCAGACCAGTACTATTCTATTAGGTATACTGTAGTTCAGACCAGTACTATTCTATTAGGTATACTGTAGTTCAGACCAGTACTGGTCTATTAGGTATACTGTAGTTCAGACCAGTACTATTCTATTAGGTATACTGTAGTTCAGACCAGTACTATTCTATTAGGTATACTGTAGTTCAGACCAGTACTATTCTATTAGGTATACTGTAGTTCAGACCAGTACTGGTCTATTAGGTATACTCTAGTTCAGACCAGTACTATTCTATTAGGTATACTGTAGTTCAGACCAGTACTATTCTATTAGGTATACTGTAGTTCAGACCAGTACTGGTCTATTAGGTATACTCTAGTTCAGACCAGTACTATTCTATTAGGTATACTGTAGTTCAGACCAGTACTATTCTATTAGGTATACTGTAGTTCAGACCAGTACTGGTCTATTAGGTATACTGTAGTTCAGACCAGTACTATTCTATTAGGTATACTGTAGTTCAGACCAGTACTATTCTATTAGATATACTGTAGTTCAGACCAGTACTATTCTATTAGGTATACTGTAGTTCAGACCAGTACTATTCTATTAGGTATACTGTAGTTCAGACCAGTACTGGTCTATTAGGTATACTGTAGTTCAGACCAGTACTATTCTATTAGGTATACTGTAGTTCAGACCAGTACTGGTCTATTAGGTATACTGTAGTTCAGACCAGTACTATTCTATTAGGTATACTGTAGTTCAGACCAGTACTATTCTATTAGGTATACTGTAGTTCAGACCAGTACTATTCTATTAGGTATACTGTAGTTCAGACCAGTACTATTCTATTAGGTATACTGTAGTTCAGACCAGTACTGGTCTATTAGGTATACTGTAGTTCAGACCAGTACTATTCTATTAGGTATACTGTAGTTCAGACCAGTACTATTCTATTAGGTATACTGTAGTTCAGACCAGTACTGGTCTATTAGGTATACTGTAGTTCAGACCAGTACTATTCTATTAGGTATACTGTAGTTCAGACCAGTACTATTCTATTAGGTATACTGTAGTTCAGACCAGTACTGGTCTATTAGGTATACTCTAGTTCAGACCAGTACTATTCTATTAGGTATACTGTAGTTCAGACCAGTACTATTCTATTAGGTATACTGTAGTTCAGACCAGTACTGGTCTATTAGGTATACTGTAGTTCAGACCAGTACTATTCTATTAGGTATACTGTAGTTCAGACCAGTACTATTCTATTAGGTATACTGTAGTTCAGACCAGTACTATTCTATTAGGTATACTGTAGTTCAGACCAGTACTGGTCTATTAGGTATACTCTAGTTCAGACCAGTACTATTCTATTAGGTATACTGTAGTTCAGACCAGTACTATTCTATTAGGTATACTGTAGTTCAGACCAGTACTGGTCTATTAGGTATACTCTAGTTCAGACCAGTACTATTCTATTAGGTATACTGTAGTTCAGACCAGTACTATTCTATTAGGTATACTGTAGTTCAGACCAGTACTGGTCTATTAGGTATACTGTAGTTCAGACCAGTACTATTCTATTAGATATACTGTAGTTCAGACCAGTACTATTCTATTAGGTATACTGTAGTTCAGACCAGTACTATTCTATTAGGTATACTGTAGTTCAGACCAGTACTGGTCTATTAGGTATACTGTAGTTCAGACCAGTACTATTCTATTAGGTATACTGTAGTTCAGACCAGTACTGGTCTATTAGGTATACTGTAGTTCAGACCAGTACTATTCTATTAGGTATACTGTAGTTCAGACCAGTACTATTCTATTAGGTATACTGTAGTTCAGACCAGTACTATTCTATTAGGTATACTGTAGTTCAGACCAGTACTATTCTATTAGGTATACTGTAGTTCAGACCAGTACTGGTCTATTAGGTATACTGTAGTTCAGACCAGTACTATTCTATTAGGTATACTGTAGTTCAGACCAGTACTATTATATTAGGTATACTGTAGTTCAGACCAGTACTGGTCTATTAGGTATACTGTAGTTCAGACCAGTACTATTCTATTAGGTATACTGTAGTTCAGACCAGTACTATTCTATTAGGTATACTGTAGTTCAGACCAGTACTGGTCTATTAGATATACTGTAGTTCAGACCAGTACTAGTCTATTAGGTATACTGTAGTTCAGACCAGTACTATTCTATTAGGTATACTGTAGTTCAGACCAATACTATTCTATTAGGTATACTGTAGTTCAGACCAGTACTATTCTATTAGGTAAACTGTAGTTCAGACCAGTACTGGTCTATTAGATATACTGTAGTTCAGACCAGTACTAGTCTATTAGATATACTGTAGTTCAGACCAGTACTTGGGAAAACCGGTACCAAGTTAAGGGCATTACAATGGCTTTCATTGAGTCCTGATTTATCCCCCCTTCTCATCCTGGACACCAGACGGGACTCATTAGTAGAGACAAGAGCGCTGGCGAACCCCGCGTCCCCCACACTACTGCCAGCTGACGCCCCTCATATTTCACCCAGCGAGGGGTGCCAGCTCTGCCAAGTCCCAGCCAGGCCCAGCCATGTACAGCAGAGGTCTTCTGAAAGGACAATGCAGGAGACCATGTCCTTCTCTGACCCCCCACCATGGAGTTGGGTCTGGAAATAGAGCAGTGGAGGGGGGGGGGGGGTAGAACTAAACACAGGACATCTGGGTGCCAGATAATTACAGGCTGCATCCAGACTATGTGTGAATGAAATGGGTCTATATAGTGCAGTGTCCAGTAGGTTAAGGCTCCCTCCTGCCATCTGAGTACTGTAATCAGCAAGCAGCAAGGTACATACATACCACTTCCAGATGCCTGCTGCAACATCCCTACTGTGTCTAAGTCATATACAACTGGAAATTCGGATTACTAATCAGTAGCTTCAAATTAAAATCCAATCAAACTGTATTGGTCACATACACATGGTTAGCAGATGTTAATGCGAGTGTAGTGAAATGCTTGTGCTTCTAGTTCCGACAGTGCAGTAATATCTAACAAGTAATCTAACAATTCCCCAACAACAACCTAATACACACAAATCTAAAGGGGTGAATGAGAATATTTACATATAATATATGGATGAGCGATGGCCGAGTGGCATAGGCAAGGTGCAACAGATGGTATAAAATAAAGTATATACATGTGATATGAGTAATGTAGATATGTAAACATTATTAAAGTGGCATTATTTCGAGTGGCATTGTATAAAGTGACTAGTGATCCATTACAATGCCCATCTCAGCAATGTCAGCTAGATAACTTCATGGATGTGATGGAGGCATGCCCTGCCAGGCCAGGATGTCTAGGTCAAGGCTGGCCTGAGTAGAGAGAGAGAGTTAGAGAGAGAGAGAGTTAGAGAGAGAGAGCAGGAATCTGGCATGGCTGTGAGTTCCCCATGGGTGCCTACGACCTCCCCTTGCCCCCTCCCTCGGCCCCCTGCACTGGGAGTGAGATGGATCCGGGAGAGCAACCGGCCGATCCTCCTATCGCAATCAGCGGAAGCAGCGTGGCAGCAACCCAGAGCCAGAGGTTCAGACTGGCAATGAGGCATGGCAATCTGCACTCCCCTAGCTCTGCCTCTCTGGCTCCACTCTCACTCTGCTTCCCTCTACTGTTTGTTTGTTTTTCGCTTTGTCCTTCGCTCACTCAAATTACACTCCCCTGTGGATGGGAAAGGGATGAATAGAAAAATGTAGTCTGTTTGGTGATAGAGAGCGAGAGGGAGAGAGAGAGCATGGGTTTGTAAGTAAGAGCAGAGAGTTGGTAGAATGACTTTTAAATGGAAAACGATCCCACTCACTTAGAGAGTTGGTAGAATGACTTTTAAATGGAAAACGATCCCACTCACTTAGAGAGTTGGTAGAATGACTTTTAAATGGAAAACGATCCCACTCACTTAGAGAGTTGGTAGAATGACTTTTAAATGGAAAACGATCCCACTCACTCAGAGAGTTGGTAGAATGACTTTTAAATGGAAAACGATCCCACTCAATCAGAGAGTTGGTAGAATGACTTTTAAATGGAAAATGATCCCACTCACTCAGAGAGTTGGTAGAATGACTTTTAAATGGAAAATGATCCCACTCACTTAGAGAGTTGGTAGAATGACTTTTAAATGGAAAACGATCCCACTCACTCAGAGAGTTGGTAGAATGACTTTTAAATGGAAAACGATCCCACTCACTCAGAGAGTTGGTAGAATGACTTTTACATGGAAAATGATCCCACTCACTCAAAGAGTTGGTAGAATGACTTTTACATGGAAAACGATCCCACTCACTTAGAGAGTTGGTAGAATGACTTTTAAATGGAAAACGATCCCACTCACTCAGAGAGTTGGTAGAATGACTTTTACATGGAAAACGATCCCACTCACTTAGAGAGTTGGTAGAATGACTTTTACATGGAAAACGATCCCACTCACTCAGAGAGTTGGTAGAATGACTTTTAAATGGAAAACGATCCCACTCACTCAGAGAGTTGGTAGAATGACTTTTACATGGAAAACGATCCCACTCACTTAGAGAGTTGGTAGAATGACTTTTAAATGGAAAACGATCCCACTCACTCAGAGAGTTGGTAGAATGACTTTTACATGGAAAACGATCCCACTCACTCAGAGAGTTGGTAGAATGATTTTTACATGGAAAACGATCCCACTCACTCAGAGAGTTGGTAGAATGACTTTTAAATGGAAAACGATCCCACTCACTTAGAGTTGGTAGAATGACTTTTAAATGGAAAATGATCCCACTCACTCAGAGAGTTGGTAGAATGACTTTTACATGGAAAATGATCCCACTCACTCAGAGAGTTGGTAGAAGGCATGTTCTTAATAATGCAATGCCAAGACGATGGATTTGAACAAGTCAAGGAAAAAAGTCATACAACTATGAAAGTGCATTGATAAAAGACAATCCAAGACATGAAAATATAATAAAACTGTTATTGCAGCAATTATGATGGAGCTTCATAAATGTAAAGAAAGAATGTTTTTTTAACTATGCAAGTCAGTTAAGAACAAATTCTTATTTACAATGACGGCCTATCGGGGAACAGTGGGTTAACTGCCTTGTTCAGGGGCAGAACAACAGATTTGAACCTTTCGGTTACTGGCCCCACACTAACCACTAGGCTACCTGCCGCCCCTAAAAATAAATGAAGGACTGCTGTTACATATTTGATTACAGGAGGACAGTACTGTATACTGGTTCTAGCCGGTGAGAGTGTGTGGGTCATATCATGGTCTGTTCAGACAGCCTTGTCCCTTGAAGCCCGGACTGCCCAGACCTTGTACACAGCTGTAATCCACAGCCTTATCTCTACACCATCTGATTGATCCTACAGAGCAGACAGACCACCTCCTTTCTCTCTCACTCCACTCCATCTCTATCTCTCCTTCCCTCCTTCTGTATCTGCCTATCTATCCATCTGTCTACCAGTCCGCTGGAACTCTATTGGTCAATCAATAGAGACAGCACGACTTGAGAATGTCCAAGAGCTGTCCTGCACATGTCCTTAAGGGTTAATGTGTCTGCCATGAAGAAAGAGGGGCGTGATATAATGGAGGCTCCACAGACACCAGGCTTTGACAACACAAAGTGTCTTCATCCCATGTGAGCTCTACAGAGCTGGGAGAATACTGCCTGCCCTGAGACCAGACTGATGCTTCCAAGATTTACTGCAGGGGATAGGGTATATAAAGATAAATGTTGTAGATTGTGTGTGTGTGTGTGTGTGTGTGTGTGTGTGTGTGTGTGTGTGTGTGTGTGTGTGTGTGTGTGTGTGTGTGTGTGTGTGTGTGTGTGTGTGTGTTCATTCTTGCGTGCGTGTGTGTATGTGTGTGTGTGTGTGTGTGTGTGTGTGTGTGTGTGTGTGTGTGTGTGTGTGTGTGTGTGTGTGTAGTGTAGCAAAATGAGATGAAATGTTACTTCCAAAGCTGTATACACAAAATGCTTAGAGAATCAGAATACACAGACATTGGAAGCAGCACATTTCTGACCAGCTGCCAAGTTCCTGTTTTGATTTGTTGCATTGGATACAGCGTGGTAACGCTGCTTGCCCTTTGTGGCTTTCTAATTGGCTCTTAATGGCACTCAGTCAAATGTAAGCGAGGAGGGATTGTGATGCTGTTGAGCCCTGCTATTTCCAGCTAGGAGAAAGAGAGAGGCAGAGACAGTGACATTATAAACTGAGCCACAAATCACCCAGGGTTCTTCTATAGCAAACACACCCCATCCCCCACTAGCACTAATGTGTCTGTCTGTCACCACGGGCCTGTCAGTTCAGCTGCATGCAGTGTCTGTTACAGCCATGCTGGGTGGTTGGGGCGGGCGATGAAAAGTGTGTGGGTAAATGCAGCTGAATACATCACAGTGCAGTACACACTCATCCCAAATGGCTGTGGATTACAACCGCTTTCCTAACAGTGCCAAAGCTGAAGACTCATGAGAGGCAAGACATCCACACAGTACACTAAATATTCATAGACCCGTACAGTAGGACATGTTTCTGTGTGACTGCATGAAAGCATGTGGGCATGCAGGTGATAGTAGGTGTGTGAATGTGTGTGTTTACAACTGATTTGGGAGTTCTTCTCCTCCCTGTCTGGTTTGCGTGCTAACAGTGTAGTTTCGGATGGGTCCTGTGAGTCACACGACGTGTGCTCTGAGGCGTTCCTCCCAGATGCCTGTCTGATTTATCAGTCTCTCTCTCCCTATCCCTCTCCCCCCTCTCTCTCTCGCTCCCTCTCTCTCTCGCTCTCTCTCCCCCTCTCTCTCTCCCTCTTTATCTCTCTCTCTCTCTCCCCCTCTCTCTCTCCCTCTTTCTCGCTGTCTCTCTCTCTCCGCTCCACCTTTTATTACCTCCAACAATCTCCTGTCTCCCTGTCTCTCTCCCTGTGACCTTAGCCCAAAATAACACCCTGTCATTGTTCCTGTGCTCTTTAATCTCCCTCCTGCATGGAGCTCTCTCTATCATTGAGTTGTAGGGGCCAGGGGGGAGCATCGGGAGCTAATAAACAGGTGACAGGCTCCTGAGGAACTGACTGATATCAACAGAATGGCAGTAGAGGGTGGAGGAGGGGGAAAGGGGGATGAATCTGGCATGACATTCATGGAAGGATGTTTTTTCAACACAGAGACTCCAGACTTGTGGACCGGAAGATGAGGTGTCCTTCCAAACCCAACTCGATGTCCTCTATCTATCCTGGCCTCTTCCTAAACTACATCTAACAGGCCCGCACCAGTAAACGCTTATTTCTGAACACTCCAATCCCTCTCTTCCCACATACTGGCAAAGTGCCTTTGATACCTGTATCCTCTCATTAGATGGGATCTTTTAATACAGACCATGACATATCATTATCTGATACTGCCAGCAGACCAGACACAGAAAAAGCAGTGTACATGAAGCTGCCAGCAGTGTGTGTGTGTGTGTGTGTGTGTGTGTGTGTGTGTGTGTGTGTGTGTGTGTGTGTGTGTGTGTGTGTGTGTGTGTGTGTGTGTGTGTGTGTGTGTGTGTGTGTGTGTGTGTGTGTGTGTGTGTGTACTCTGTTCTGCCAGCTAGTATATTGGCGGGCAGTGTGTCAAGGCTGTAGCGCGGTGCGGCAGCGAGGCAGGGCCAGGCTGTGAGACAGATGTTTGGATCCCCTCTCTCCTGACCCCACACACCACAGCTACATTCCCCAGCCCTCCACAGCTCTTCCCAGATCCTCCCCAGCCCTCCTCTCCCCAGTACAGAGGCCTACTATGAGGCTGTGCATGACCCGCGCACAGCCTGACACACTGGGCTACACACAGACATCTGGCACTGACCACAGACCTATAGAAGTCTACACACATACACACACACAAACACACACACACACACACACACATGCTGTAGCTACACAGACAACGCACATATACACTTACAATGGATTGCAGTAATTTATTTACTGTTCTCAAACCTCATTTTCTCATGAGTGTAAAGGTGTTCATGTCATCTCACAGTAACTGTGTGTGTGTGTGTGTGTGTGTGTGTGTGTGTGTGTGTGTGTGTGTGTGTGTGTGTGTGTGTGTGTGTGTGTGTGTGTGTGTGTGTGTGTGTGTGTGTGTGTGTGTGTGTGTGTGTGTGTGTGTGTGTGTGCATGTTTTTGGTTTAAATTCGGACAAGTGGGGACAATTTGCCAGTCGCCACAAGGAAAAAGGCTATTTTAGGCTTAGGGGTTAGGTTTAGGGTTACACTTAGGGTTAGGGGTTAGGTTTAGGGTCAGGGTTAAGGTTAGGGTTAGAGGTTAGGTTTAGGAGTTAGGTTAAAGGTTAGGGTTAGGAGTTATGTTAAAGGTTAGGGTTAGGAGTTAGGTTAAAGGTTAGGGTTAGGAGTTAGATTAAAGGTTAGGGTTAGGAGTTAGGTTAAAGGTTGGGGTTAGGAGTTATGTTAAAGGTTAGGGTTAGGAGTTATGTTAAAGGTTAGAGTTAGGAGTTAGGTTAAAGGTTAGGGTTAGGAGTTATGTTAAAGGTTAGGGTTAGGAGTTAGGTTTAGGGTCAGGGTTAAGGTTAGGTTAAAGGTTAGGTTAAGGGTTAGGAGTTAGGGAAAATAGGATTTTGAATGGGAATCAATTGTTTGGTCACCACATGGATAGTAAAACAAATGTGTGTGTGTGTGTTGTTTTGATACAGTTTCTGTAAGGGCTTGGGGGTATGTTATGATGTTATGTGTCCCAGGGCCTCGGTGGAAGGCAACATGTGACTGTTCCCTACAGATTCTGCTCCTAACACACCTCACCCTAGCAACAGGCTCTCGTAAACAAAAATGAAAGGTCACGCTGCCTAAAGCTTGGTTGCCACCTTGGGTAGATGTGTTCTTTACACCAGGATGTCTAGAGAGGATGGTTAATTCACAGCAGAATGAACTGTGGCATTGTGTTCTAGCCTTGTGGGTTCCATGTTTAAGGCCTGTATTGTGATTGAATTATTGTTTCTTCTGAGTGTGTGACCTATCCAGATCCATTCCCCCTTCTTGAGTTGATCTTCTATTGGTTCTTCTATTGGTTCTTGTTTAGTAATTTCCCTTGATGCTACTGATGGTATCTGGCCAGAGGACTCCCAGAAGGCGTCTGAGGCAGTAGTTTCAGAATGTCTGTAGTTTGTTCAGTTTTTTAATAGTGGTTCTCCATGTTTCACATCCGCACAGAAGGATTCATTTTACATTTGTGTTTAAGCTCTTAAATTTTGTTTTAAGTGTAATGTTTCAGGGTGTTACATGTTGCTCTTCCTTTGACATCTTCATCCATCCTTCCATCCACAGTTAACACACTTCCTAGGTGAGTGAGCCTGGTTACCGCCTCTAGTTGGTTGTTTCCATGGTTATTGGTGTGTTGATTTTACGGTTGATCCTCATGATTTGGGTTTTCGGGGGGTTGATATTGAGTCTGAGCGTAGCTGCTGTCGTTTCCAGCGTATGGAATTGGTCCTGCATCTGCTGGTGAGTGTGGGCTAATAGTGCCAAATCATCAGAAAAGTCTTCCAGCTGTTCTGTCAGGCTCCACAGGATTCCGGTTTGATTGTTGTTGGGTGTTTGTTGCATGATTCAGGCGATGCATTGGAGGAAGAGAAAGGGTGAGAGAAAGCAGCCCTGTCGCATCCCGGTAAGGACTTCAAACTTTTCCGATGGACTTCCATCGTGGAGGACTTGACACTGCATTCCTTGGTAGGTGTGCTTGATTATATTGATGAATTTGGGTGGGATTTCATAACGTGCCATAAGTCTCCACATCATCTCTCAATCTATACAATCAAACGCCAATGAAATTGACGCAGACAGGAGAGTTCCAGTCAATGGAATAATCCTCATAAAGGGTGGCAATTTGGTCTACGCAAGGTCTTCTGTTCCTAAAACCAGCCTGGTTTCCCCTCAGTTGTTCATCCACCGCCTTCCGTAGTCTCTCTAGGAGAATGTGGTTGAACACCTAGGAGAATGTGGTTGAAAACAAACATCATGTTTTCATGTAATACAGCACAGTTAGTTGATGCTTTTAACCATGTTGGCCAAGCAAATGCTTTGGATTACAATCAGTATAATCTAAACTAAACCCGCCCAGCCAACTCTAATCCAATTACTAAAGCCCTCCCTGGACTGAGTTTGGGACCGTTACACAGCATAGCTGGGCTCTCAGTGCTGCATGGTGGCAGAGGAGGTCACACACGCAAATACACACGCATACATAGTTCTTGTAATCTCTGTTGACGTTTTCAAACAGTGCCGTGGCTTAATGAGTTCTGAAGAAGTATCAGTTTGTCTGTCTCTCTCTCCACGCTGAGGAGAGGGAGTTCATTAGACTCCATTCATCATGGCAGCAGAAAGTCCTACACATCACATAATGCCCATCACCCAGCGCCTGCCAACTCCCAACTCCCAACGCCATGATAAAAGAGGAATCAGGAGAGCCCTTTTTCACTCAGTGTGAAGGACTAGGGTGAAGCCTCTAGTAGACAAGAGGAGCCACTGCCACTGCTACTCTCCCCATACATGAGAGTAGGCTAGATGAGGCTGAGGCTATAGAGCTGGGAGCCACTGCTACTGCTACTCTCCCCATACATGAGAGTAGGCTAGATGAGGCTGAGGCTATAGAGCTGGGAGCCACTGCTACTGCTACTCTCCCCATACATGAGAGTAGGCTAGATGAGGCTGAGGCTATAGAGCTGGGAGCCACTGCTACTGCTACTCTCCCCATACATGAGAGTAGGCTAGATGAGGCTGAGGCTATAGAGCTGGGAGCCACTGCTACTGCTACTCTCCCCATACATGAGAGTAGGCTAGATGAGGCTGAGGCTATAGAGCTGGGAGCTACTGCCACTGCTACTCTCCCCATACATGAGAGTAGGCTAGATGAGGCTGAGGCTATAGAGCTGGGAGCTACTGCCACTGCTACTCTCCCCATACATGAGAGTAGGCTAGATGAGGCTGAGGCTATAGAGCTGGGAGCTACTGCCACTGCTACTCTCCCCATACATGAGAGTAGGCTAGATGAGGCTGAGGCTATAGAGCTGGGAGCCACTGCTACTGCTACTCTCCCCATACATGAGAGTAGGCTAGATGAGGCTGAGGCTATAGAGCTGGGAGCTACTGCTACTGCTACTCTCCCCATACATGAGAGTAGGCTAGATGAGGCTGAGGCTATAGAGCTGGGAGCTACTGCCACTGCTACTCTCCCCATACATGAGAGTAGGCTAGATGAGGCTGAGGCTATAGAGCTGGGAGCCACTGCTACTGCTACTCTCCCCATACATGAGAGTAGGCTAGATGAGGCTGAGGCTATAGAGCTGGGAGCCACTGCTACTGCTACTCTCCCCATACATGAGAGTAGGCTAGATGAGGCTGAGGCTATAGAGCTGGGAGCCACTGCTACTGCTACTCTCCCCATACATGAGAGTAGGCTAGATGAGGCTGAGGCTATAGAGCTGGGAGCCACTGCCACTGCTACTCTCCCCATACATGAGAGTAGGCTAGATGAGGCTGAGGCTATAGAGCTGGGAGCCACTGCTACTGCTACTCTCCCCATACATGAGAGTAGGCTAGATGAGGCTGAGGCTATAGAGCTGGGAGCCACTGCTACTGCTACTCTCCCCATACATGAGAGTAGGCTAGATGAGGCTGAGGCTATAGAGCTGGGAGCCACTGCTACTGCTACTCTCCCCATACATGAGAGTAGGCTAGATGAGGCTGAGGCTATAGAGCTGGGAGCCACTGCTACTGCTACTCTCCCCATACATGAGAGTAGGCTAGATGAGGCTGAGGCTATAGAGCTGGGAGCCACTGCCACTGCTACTCTCCCCATACATGAGAGTAGGCTAGATGAGGCTGAGGCTATAGAGCTGGGAGCTACTGCTACTGCTACTCTCCCCATACATGAGAGTAGGCTAGATGAGGCTGAGGCTATAGAGCTGGGAGCTACTGCCACTGCTACTCTCCCCATACATGAGAGTAGGCTAGATGAGGCTGAGGCTATAGAGCTGGGAGCTACTGCTACTGCTACTCTCCCCATACATGAGAGTAGGCTAGATGAGGCTGAGGCTATAGAGCTGGGAGCCACTGCTACTGCTACTCTCCCCATACATAAGAGTAGGCTAGATGAGGCTGAGGCTATAGAGCTGGGAGCTACTGCCACTGCTACTCTCCCCATACATGAGAGTAGGCTAGATGAGGCTGAGGCTATAGAGCTGGGAGCTACTGCTACTGCTACTCTCCCCATACATGAGAGTAGGCTAGATGAGGCTGAGGCTATAGAGCTGGGAGCCACTGCTACTGCTACTCTCCCCATACATGAGAGTAGGCTAGATGAGGCTGAGGCTATAGAGCTGGGAGCCACTGCTACTGCTACTCTCCCCATACATGAGAGTAGGCTAGATGAGGCTGAGGCTATAGAGCTGGGAGCTACTGCCACTGCTACTCTCCCCATACATGAGAGTAGGCTAGATGAGGCTGAGGCTATAGAGCTGGGAGCTACTGCCACTGCTACTCTCCCCATACATGAGAGTAGGCTAGATGAGGCTGAGGCTATAGAGCTGGGAGCTACTGCCACTGCTACTCTCCCCATACATGAGAGTAGGCTAGATGAGGCTGAGGCTATAGAGCTGGGAGCTACTGCCACTGCTACTCTCCCCATACATGAGAGTAGGCTAGATGAGGCTGAGGCTATAGAGCTGGGAGCTACTGCCACTGCTACTCTCCCCATACATGAGAGTAGGCTAGATGAGGCTGAGGCTATAGAGCTGGGAGCTACTGCCACTGCTACTCTCCCCATACATGAGAGTAGGCTAGATGAGGCTGAGGCTATAGAGCTGGGAGCCACTGCTACTGCTACTCTCCCCATACATGAGAGTAGGCTAGATGAGGCTGAGGCTATAGAGCTGGGAGCCACTGCTACTGCTACTCTCCCCATACATGAGAGTAGGCTAGATGAGGCTGAGGCTATAGAGCTGGGAGCTACTGCCACTGCTACTCTCCCCATACATGAGAGTAGGCTAGATGAGGCTGAGGCTATAGAGCTGGGAGCTACTGCCACTGCTACTCTCCCCATACATGAGAGTAGGCTAGATGAGGCTGAGGCTATAGAGCTGGGAGCCACTGCTACTGCTACTCTCCATGTATGAGACTAGCTCAGGCTAAGGCTTTTGAGCTGAGAGTCACATGCTAACAGAGCAGCACAGTTTGCTGCTAGAGCAGGGAGTTACTGCTACTGCCTACAACGTAGAGAGTAGCTAAGACTGAGGTTGTTTCCTAAATGGCATCCTATTCCCTATTTAGTGCACTACCTTTTAACAGGGTAATTGGAATCTGGTCAAAAGTAGTGCACTATAGGGTATAGGGTGCCATTTAGAACGCAATCTGAGACTTTATGCTAACAGAGACAGAGAGGATGTTGGTCAGTTCCCTCTAAAACCCAAATAACAAACTGTGTATTATACTGGAGAGAATAATGACTGTGAGACTGCCACAGCAGAGACTGGGGAAGGCTTGGCCAAATATTCTTTTTTTTAAAACATATACTGTTTGCATAACCATCTTGGAACAGAGTTGTTGCATTTCACATTAACATCAGCCAGGAACAACAATTTGTTTCCATAAGCAAAGCAACATACTTGAATGTTTGAGCCGTGCTAGGGTTGTGAGGCTGCCAGTGAGGATATCCAACTGACTCCAACATGTGTCCAGGAATTTACAACTGGAAACTCTGGCCTGCACATCAGGGTTTTTTCCCTTTTCTCTTGGGTAACACGGTATTTCCCAACAAAACCAGAAGTGTCATTCTAAAGCATTATAAAACACATAAATAGGACTGGATTTGATTAGAGCTTTGATCAGCATGAAAACTCTAGCCTGATGCTACCTGAGCCTGATGAGACAAATATTAAAGACATTTAATGAGACCTACATTAAAGACATGTAATGAGACCTACATTAAAGACATTTAATGAGCCCTACATTAAAGACATTTAATGAGACCTACATTAAAGACATTTAATGAGCCCTACTTTAAAGACATTTAATGAGACCTACATTAAATGCATTTTATGAGACCTACATTAAAGACATTTTATGAGACCTACATTAATGACATTTTATAAGCTCAATACCAGAAAAGCCCAAATGATTGTGCCATTATCCAAAACACATATGATATACTACACACTACAGAAAAACATAAAAGCATGTAGCTAGCTATATGCTCTCTTGGGTAAATAAATGAAACAAGCTCCAGTGGGCTAATATTTTTGAGCGTGAACTTTATTACTGTATTGTATTATACTGTATTATATGGACTGGAACTACGCACATCGTTCAAACCATGATAAAGCAGAAGAGAACATGTGATTCTGGTGCAGCACATGCAGCCTACAAAGTTACAAGTATTTGGCTAGCGAATTTGATTTTAATTTTGAAATATAATAGAGCCTATTTGTATAATTAGTAGGCTGACACATATATACCTTTCATAATATTTCCCCTGATGTTATTAGCCGACCTCCTCTTTCTCTCTCTATTGTTGCTTCATTCCTTCCTCGCTTTCAACAGTTTAATGAAATAAGTAGCTTACTCACTTCTCTTCACAAAGATTAAATGGTTATGGGTGTGAATAAATAACTGTTATAACCTCTGCCATTGAGCGTTTGCTCTTCTTTCAAACTGAGTTCTATTGGCTGCTGTATTTAACATTCAGCAAAAAAGAGCTTGATCTATTGGTATAAGAAATGCTAAAAGAAATGATGTCCAGCAAGCTGTTCTAGTCTAGCTTTTCCTGCATAGGACTCCAAGAGCTAAGAAAAAAAGTTACCATGATGAGATGGTAGGTCTACATGCATGGTGAACTGCGCTCCATACTGAGATGGTAGGTCTACATGCATGGTGAACTGCGCTCCATACTGAGATGGTAGGTCTACATGCATGGTGAACTGCTCTCCATACTGAGATGGTATGTCTACATGCATGGTGAACTGCTCTCCATACTGAGATGGTAGGTCTACATGCATGGTGAACTGCGCTCCATACTGAGATGGTAGGTCTACATGCATGGTGAACTGCTCTCCATACTGAGATGGTAGGTCTACATGCATGGTGAACTGCTCTCCATACTGAGATGGTATGTCTACATGCATGGTGAACTGCTCTCCATACTGAGATGGTAGGTCTACATGCATGGTGAACTGCTCTCCATACTGAGATGGTAGGTCTACATGCATGGTGAACTGCTCTCCATACTGAGATGGTAGGTCTACATGCATGGTGAACTGCTCTCCATACTGAGATGGTAGGTCTACATGCATGGTGAACTGCTCTCCATACTGAGATGGTAGGTCTACATGCATGGTGAACTGCTCTCCATACTGAGATGGTAGGTCTACATGCATGGTGAACTGCTCTCCATACTGAGATGGTAGGTCTACATGCATGGTGAACTGCTCTCCATACTGAGATGGTAGGTCTACATGCATGGTGAACTGCTCTCCATACTGAGATGGTAGGTCTACATGCATGGTGAACTGCTCTCCATACTGAGATGGTAGGTCTACATGCATGGTGAACTGCTCTCCATACTGAGATGGTAGGTCTACATGCATGGTGAACTGCTCTCCATACTGAGATGGTAGGTCTACATGCATGGTGAACTGCTCTCCATACTGAGATGGTAGGTCTACATGCATGGTGAACTGCTCTCCATACTGAGATGGTAGGTCTACATGCATGGTGAACTGCGCTCCATACTGAGATGGTAGGTCTACATGCATGGTGAACTGCTCTCCATACTGAGATGGTAGGTCTACATGCATGGTGAAGTGCTCTCCATACTGAGATGGTAGGTCTACATGCATGGTGAACTGCTCTCCATACTGAGATGGTAGGTCTACATGCATGGTGAACTGCTCTCCATACTGAGATGGGCTGTCTGTCCCCACCCTGAGCGTTGATTCATCAGGCAGATAGCAGAGAGAAGCCAGATTTAGACATCACATGGAATTTAACAGTTCAAATTCTCGCCATGCTGTTCATATAAATAATGTATTATAATTTACCGGTTTCAAGCAGTTATTTATCCAGGGAAAAGGGAGTGGTTTTGGATGGTAAAATTCCCGGTCAATCTTGGTAACCGGGTTCCCGCCATTCAACCCTACTGCACATGGTTGTTAAGACCTTAGCTTTTCAGATGTTTCTCTCCATCTCTAACATTTATAATCCATAATGCTCAATCAGAACTGATCAACAGATGTTTCTCTCCATCTCTGACATTTATAATCCATAATGCTCAATCAGAACTGATCAACAGATGTGATCGACAAAACAGAAATAACTTAATATAATTTCTGTGGTGATCTATTCTCCATTTTAACAATATCTCCTTGATTGCTGATCCAAAGCAAGGGCAAACAAAAATGATAAGGGATAATAATGGTCTATATCCACCACTTGAAAACAACAACATGATGTGTTCCAGATGTGGGGAGAGATGGGCTCAGTCTTCACTGTCCCTAGGAGATGGATGCCACAGCCTACAAGTCTACACAAAATGGGTTTTGAATTTCATTTGAGGCTGCCGCAAGCTCTTCAGAATGCCCCAGCCACTCAAGACAAAATAACATTAAAGTGGATGACAGCAGTTTAAAGCCAAAGCATCACCACTGGCTTCGTTTTGTGGGAAGCAGGAAGAATTGGGAGAGAGGCTGAGATTGTGATGCTAGTGGACTGTATATTCCCAGCCGTGTCCCAGGGAATAGTCCTCTCGGAGCGGCCCATTGCCTGGCACCGACTCTCTTTGCTGCTGCTTTATATGAAATAGACTAATGTTTTCTGGATCCATCTCATCGCACAGCGCCACAGGAAACAACAAATACAGCTGTACTCACCATCACAGCTGGTAAATAGCTCCATAGCTCTAAGTGATAACAGCCACCCCACCCACCCACACTCCCTATACACTCCACACACACACACATCAATAAATAATTACACACAATTAGATTGGGTGCACTTAAAGCCTTGGCTCGTTAGGAGATTTGCAACCTACACACACTTTGCAGGCGGTGAAAGGTTGAGAGTGGAAGGTCATTTTCACTAAGACCCAGTTAACTAGCTGAGTTATTGATTTGAAATTACATCTCTTGTGCGGGATAGATTGTGCACGGTTTCATCTCAGTGCACACATGTCTAGCACTGCCAGCCATGCTGCCAGTCAAGCAGGCTTCATTTGAATAACATTTGTCCTGATGAGAGGATCTTTACCCAGCCGCGATCTGCCCAGTGATGAGAGCCTACCAGATGAGCTAAATTCCTTCTATGCTCACGTTGAGGCAAGCAACACTGAACCATGCATGAGAGCACCAGCTGTTATGGACGACTATGTGATCCCGCTCTCCGTAGCCGATGTGAGTAAGACCATTAAACAGGTTAACATTCACAATTAACGATTATCAGGACGCGTACTCAGAACATGTGCTGACCAGCTGGCAAGTGTCTTCATTGACATGTTCAACCTCTCCTTGACCCAGTCTGTAATACCTACATGTTTCAAGCCAACCACCATAGTCTCTGTGCAGAAGAATGTAACCTGTCTAAATGACTATCGCACTGTAGCACTCACATCTGTTGCCATGAAATGCTTTAAAAGCCTGGTCATGGCTCACATCAACACCATCATCCCAGACACCCTGGATCCACTCCAATTCATATACTGCCCCAACAGATGACGCGATATCTATTGCACTCCACACTGCCCTGTCCCATCTGGACAAGAGGAACACCTACGTGAGAAGGCTGTTCATTGACTATAGCTCAGCGTTCAACACCATAGTGCCCTCCAAGCTCATCACTAAGCTCAGGACCCTGGGACTGAACACCTCCCTCCTAGACTCTCTGACGGGCCACCCACTAATTATTTCATCATTTTATCCAAATAGTTTAACCTGCTTTTTTTCAATAATCACTGATCTGGCGTTCAAGTCTGCCTATTAAAATGACCTTTTTGTTACCAATTTAACTAGAACCATGCATAACGCACATTTACTAATAATAACTAACTTCTTGTAGCAGGCATTGTAGAAAATTAACACAGGTTTCATAAACAATCTCTCAAGCACAAGCCCACATACTAGTGAGTAGCCAGCTAATCTTTATATTTCAAGTTTAGCCAAAGCCCAACTTGGATCTATTTGCTAACTAACAAGGCAGAACAGTTGAATTGTTATGAACACACCCTTCTGTCTGTCTCCAACTGTATGAACAGCATGTTGGCCTGTCCACTTTGTTCACATGTTGAAATCAAGTGGTCTACCTTATTTCTCAGACTGACAACGAGTTGCCAATTCCTTATATAATTGTGTTGTATGCTTATTGCACATTTATAAAACACAGACTAGACAGCTAGTTTAATGTTGTTTTTTTTACTAAAATGCTGCTAGTGGTATGTGGTACCGCACACTGAGCATACATTTTCCAGAATCAATACTCCCGTTTTGGTGGTGTCTGCTCTGTGCACAATTTGAGTAGTTGAGACATAAAAAGGTTAGAAAAGGTACTTCTCCTCTATTACAGTAAAATAATGTCTCAATGTGTTTCAGTGTCCATATGACCCATTCTGTTGGACCAAACCTCAAATGCAAATAGCAAGTTGAAACCGCTTGTCACAAAAACATCCATTTGAATTAACTGAATAAATTCGATATATCGCCCAGACCTAGTCCACACACCTACGCAGTCATGAATAAGGCACAACAACGCCTCTTCCCCCTCAGGAAACGGAAAATATTTTGTCATGGGCCCTCAGATCCTCAA
Source organism: Salvelinus alpinus (assembly GCF_045679555.1). NCBI lineage: Eukaryota > Metazoa > Chordata > Actinopteri > Salmoniformes > Salmonidae > Salvelinus > Salvelinus alpinus. The sequence goes on along the minus strand of NC_092102.1, from coordinate 24,955,770 downwards.
AAAGTTCTACAGCTGCACTATTGAGAGCATCTTGACTGACTGCATCACTGCTTGGTATGGCAACTGCTTGGCATCTGCCTGCAAGGCGCTACAGAGGGTAGTGCATACGGCCCAGTACATCACTGGGGCTGAACTTCCTGCCATCCATGACCTCTATACCAGGCGGTGTTAGAGGAACGCCCTAAAAATGGTCAAAGACCCCAGCCACCAAAGTCATAGACTGTTCTCTCTGCTACCGCACGGCAAGTAGTACCGATGCAACCGGACTATCTGCATTGACCCTTTTCACAAACTCTTTTGACTCATCACATACGCTGCTGCTACTTTATTATCGATCCTGTTGTCTTGTCACGTTATCCCTCCCTATACAGTATGTACAGATCTACCTCAATTACCTCATACCCCTGAACATCGGACTCGGAACCAGCGGCGGCCGCTGATTGGATGAATACCCGGGGCACGAGGTGGTTGAAGTTGTCAACAAAGCAGCATGACAGAAATATGATGTCAATGTTTTCAAACTACCGGTAGTTTCTTTGAGAAGATATATAACGCGATGTGTGCATTTTAATAACAGCATAAACACCTATTTCACCTTTGAATGTCAAACACCAAATGACCACTGCTGCACATGCCGCCACTGTTTAGAACAGATTAGATTATACTATTCAGAACAAGCAGCCAGCTCACCAACAAACGAGTGCACCAGAGAACGATCGTCACTAGTTACCACAGCTACAAAGTCATAAAGACTTTCTACAATGTCCCTTCTTAAAATGTGATTTTATACATAACCTTACTTTCTACAATTTCCCTTCTTAAAATGTGATTTCATACATAACCTTAACCCTAACTTCTTAAAATGTGATTTTATACATAACCTTAACCCTAACATTAACCGCACTGCTAACCTTAAGCCTAACCCTAAGCTTATATGAAGACCAAAAAGCAAATTTTTGTTTTCATGAATTTTTACGATATAGCTATTTTGACTTTGTGGCTGTGGTTACTAGTAGACACCACGTTAGGTGGGCAAGTCAGGCAAGTCAGTTAAGAACAAATTCTTATTTACAATGACGGCATACCAGAAGGCAAAAGACCTCTTGTGGGGACGGGGGCTAGGATTTAAAAAAGAAATCAAATTAAAATATAGGACAAAACACATCACGACAAGAGAGACACCACAACACTACATAAAGAGAGACACCACAACACTACATAAAGAGAGACACCACAACACTACATAAAGAGAGACACCACAACACTACATAAAGAGAGACACCACAACACTACATAAAGAGAGACACCACAACACTACATAAAGAGAGACACCACAACACTACATAAAGAGAGACCTACAACATAGAATGGCAACATGGCATGGCAACATAGCATGGTAGTAACACATGAAAACACAGAATGGTAACAACACAACATGACAACAACATGGCAGCAGCACAACATGGTAGCAGCAAATAACATGGTACAAACATTATTGGTCACAGACAAAGGGAAAGAAGGTAGAAACAACAATAGATCACACGAAGCAGCCACAACTGTCAGTAAGAGTGTCCATGATTGAGTCTTTGAATTAAGAGATGGAGATAAAAGTTGTGTTTTTTGCAGCTCGTTCCAGTCGCTAGCTGCAGCGAACTGAAAAGAGGAGCGACCCAGGGATGTGTGTGCATTGGGGATCTTTAACAGAATGTGACTGGCAGAACGGGTGTTGTATGTGGCGGATGAGGGCTGAAGTAGATATCTCAGATAGGGGGGAGTGAGGCCTAAGAGGGTCTTATAAATAAGCATCAACCAGTGGGTCTTGCGACGGGTATACAGAGATGACCAGTTTACAGAGGAGTATAGAGTGCAGTGATGTGTCCTATAAGGAGCATTGGTGGAAAATCTGATGGCCGAATGGTAAAGAACATCTATCCGCTCGAGAGCACCCTTACCTGCCGATCTATAAATTATGTCTCCGTAATCTAGCATGGGTAGGATGGTCATCTGAATCAGGGTTAGTTTGGCAGCTGTGGGTGAAAGGGGAGAAATTACGAGTCTAGATTTAACCTTAGCCTGCAGCTTTGATATGTGCTGAGAGAAGGACAGTGTACCTTCTAGCCATACTCCCAAGTACTTGTATGAGGCGACTACCTCAAGCTCTAAACCCTCAGAGGTAGTAATCACACCTGTGGGGAGAGGGACATTCTTCTTACCAAACCACATGATCTTTGTTTTGGAGGTGTTCAGAACAAGGTTAAGGGCGGAGAAAACTTATTGGACACTAAGAAAGATTTGTTGTAGAGCGTTTAACACAAAATCCGGGGAGGGGCCAGCTGAGTATAAGCCTGTATCATCAGCATATAAATGGATGAGAGAGCTTCATACTGCTTGAGCTATGTTGTTGATGTAAATTGAGAAGAGCGTGGGGCCTAGGATCGAGCCTCGGGGTACTCCCTTGGTGACAGGAAGTGGCTTAGGCAGCAGATGTTCTGACTTTATACACTGCACTCTTTGAGAGCGGTAGTTAGCAAACCAGGCCAAAGACCCCTCAGAGACACCAATACTCCTTAGTTGTCCCACAAGAAAAGTCAATAAGTCAATAAAAAGTCAATAAAAATAGCAGCACAACATTGCTTAGAATCAAGGGCAATGGTGACATCATTTAGGACTTTTAAGGTTGCAGTGACACATCCATAACCTGTGCGGAAACCAGATTGCATACCAGAGAGAATACTATAAGCATCAAGAAAGCCAGTCATTTGATTATTGATAAGTTTTTCCAAAACTTTTGATAAACAGGGCTAAAGATAGAAATTGGCCTATAACAGTTAGGATCAGCTTGATCTCCCATTTAAATAAAGGACACACCGTGGCCGCCTTCCAAGCAATGGGAACCTCCCCAGAAAGGAGAGAGGTTAAAAAGGTCAGAGATAGGCTTGGCGATGATAGGGGCAGCAACCTTAAAGAAGAAAGGGCTTCTAAACCATCATGCAGACGCAATAAGTGAAAACACATTATCTAACGACGGATAATTAGCTAACATAATGTCACAAAGCAGTTAACTTTCCCTCTGAAATAACTTCATATTTCCAAGTTAGTCAGATATTAGTTTAGAAAGACATGAAATTGGCATGGAAGCTAACTAGCTAGCAAGCTACCTGCTTATCAAAGTTAGAATATTTTATTATTATTATTTTTTTTTATCCACTTTTTTCTCCCCAATTTCGTGGTATCCAATTGTTAGTAGTTACTGTCTTGTCTCATCGCTACAACTCCCGTACGGGCTCAGGAGAGACGAAGGTCGAGAGCCATGCGTCCTCCGAAACACAACCCAACCAAGCCGCACTGCTTCTTAACACAGCGCGCATCCAACCCGGAAGCCAGCCGCACCGGTGTGTCGGAGGAAACACAGTACACCTAGCGACCTGGTCAGCGCGCACTGCGCCCGGCCCGCCACAGGAGTCGCTAGTGCGAGATGAGACAAGGTTATCCCTACCGGCCAAACCCTCCCTAACCCGGACGACGCTAGGCCAATTGTGCGTCGCCCCATGGACCTCCTGGTCGCGGCCGGCTGCGACAGAGCCTGGGCTCAAACCAGAGTCTCTGGTGGCACAGCTAGCACTGCGATGCAGTGCCTTAGACCACTGCGCCACCCGAGAGGCCTAAAGTTAGATTTGACCCAAAAATCTGACCCAAAAACTATATAAAAATTACTATATCTGGCTAATTATTTTGATCATGCTTTGTGATACACCTGGTTTTATGTGTTTAGTCCACACAACATGTCACCCTGTCAACAGTAGAACCTGGTGAACAACATGGGGGGGAAACAAAATTGGCCATGCTTAATCTTTTTCGAAGGTTCTAGCTAGTGTATCCCGCTGTCCCACTCGTTGGATGTAGTTGACCGGTTTATCAGGTCCCAGTCTTCCGTGACTGTTATGATTGTTTATAAGTTCATTACAATTAGCTTTTTGCTTTAGCGCCATCTGTACCTGATAGAGCAGATCTAGTCTCATGTGCGGAAGTAGGACTTCTGGAACGAGAGACTCATTGGGGGAGGGAGACAGGAGCAGACCCAGAAGTTCTGCCTGAATGCACATTTGAGCACCCCAGGACGGTCCATTTACTTTGTGCTGTTAGAATTTATGCTGCAGTTTCCCCTGGCAAAACACTAGCTGGCAAAACAATCCAAGCAATGTTCGAATGGCCTACGCACCCACAGTGGCGAGCTGCTGCTGCTGCTGGCAGTCACTGAGGGGCAGAGTAGTAGGTAACTGTACAGCTCGTTTTGAACAACATATTTTTGAAACAGGAAAATGTACCACACTTTTATAAGCATTTAAAACATAGTCCATGAATGATATAATATATATATATATATAAGATTTTTTTTGACCAATCACAAGTTTTGTACTCTTTTTTTATTTTTTACCAATCACACCCCTAACGCCATAATGGGCGGGCCGCCGGTACTGTTAACTTGTGTATATAGCCAAGTTATCGTTACTCATTGTGTATTTATTCCTGGTGTTATTATTTTTCTATTATTAAAAAAAAAATCTCTGCATTGTTGGGAAGGAAGCATTTCACTGTAAGTCTACACCTGTTTACGAAGCATGTGATAATACAATTTGATTTGATTTACTGGGATGAGTGATGCTAGCACTCTTATCTCTCCCAGTTAGCACAGCAGCCCTGTAGCAGAGGAGCAACGTGTCGTTGCATACAGATTTATCCTCTCCTGATGGCCTGATTTATCTTTGTGTCTGTATAATCGGATGGTCTGGGACTGGGAGGGAGAGAGCTTCCCAAGACACCCTCATGGTTGGCCTTTCCTTGGATGCCATGGTAAGGCTGCCTAACCCTGGCACTGGGGTGGAGGTTATGGTTGGCCTTTCCTTGGATGCCATGGTAAGGCTGCCTAACCCTGGCACTGGGGTGGGGGTTATGGTTGGCCTTTCCTTGATTGACATGGTAAGGCTGCCTAACCCTGGCACTGGGGTGGGGGTTATGGTTGGCCTTTCCTTGATTGACATGGTAAGGCTGCCTAACCCTGGCACTGGGGTGGAGGTTATGGTTGGCCTTTCCTTGGATGCCATGGTAAGGCTGCCTAACCCTGGCACTGGGGTGGGGGTTATGGTTGGCCTTTCCTTGATTGACATGGTAAGGCTGCCTAACCCTGGCACTAGGGTGGGGGTTATGGTTGGCCTTTCCTTGATTGACATGGTAAGGCTGCCTAACCCTGGCACTAGGGTGGGGGTTATGGTTGGCCTTTCCTTGATTGACATGGTAAGGCTGCCTAACCCTGGCACTAGGGTGGGGGTTATGGTTGGCCTTTCCTTGATTGACATGGTAAGGCTGCCTAACCCTGGCACTAGGGTGGGAGTTATGGTTGGCCTTTCCTTGGATGCCATGGTAAGGCTGCCTAACCCTGGCACTGGGGTGGGGGTTATGGTTGGCCTTTCCTTGGATGCCATGGTAAGGCTGCCTAACCCTGGCACTGGGGTGGGGGTTATGGTTGGCCTTTCCTTGGATGCCATGGTAAGGCTGCCTAACCCTGGCACTGGGGTGGGGGTTATGGTTGGCTGGCATGCTAAAGACAGGGGCGCTTGAACTGAGAACATACAGTGCCTTCAGAAAGTATACATACCACTTGATTCATTCCACATTTAGTTGTGTTACAGCCTGAATTCTAAATGGAATAAATATTAATTTTTTCACCCATCTACACATAATGACAAAGTGAAAACATGCTGTTTAGAAATGTTTGCAAACGTATTGAAAATGAAATACAGAAATATGTAATTTACATAGGTATTCACACCGCTGAGTAAACACATGTTAGAATCACCTTTGGCAGCGATTACAGCTGTGAGTTTTTCTGGGTGAGTATCTAAGAGTTTTGCACACCTGGATTGTACAATATTTGCTCATTATTATTTTCAGCATTCTTCAAGCTCTGTCAAATTGGTTGTTGATCATTGCTAGACAACCATTTTCAAGTCTTGCCATATATTCTCTAGCAGATTTCATTCAAAACTGCCACTCAGGAACATTCACTGTCTTCTTGGTAAGCAACTCCAGAGTAGATTTGGCCTTGTGTTTTAGGTTATTGTCCTGATGAAAGTTGAATTCATCTCCCAGTGTCTGGTGGAAAGCAGACTGAACCAGGCTGTCCTCTAGGATTTTGCCTGTGCTTAGCTCTATTCGTTTATTTTTTATCCTGAAAAACTCCCTAGTCCTTGCCGATGACAAGCATACCCATAACATGATGCAGCCACCACCATGCTTGAAAACATGAAGAGTGGTAATCAGTGATGTGTTGTATTGGATTTGCCCCAAACATAACACCTTGTATTCAGAACAAAGTTAATTGTTTTGACACATTTTTTGCAGTATTACTTTAGTGCCTTGTTGCAAACAAGCATGCATGTTTTGGAATATTTTTATTCTGTACAGGCTTCCTTCTTTTCACTCTGTCAGTTAGGTTAGTATTGTGGAGTAACTACAATGTTGTTGATCAGTTTGATCCTCAGTTTGTTCCTATCACAGCCAATAAACTCAGTAACTGGTTTAAAGTCACCATTGGCCTCATGGTGAAATCCCTGACCGGAGTTAGGATGGACGCCTGTATCTTTGTAATGACTGGGTGTATTGATACACCATCAAAAGTGTAATTAATAACTTCACCATGCTCAAAGGGCTTTGAATGTCTGCTTTTCTTTCCCCCCATCTACCAGTAGGTGCCCATCTTTGAGAGACATTGGAAAACCTCCCTGGTCTTTGTGGTTGAATCGATGTTTGAAATTCACTGCTCAACTGAGGGACATTACAGATAATTGTATGTATGGGGTACAGAGATGAGGTAGTCATTCAGAAATCATGTTAAACACTATTTTTGCACACATAATGAGTCTATGCAACTTATTTTGTGACTTGTTAAACACATTTTTACTCCTGAACTTAGTTAGGCTTGACATAACAAAGTGGTTGAAAATTTATAGACTCAAGATATTTCAGCTTTCATTTTTTATTAATTTGTAAAAATGTTGAAAAACATATTTCCTCTTTGACAATATGGGGCTATTATGTGTAGGCCAGTGACAAAAAAAACTAAATTAAATCCATTTTAAATTCAGGCTGTAACAACACAATTTTGAAAAAGTCAAGGGGTGTGAATGCTTTCTGAAGGCGCTGTATAACCGGTGAGCATATGGTCTTGAAACGTTCTAACACTATCCATGCCATGGGGGATGTGGGATGCACTGGAGAAATACCAACCATGATGAGGTTTAGAGCCAGACAATAGACCTGAAAACAATGGAGCAGCTTTGGCACAGAGGAAAGTCTTTGAACCATCAGACAGTGTCAAAGAGAATAACAAGTCATCCGACCTGCAATCCCCGACCAAAGTGATCAGCGTTGATACATAATAATAAACAGAATTATGCACTCAGTGTGAGGAGAGAGGAATGGACCAGGGCATTCTCTCATCCCTTCTCTGTTTGTTATTGGAGGCTATTTTCCCTCAAATGTTCTCCCTGGCCCAGACCAAGGGGCCAGGGTTTCGGTCTAGAAGTACGGTTTCGACTGCTCCTACAGTTTTGCTTCGGTACTGCAGTTTAACTGACATCTGGCCCAGAAAGACAGTTTCTATAGACGGCCACATAGAGAAATTGAAACATCCATTCAATTATTCAAATAATTTGTCGCTGGGGCAGATTCTTTCTCCATCACTCACAGCCGAAGATATCAACATTTTATATTCATCCAATGTCTGACATGTTTTCTGATGACGTGATGGCGTCGTCGCTGCACACGCTGCTCCCTGTGCGCACTAACTGCTGGTGCGCATGAGATGTTGGTCCGTATAAACCGGATGCAACCCGGATATAGACGGTTCATGAATCGGCGTGTGCGAACGTGAGTAGATTACCTTGAAAACAACGGGCAGACATATTGAACGCAGTTTCCAGTTCTTACTATACCTCAGTGGCCCAGACAATGAACACACATTTGGTGGGAGTCTTGTTTATACACAGAGCAAAGGAATGCTGTTATGCATCCCAATGCTTCTCCTTCACAGCCCTAGAAGACGTGACACAGCTCCACACACCACCAAAGGCTTTACTGGTGGTGGCTCTGGTTAGTTCATTGCCGCTGCTATTTTGCTATTTTATGTATTTTGAGGACATGCTGAAAAGCTCATTAGCAATGCTAAAACTGTTGTCTTTATGGACACAATACACAGCTTTGCAAATGAGCCCGCAGCTGGCAAGAAAGGTGACCCGTAACTTTCGGACTTTAAGTACTTCAGTACAATGGACTGGCCGTAAACTGGAAAGGAGGAGGAGTTTGAGTGATCTAATAAAATCAGCAGCCGGCCCCTTGGGGCCATTTTGGAATAGCTCCCTTCAAGATGGCGGCGGCCATGATGCCCATATCAAGCTGTCATTAGTAGAGACAATATTACGGCTGTCATTACAGCGCATGACAAGCAGGCAGCAACCTACCACTCTAGTCATCTGTCTGTCAGTGTACTGATCTGCAGGCTGAAACTGTGTGTGTTTGAACTGCAGCTTCTCTCAGCTGACTTCATCATGAATCTATCAGCAATATGTTCCAACTGAAAGTGACAAAACATGTCGGAATCCATGACAGATAGTTCAAATGGTGGTCAAGACCCTCATTATGGGTGTAAATGTCTTTGTGTAAAATCATCTCTGATCTCTGATCATCAATACAGCAATACAGTCCAAGGTCATTCTAACGATCTGGAGAGGCTGTCTGGCTGTATAAAATCATCCTTATATCCCCATGACATGCCCTTGATCGATCACAAGCACCAGAGCAGATGGTAATAAAGGACAATCATGTACTGTATCTCATTTACATATCATGCATAGTCTTATATAGTGACTCAGTCATGGTGGGCAGAAGAGAGACATCAAGTATACAGTCTGACCAGCCTTACTCTGCCTGCCTGCCTGTCTGTCTGTCATACGCCTCTGTGTGCATCTCTCTCCTGCCCCCTCGCTCCCTCCCTCTCCCTCCCTCTCCCTCCCTCTCTCCCTCTCCCTCCCTCTCTCCCTCTCTCCCTGTCTCCCTGTCTCCCTCTCCCTCCCTGTCTCCCTGTCTCCCTCTCTCCCTCGCTCCCTCTCCCTCCCTCTCCCTCCCTCTCTCCCTCTCCCTCTCCCTCCCTCTCCCTGTCTCCCTCTCTCCATCTGTCCCTGTTTCTATTGCATTTGTTCCAATAGATATTCCAGAGCTGTGTTGGCGCATCCTGTGCGTGCTTTAAGCCACTGTGGTTTCGGAGAGGTGACATGAATTGCTTGTATGTGGTGTTAGTGAGGCCGAGGGGCTTCTGATTTGAGGGGGATTGTTATCGAGCACAATTGAATAACAGAAGGTGAGGACAGGGCTACCTCTTAAATTGCAACCTATTCCTTACATAGTGCACTACTTTTGACCACTACTTATGGACATCATAGGAAATAGGGTGCCATTTCAGACGCAGTCCAGGTGGATAGTGTACGAGCTGGACGAAGGCAGTCGGCAGTGTGTGTGTCGATGGAGGAGCCTCGTCGGAGGGAGGGAGAAAGGGAGGGAGCGTAATCCTTTCATCTGCGCCAGTCAGGCATGCTGCCGTCGTTACCTCAGTAGATTGCCCCCAGCCTGCCATTAGAATAGCCACGGTTATTACCATTAATACAAGCTAGAGAGCTGTCTGCTCACTGTCTGCCAAGCACCAATCACAGAGAGAAGACGCCCCCACTACTCCACTCTCTTCTCCTCTCCACGGCCGTGGTAGGCTAGAGAGAGAGAGGGAGGAAGAGAGGGGGAGGGAGAGAGGGGGTGGAGGGGAGAGAAAAAGAAACATACAGAGAGAGAACACCCCACCCATGTCCACGACACAGAGCCAGGCCCAGGGAGACGAGAGCTGCTTCAAGGCACTGTTAAACCCTGGTTTAGAAAAATACTTCTATCTCACACCAATAATTTAACCTCACATCTATCTGTCGTTGTGCATTGCTAGCCTGGCCCTAGCAGAGGAACACATATTAGGGACACTATATAGGATTGCAACATGAGAAATGGCAGACTGACACTACCAAATCAAATCAAAATTAAATTAAATTGTATTGGTTGCGTACACAAATTTGCAGATGTTATCGCAGATGCAGCGAAATGCTTATGTTTCTAACAGTGCAGTAATACCTAGCAATAAAAAAGAGACATATAATAAATATGAAGAAATATCAGAACGAGCAATGTCATAGACTGGAAAAATAATGTATACTGTATTTATACTGTACATATAATGATGTGTTCTATATGTAAACATTATCAAAGTGACCCATGTTCAATGTTCAAGCCACGGGAGCCCTCAGGAGATTCCTGTGTTCGGTGTATTTCCCCTGGCCTGTGAGAGGAAGAGAGGATGCCCGGCTGCCTTTATGCCTAGCCTGGGTGATTAGGGCATCAAACATGCATGCTCACACTCCCCCTCCCTGTGCCGACCTTCCCTCTGCCCCAGCCCCGGCTCCAACCCCAGCCTGCAGCCTCCAGGCCAGGAGTCCCGTGAGGACAGGGGTGACATGCTAGGCCACAGATGACAGCCTCAGGACAATATAAATCAATTAGAGCCAGAAGAGCGGGAAGACTCCCAGCAAACAGAGTGACGGCCCGCACATCCCACACACCGGCCTAATGATGTGGCAACACACAGCTAAGGTGGACAGGGGAGAGGGCTGCATTCGCATCCATAAAGAGACAGGAGGAGAGAGAGGGGGGGGAAAGGGCGGATAGAGGGAGGGTCAGAGGAAGAAAAAAGACAGACATCTCCACAGATATGTCTGCGATCTGAAATGGCCTATGAGGTTAGCTGCTTCCGCTGTGACTCAGTTGATTGACTTGAGTTATTTGGATAGAGTTCTAACTCCAATGTTGTGGACGTGTGAGTCAGTGAGTGTGTCTAATTGAGATCTAGCTGGGATGGGTAGGCCCCCACAGACGGCAGCTCTCAGGAGGACTGAATGTCTGCTCTCTCTACTCCCTACCCTCCACCTCCCTAACTGCAGCACATATGCTCCAGTCCCCAGGGACAGACCAGAAGGAGCCTCTCTCTCTCACACACACTGGATTTAGGAAGATAGAAACGGAAGCATCACCCAGAAAGAGGTGCTTTACCTAAATACATCCACTTCATCATCACAATAACTATCATTCATTCACACACAGTGAAAGTTGGACTTACTGAGTTGATGCAGGCTAGTTCCTTGTTGAGCAGCCAGGGCAATGACAGTTTCCCCTCTCCTCTGTAGCAGGACTGGATACGCTCCTTGATCTTCTCCTTGATGCGGCGCAGGGTGAACAGGCACAGGGCTGATTCCTTGGGGGGCTTGGCCCGGTTCTTCTGGCCCTGGGCGAACACCGTGAACAGCACCTCCTCCTGCTCTGAGATGCCCAGCGAGCGCGCCAGCTTGGTCCCGGGTCGGCTGAGGTAGGCGTCCTGCACCAGACGGTACTCCACCCCGTCCTTGGTGCAGCCGATGGGGAACTCCACGTAGGAGTAGAACTTGGGGTCGTCCACGCAGAGACGGACGATCTTAGAGGTGAAGAACTGCTCCCCGCTGGCGTCGGGCGAGGTGAGCTGGGTATCCAGCTGCAGGGTCAGATAGTAGACAAACTGTTCGCTGCTGAAGCCGTAGATGTAGTAGATGTCGAAGGCGGGGAACTTGGAGAGCGTGTCCGAGGGGATCTTGAGCTGCGAGGAGACAAACTCGTCCTGATAGACGAAGCTGAACATGTCGGCGTTCTCCTCGTTGGCCATCAGCTTGCGGCTGGAGAGCGTGGGGAAGTACTCTGACTTGCCGTCAATGGGTGTGCCCACAAACAGCTTGCCAGCCCCTCCCCCGCCCCCGGCCGCGTCTCCACCGATGACTACCCCAGACATGGTGCCAGCCTCGGCCACGCTGGACAGGTAGTGCTCCTTACGGTGGTGCGGCTCACCCAGCTTGAACAGGTCGTCCAACCGAAGGAACTGGCAGATGCCTTGGGAGGTGCTGCCGCAGGCGATCAGGCGGTTCTGACCGTAGTCCAGCAGCAGCAGCTTGTTGACGTTACTGGTCTGGGCCAGTTCATGGGGGCAGGACTGGACGCCAGGAGGGGGGTAACACTTCTCATTGTCCACCACAGGGCCTGTCACGTGGTTGCGGAGCTTGGTCAGGTTGCTGGACAGCTTGAAGATCCAGTTGACGGCTCCCAGGTACACCTCACCTGTCTTGTTGTGGACCACCAGGTGTGTGAGCCCCCCCTCTGGAGGGGAGAATGTCCTGAGGTCGCTGGGAATGGTGGCTAACACCCCCGACAACAGGAGGAGGAAGGGTAGGAAAGGGCCTCCCAGGGCTGGGGTGGGGTGGCAGATCATGTTGGGCTCTGGTAGGTGAGGAGAGGTTCCTGAGTGTGTACGTGTTGTTCTTCCTCTACTGAAGCTGTGGCTGTCCTACACCAGGCTGAAGGAAGGAAGGGAGGGGATGGTGGTGTAGCTCTGGCCTGGCGTCCTCTGGGCTCTGTGTCTCTGCTCTGTCGTCTATAACATCGTCCCCAGAGCCTCGGCCGCCAGCCCTGCGAACAGAAGGGAAAAAACACATTAGGAGACAGAACCAGGGAACGCTCTCTCCATATCGATTGGCTAGGGTTTTAAAAGCTCTGCCAGCCACACAGAGCGGTGACGGCAAAAACTAGTCATAATACATAAACATTCATTAATTACAGTAGGGCTTTAAGGGGAATCCTATACAACATTTAATGAGCATGTCAGGCTGCCAGTCAGAGCTATCACTAACTCAACACAGAGCATTAGGCTACATTAAGCATTAAGCATTTCACTGTACCGTGTGCACGTGACCAATAAACTTTGATTTAATTTGACAGACCATGTTGTGTCATCATTTATATTCTACACACACTGACTGCATCATCACCATCACCTACAGCACTGGAGCAGGCGGACACAGCAATTGCAAGATGCAGCTAGAAAGACATCCACTACTGGGTACTGGGATAGGAAAGTTCACCCAATCACAATAAAGAATGACTTAGGTAAAGGTAAAGTGCCTTTATACTCAAACATAGAGAACTCCCAGTGCTGTCAGTATGGCCTGAATATAGAGGGGGCAGACTTTGTAAGAATACAAAGAATACACGTGGTCCCGTGTGGCTCAGTTGGTAGAGCATGGCGCTTGCAACGCCAGGGTTGTGGGATCATTCCCCACGGGGGGACCAGGATGAATATGTATGAACTTTCCAATTTGTAAGTCGCTCTGGATAAGAGCGTCTGCTAAATGACTTAAATGTAAATACACGTTCATTTTTTCTATTGCACTACTGTGTAATAGATGAAGCTAACACTATAAAAAGGATCAGGATGAGAAATGAAATATTACATTGGAAATGAAGAACTAGGGTTGCAAAGGGAGGGTATATTACTGGTAACTTGAAGTTTTCCAGTAAACTATCAGAATTTTGGTAACTTTCATGTTTTTTAAAAATTTTATCACATGACTAGTGGCCTTTTTCGGTACTTCAGATTTTCACAGGTGTCTGTAATTATCTCTGGGCCTCTGTAGCCTTATCGGATGTAAAATATATAAAATAATAAAATATAATGATTTTACAATATAAAATAGAATGACAAAACTGTAAAACATAATCTTAAATATAAACCATCAACTTAAAGAAAATTATTTGGTGTTTAATATGAGGTTTCCCGCATTAAATATCCTTATATATTTTTTGTTACCCTTTTATTTATTTTACTATGTCAATATGTCTTTGTTGTAAATGTTTTGGTGCCCAACCGGTGGCAGTTGTGAAAAAAGTTAATACTATAGTTGGAAGAGTTGCCGATTTGATAGAAATAATGCCATTGCTGATTTTTTGCTTTTTTCATTAACTATTTTCTCTTGAACCATATGATCTATCCACTAGAAACTCATGCACAATATGAACACAGATATAATAAATGAATATATATTTTTAAAGTTATTCAAGTATAAATGACCAAAGTTACCAAAGATTACCATAATTGACCTGTTAATTACCTACATTAATTCCAGTAACTTAGCTATGAAGAACAAAACAAAGAGGTTGAACGCACCACTCAGACCTTATGGGGCTGCTTTAGGAGACACTGTTACGTTCCCTCTCTCTCTCAACCCTCTCTTTCATCCTTCAGCCTCTCTCTCACACTCGAGGCCCAGACAGACAGTTAATGACTGCTTTCAACTCCCAGTCCCTGTCTTACATCAGCCATCATGATCTGCTATATGAACCCACTGTTCTCCAGCCCATCAAGACAATGGGCACACTGTGTGATGGCTGCCGTTGGTGTTTGAGTCACAAAACCCACCATGGTCTCAACTCTCAACTCGCCATGCCACACTCACTGATGTAAATTAGCGCAATGAAAGGCTTCAGATCACACACGCATACACTCATATTCACAGACACAAGCATGAATGCGTACCCATTATAATCACAGATCTGTGACTCAACACACAGAGGCAATGGTTCGAGTGCACTAGTCTGAGATATTTCTCTGTAAATGGAGACATCAAAATTATATTATATATATCACAGGTCAATCTATCAGGTGCACAACTATGACAACGTTCTGTCACTGTGACAAAAAATAAACAATCAGAATGCCACACTTAAACTAATTTGACATTGTCCCTGAACCGTGATTGAATCTGAATATGTCAGTGCTTTAACTGAACTGGGACAAAAAACAAGTGGAAAACATTGAGTGAAAAGCAACTGTTTCATGTCTTGCAAAGAGATCAGCTAGCTAGAATATGAATTAGATTAACGACAGCAATGTTACTATTAAGATGTTTTAAGAGAAACAAGAGGGTCTGGATGAGAGACAGAGATAGAAGAAAGGACGGAAGAGAGAGAAGTTGAGTGGAAGAGGGATGGAAAAGGAGAAAACAGCATAGGAACTGAGTGGTCGTTACTCTTTATGGCAAAACAATTCCTATTCCATCCCTGAGAGACGTAGGATGTTGATGATGGCTGCTCTTAGCCAGTCAGCCAGTCAGTCAGTTATTCAGTCAGCCAGCCAGCCAGTCAGTCAGAAATGCACCTGAACTCACAGGGCTGTCCATGGCAGAGGGAATGCAAGGCAGAATAAATTAATCAATGGGTTTGGCTGCAGAGTGGTTACCAGAGGAAGACTGAGGCAGGTTATGTTGTGGACGGACGGACGGCTCGGCTGGGCTCGGCTCAACCTGCCTCCTCGGATAATGGCCCCTGAGCCACAGCGCCAACACTGATTTATTGCTTGTGGCATATCAATTACAGCACCGGCCACAAAACTGGGGCCTCATACTTAAGCAAATTTATACACACTGCATCTTTAACATGGAGGTCACATCGGAGTCTGTGTGAGAGAGGCAAGCCACATGCAGCACCAGTAACACACCGCATATGATTTATCATTTCTATGATTTTATTTGGATCCCCATTAGCTATTGAAGAAGCAGCAGATATTCTTCCCGTGGTCCACACAAAACATAGAACATGACAAAATACACCACACTAATGGGCAGGAACAGCAGCACAAATGTAAACTAAGAACACTATGACTAAAGAACAATACGGCCAATTTAAAAAAGAACAAGAAACAGAAAATAACGAAAAATAAAGAAATTAATAATATTAAGAATAATGTGTGTGTGTGTGTCTCTTCACAGTCAGCGTTGTTCCTTGAGGTGTTGTTTTATCTGTTTTTAAAAATGATTTTATTGCCTGCCTGATGAGTTACCTATAGCATAGATGTCTATCCATCCTGTTCTGTCTATCGATGTTTCACAGATATGCAAACACACTTATGTATGCACACACATACAGTATGCACTCCCAAGCAACAGTATAAACATTAAGGCTACAGCTTTGTGTATTCAGTGAAACATATACACACAGTCTGTTTCTCTAACAGGATGTACTAACATAGATGCACATGGAGGTGTAGGGTAAAGGTGCCCTCAAGTCAACATTCTGACCCTCTCACATACACATTCCAAAATGAGGTTCTATGGCAGATTAGGGCCTGGCGATATGGCCAAAATATAATATTACAATATTTTTCATATTTTTGATGGTATGACAGTATTTTATGTTTATGAATAATACATGTTCTTTATGAGTAGCGCATGACATACATTCTGAGTGATTTCCCCCATTCTGCTTTCCCCCATTCTGATTGTTTTATACTGTTCAATGAAACTTCAAGCTAAAAAAAAAATCAGCATTTTCATACATTTTTGCATTTCCGGCACTGATTTGAGATCATTTCCACACTGCCACGTAGGGCTGCACGATAAGAGTAAAACATCTAGGCCTTACCTTTAACCAAATATTCCTATTGCAATTTGTCTTGCGATTTATATTAAAACACTTTAGTGAACTGTTAGAATCATGGAAATATAATGATTATTCAAATGCTATAGTTAGACTATAATAGTGGGCCATTTGAATACAGTGTTGTTTGACATGACAACTAATGAAAAAGCCAGGGAGGAGTTATTATGACAGGGTAGGACCAACGTTTTGGTCAGTGTTTCCTAGGGGACTCTATAATCTTTGGCTACATTCAAATGTTTTCTCTTAGCTACTTCATGTAGCTAACATATTCATGCTTTGCCTTTTACGCTTTGATTAAGAAGACACTGTTCCACAAACAGCATGCTGATTTAGTCCTTTACCATCACTGGTATCAGGCTGTCTTAGCTCTAGCTATGTTTGCACTGACTCAGTACATTTTTGATCTAGCTAGCTAGCCAGCTAACTAGCGATTAGCAGCTAACACGATTTAGCCACAACTTGCTAAAAAAATACAGACAGTAATAAACACAAAATGTAATTATTATAGAACGGTTGTGGATGTATATTAAGAAGTGTAATTATTATAGAACGGTTATGGATGTATATTAAGAAGTGTAATTATTATAGAACGGTTATGGATGTATATTAAGAAGTGTAATTATTATAGAACGGTTATGGATGTATATTAAGAAGTGTAATTATTATAGGACGGTTGTGGATGTATATTAAGAAGTGTAATTATTATAGGACGGTTGTGGATGTATATTAAGAAGTGTAATTATTATAGAACGGTTATGGATGTATATTAAGAAGCAAAGTGTAAAGTGGAAACAGCATTGTTGTAATACACATCTTGTAATCCACATTTATGAACAGAACACAACTATTTTCTTAGGTTTTGCCTGAATATATTATAGTGTAACGACCCTGGGTTTATAAGCGCGGAAATCGAGCATGCTTTTGCGGCACAGTCGATAGCGCGCCGGACCTCGGGCTAGAAGGTCGAGGGTTCGAGATCTGCTCCCTGCTGTTTCATTACAATATTGAAAAAGTTTTTTAATGGCTAGATTACTAATCTACTCCATTTCCTCAAAATCCCACCCCCAATAACTAATTGACAGGTATGAAACCCTACTAATCCTAGAAACGTCATATGTAACGGATGTGAAATGGCTAGCTAGTTAGCGGGTACGCGCGAGTAGCGTTTCAATCAGTTACGTCACTTGCTCTGAAACCTAGAAGTAGTGTTGCACCTTGCTCTGCAAGGGCCGTGGCCTTTGTGGAGCGATGGGTAACGATGCTTCGTGGGTGACCGTTGTTGATGTGTGCAGAGGGTCCCTGGTTCGCGCCCGTGTCGGGGCGAGGGGACGGTTTAAAGTTATACTGTTACATTGATGCTGTTGACCCGGATCACTGGTTGCTGCGGAAAAGGAGGAGGTTGAAAGGGGGGTGAGTGTAACGGATGTGAAATGGTTAGCGAGTAGCGTTTCAATCAGTTACGTCACTTGCTCTGAAACCTAGAAGTAGTGTTGCACCTTGCTCTGCAAGGGCCGCGGCCTTTGTGGAGCGATGGGTAACGACGCTTCGTGGGTGACTGTTGTTGATGTGTGCAGAGGGTCCCTGGTTCGAGCCCGGGTATGGGCGAGGGGACGTACTAAAGTTATACTGTTACACATACAACAACAACAAAAATGTCAAGCTACTCATATATATCCTGCATATTTTGTTATTGCGTAGGCCTAATTTGATGAATAGAAACAAAGAACAGCACTGCATACATACTGTAATTGCATTTTGGTTTTTAAACCACACATTTCATACAAAAATCATTCTACTATAGCCTACCACAAAGAAAAGCACTGCAGTGAACTGCTAATGTCCATCACTAGTAGGCCTACTGTATATATTGATGGCTGTCAGCCCTATGACTTGATGTACTAGCTAGCTCATTGTATTCCCTAGACCTGTGTGTCATTGTGATCCATGTGGAGTTTATACGTTTAATGTTGTTTTCAATGCTCCTTTGCTTAAAAACCAATTGCCCTTTGGGACAATCAGGTTGAACATGAACTACCTTGAGTATCTTGCTTTTTTAAGATGAGGGAAAATACATTTGAACAAATCTGCAAATCTGCAGTTACATGACTAGGCTACTATAAATTATTTTCCAATCATTTTTATTATGAGGAATAAGAGCTGTGTAGTCTCAGCAGGCACACTACTTGAGCGTTCTGATTTTCCTTCAACATGGACTTTTTTGAGCACCATTGTGTGTAGTGCTGGCACCATGAAAATGTTTAAAATGAACTGGTCTTATCAGCACACATATTTGATGCAACGAGGGTAGAAATTGCTTATTTGGTCGATATTAGGCCTACTTACCAAGCCAAGCAGAGCTGTGTTATCGACATAGAAATATCCTATGCTTTTTTATTTTGCGCATAGGTGCATACAAACACAGCTTGGCTACATTGTAACCGTGAAGTGACCTCTGTTGTGCTGGCATATGAAGCTCAGCTAGGACTGTTACTTCTGTGACTGAATGAAAACATTTCAATGTGATTTAACCAATTGATGTTGGGAAAATAGATGGTAAAAAAATGCAGAATGGTGTTAAATGCCTGTAAACAGCTTGGGGACTGTAACGATGCGCGCTGAGAATCGGGTATCAAGTCCAGGGAGTGAGTGTATTTATAAATAAACGCAACATAAAACAAAACAAGAAACACGAACAATGCACAGATTTAACACTGGAACAGAACCAATAACGTCTGGGGAAGGAACCAAAGGGAGTGACAGATATAGGGCAGGTAATCAGGGAGGTGATGGAGTCCAGGTGAGTCTGATGACGCGCAGGTGCACGTAACGATGGTGATAGGTGTGCTCCATAACGAGCAGCTTGATGACCTAGAAGCCGGAGAGGGAGCACACGTGACAGGGATCAAATGTATTTTACAGATTTAATCATATAATATTAGGCTGATTATTTCTCAGTATCTACTTGCGAGCTACCGAAGATGCAGCTTTCTGCAAAGGTGCAAACTTTCGTAGGCTGATGGAAGGCTACTCAGAGTCAGAGTCTGCCTTACAGTGAAGCCTAATCAGACCTGCCATGCTCATCATGGTTCTAACAGGCAAAGTGTCCTGGTGTACACTGCTCAAATGATATGGAACAACACCCTGAGTGCATCAGACATGAAACAACGATACAAATGTAACAGCACAACAAAATAGATAAACCGTTTTCTTTTGCAGGGGCCTTGTCATTTTAAAGACCAGTGTTGCAACTAGTGCTTTGTAAATGCACTGAACCAAAATGGTGACGCACGGAGCAAAGCAAAACTTTCAAGTGGTCAAAACCATTCATCTTGAGGCGACGGGGGAGAGGGTGCAAAATGCAATCTGTTAATTATATCATATATAAATTGGACATATCTATTTTAATACAGACAATGACAAATGACCCAATGCATCATGATAATTCTCTGGTAAAAAGTGGGGGTGCACCCCTATTTTGAAAGTGGGGGTGCAGCTGCTCCATTTGCTCAATTAATAACTGTGCTCCTTGTGTGACAGGGGGCGGGGCTAGGTCTGTGTGGAAAACGGCATGGCGTGAGTGAGAGAGAGCGGAGACAGACGACTCAGGTTGCGGAGTAAACTATAAAAATGGACGGTACACAAGGCAGAGTAGCATATCACATTTAACAAACCAAACATGAAATACCATTATAGAAGGTAAAGTAAAAACCCAAACTTGTCCATGCATCAATACAGGTATATAGTCAAATACGTTATACTGCCAAGCCCTTTGGCAGATGAGAACAGGTTTAGCCAGATACTTCAACAAGATAGGACTTCTATTGAGAATGATTCTACAAGGCCTACAGAGAGGGGACTAATAGTTCAAATCATGTTCACCTCACACTACTCTGGCGGCATTTCACAGGCTTCTGGAGTGAAGGAGGGATGAATGGAGTGAAAGAGAGGAGGGATGGATGGAGTGAAAGACAGAGAGGAGGGATGGATGGAGTGAAAGAGAGGAGGGATGGATGGAGTGAAAGAGAGAGAGGGATGGATGGAGTGAAAGACAGAGGAGGGATGGATGGAGTGAAAGACAGAGAGGAGGGATGGATAGAGTGAAAGAGAGAGAGGAGGGATGGATGGATGGTGTGAAAGAGAGAGGAGGGATGGATAGAGTGAAAGAGAGAGAGGAGGGATGGATGGATGGTGTGAAAGAGAGAGGAGGGATGGATGGAGTAAAAGACAGAGAGGAGGGATGGATGAAGTGAAAGAGAGAGAGGAGAGATGGATGGAGTGAAAGAGAGAGAGGAGAGATGGATGGAGTGAAAGAGAGAGAGGAGAGATGGATGAAGTGAAAGAGAGAGAGGAGAGATGGATAGAGTGAAAGAGAGAGAGGGATGGATGGAGTGAAAGAGAGAGAGGAGAGATGGATGGATGGTGTGAAAGAGAGAGGAGGGATGGATGGAGTAAAAGACAGAGAGGAGGGATGGATGAAGTGAAAGAGAGAGAGGAGAGATGGATGGAGTGAAAGAGAGAGAGGAGAGATGGATGGAGTGAAAGAGAGAGAGGGATGGATGGTGTGAAAGAGAGAGGAGAGATGGATGGAGTGAAAGAGAGAGAGGAGAGATGGATGGAGTGAAAGAGAGAGGAGGGATGGATGGAGTGAAAGAGAGAGGAGGGATGGATGGAGTGAAAGAGAGAGAGGAGGGATGATGGAGTGAAAGAGAGAGGAGGGATGGATGGAGTGAAAGAGAGAGGAGGGATGGATGTAGTGAAAGAGAGAGAGGAGGGATGATGGAGTGAAAGAGAGGAGGGATGGATGGAGTGAAAGAGAGAGAGGGATGGATGGAGTGAAAGAGAGAGGAGGGATGGATGGAGTGAAAGAGAGAGAGGGATGGATGGAGTGAAAGAGAGAGGAGGGATGGATGGAGTGAAAGAGAGAGGAGGGATGGATGGAGTGAAAGACAGAGAGGAGAGATGGATGGAGTGAAAGACAGAGAGGAGGGGAATTGAGGAAAGGACAGAGTGAGATTGGTCAGAAAACATTGCCCAGCTTCCCAGCTGCAATACTAATATGAACACAGGGCCAAGCCTCTCAATCCAGCCCAGAAAAATCCATCATAACAGGAGATTGTTTCCGATGAGAAGGCAGAATCACCATATCAGCAGCAACACAAGTCAATCTGGCATGAAAGTCCTAAAGTAACGAGTGCAGCGGTTTAGCAGGATGAGGTCGGGCCAGAGACTCAATCAGGGCAGGGACGGGGGAAGGCAGGAAGGCGGGTAGGCAGACAGGGAGGCAGAAAGGCAGTGAGGGACGGAGGGAGGCAGGCAAGCAGGGAGGGAGGCAGAAAGGGAGTGAGGGAGGCAGGCCGGCAGGGAGGGAGGCAGAAAGGCAGGGAGGGAGAGAGGCCGGCAGGGAGAGAGGCAGAAAGGCAGGGAGGGAGAGAGGCCGGCAGGGAGGGAGGCAGAAAGGCAGGGAGGGAGAGAGACCGGCAGGGAGGGAGGCAGAAAGGCAGGGAGGGAGGCAGAAAAGCAGGGAGGGAGGGAGGGAGGCAGGGAGGGAGGGAAGGAAGGAAGATGACAGGGAGGCAGGCAGGCAGGCAGAGAGGCAGGCAGGCAGGCAGGCAGGCAGGCAGGCAGGGAGGGAGGGAGGGAGGGAGGGAGGGAGGGAGGGAGGGAGGGAGGGAGGGAGGGAGGGAGGGAGGGAGGGAGGGAGGGAGGGAGGGAAGATGACAGGGAGGAAGGCAGGCATGCAGGCAGGCAGGCAGGCAGGCAGGGAGGGAGGCAGGCAGACAGGGAGAGATACAGGGAGGGGGGAGGCAGGCAGGCAGGGAGGGAGGCAGGCAGGGAGGGAGGCAGGCAGAAAGGGAGGCAGGGAGGGAGGCAGGGAGGGAGGCAGGCAGAGAGAGAGGGAGGCAGGGAGGGAGGCAGGCAGAGAGGGAGGGAGGCAGGGAGGGAGGGAGGCAGGCAGAGAGGGAGGGAGGGAGGCAGAGAGGCAGGGAGGGAGGGGGGCAGGGAGGGAGGCAGAGAGGGAGGGAGGGAGGGAGGGGGTCTTCACTGAAAAATAAAAAGCTGACAGGGACAAAGAGAAGAAAAAAAAATACAACTGCCAAATCTGCAATTTTTATTTGGTAATTTTTACCCCTTTTTCTCCCCAATTAGTAGTTACAGTCTTGTCCCATCACTGCAACTCCCAAATGGACTCAGGAGAGGTGAATGTCGAGAGCCATGCGTCCTCCGAAACACGGCCCTGCCAAGCCCCACTGCTTCCTGACCCGCTGCTCGCTTAACCCGGAAGCCACCTGCACCAATGTGTCGGAGGAAACTGGCGACCGAAGTCAGCGTGTTTGCAGAGAAGTCGCTAGAGCGCGATGGGACAAGGACATCCCAGCCGGCCAAACCCTCATCTAACCCAGACGACGCTGGGCCAATCCATGGGTCTCCCGGTCGCAGCTGGCTGCAACACAGCCTGGGAACGAACTTGGGTCTGTAGTGACGCCTATAGCACTGCGATGTAGTGTCTTAGACTGCTGCGCCACTCGGGAGGACACCAAATCTGCAATTTGAGAGATAAGGAATGATGTTCCTTTCCCAACAGTTTACATATTTGTGTTGAAAAAGTTCATGGTTAAGGTTTACATTTCCCTAAGTGGGAATATTTAACAGGATGAAAAGGCAGACAGTGGGCCGTTATTGTGTTCATGTTCAGTGGGCCGTTATTGTGTTCATGTTCAGTTTGCCGTTATTGTGTTCATGTTCAGTGGGCCGTTATTGTGTTCATGTTCAGTGGGCCGTTATTGTGTTCATGTTCAGTTTGCCGTTATTGTGTTCATGTTCAGTTTGCCGTTATTGTGTTCATGTTCAGTTTGCCGTTATTGTGTTCATGTTCAGTGGGCCGTTATTGTGTTCATGTTCAGTTTGCCGTTATTGTGTTCATGTTCAGTTTGCCGTTATTGTGTTCATGTTCAGTTTGCCGTTATTGTGTTCATGTTCAGTGGGCCGTTATTGTGTTCATGTTCAGTGGGCCGTTATTGTGTTCATGTTCAGTTTGCCGTTATTGTGTTCATGTTCAGTGGGCCGTTATTGTGTTCATGTTCAGTGGGCCGTTATTGTGTTCATGTTCAGTGGGCCGTTATTGTGTTCATGTTCAGTGGGCCATTATTGTGTTCATGTTCAGTTTGCCGTTATTGTGTTCATGTTCAGTGGGCCGTTATTGTGTTCATGTTCAGTGGGCCGTTATTGTGTTCATGTTCAGTTTGCCGTTATTGTGTTCATGTTCAGTTTGCCGTTATTGTGTTCATGTTCAGTTTGCCGTTATTGTGTTCATGTTCAGTTTGCCGTTATTGTGTTCATGTTCAGTTTGCCGTTATTGTGTTCATGTTCAGTGGGCCGTTATTGTGTTCATGTTCAGTTTGCCGTTATTGTGTTCATGTTCAGTGGGCCGTTATTGTGTTCATGTTCAGTGGGCCGTTATTGTGTTCATGTTCAGTTTGCCGTTATTGTGTTCATGTTCAGTGGGCCGTTATTGTGTTCATGTTCAGTGGGCCGTTATTGTGTTCATGTTCAGTTTGCCGTTATTGTGTTCATGTTCAGTTGGCCGTTATTGTGTTCATGTTCAGTTTGCCGTTATTGTGTTCATGTTCAGTTTGCCGTTATTGTGTTCATGTTCAGTTTGCCGTTATTGTGTTCATGTTCAGTTTGCCGTTATTGTGTTCATGTTCAGTGGGCCGTTATTGTGTTCATGTTCAGTTTGCCGTTATTGTGTTCATGTTCAGTGGGCCGTTATTGTGTTCATGTTCAGTGGGCCGTTATTGTGTTCATGTTCAGTTTGCCGTTATTGTGTTCATGTTCAGTGGGCCGTTATTGTGTTCATGTTCAGTGGGCCGTTATTGTGTTCATGTTCAGTTTGCCGTTATTGTGTTCATGTTCAGTTTGCCGTTATTGTGTTCATGTTCAGTTTGCCGTTATTGTGTTCATGTTCAGTGGGCCGTTATTGTGTTCATGTTCAGTGGGCCGTTATTGGGTTCATTTACGGGGAGGGGATAGCGTGTGAGATGTGTGTATGTTTTGATAAGGTTTATAGAGTGTCTTGTTGAGGTGGAACAGATTGATATCTCTGTTAGGCTGGGGGGGGGGGGGGCTGTGTGCTGACTCCTTGGCTGTGTGCTGACTGCTGACTGAGGCCATAAGGGCATGGGGCCATACGGCTGTTAATAGTAAGGCTGTGTGGCTGACTGTGTGGCTGACTGTGTGGCTGGCTGTGTGGCTGACTGTGTGGCTGACTGTGTGGCTGACTGTGTGGCTGACTGTGTGGCTGGCTGTGTGGCTGACTGTGGCTGGCTGTGTGGCTGACTGGCTGGCTGTGTGGCTGACTGTGGCTGGCTGTGTGGCTGACTGGCTGGCTGTGTGGCTGATTGTGTGGCTGACTGGCTGGCTGTGTGGCTGATTGTGTGGCTGTGTGGCTGACTGTGGCTGGCTGTGTGGCTGACTGGCTGGCTGTGTGGCTGACTGTGGCTGGCTGTGTGGCTGACTGGCTGGCTGTGTGGCTGATTGTGTGGCTGTGTGGCTGACTGTGGCTGGCTGTGTGGCTGACTGGCTGGCTATGTGGCTGACTGGCTGGCTGTGTGGCTGACTGGCTGGCTGTGTGGCTGACTGGCTGGCTGTGTGGCTGACTGGCTGGCTATGTGGCTGATTGTGTGGCTGTGTGGCTGACTGTGGCTAGCTGTGTGGCTGACTGGCTGGCTATGTGGCTGACTGGCTGGCTGTGTGGCTGACTGGCTGGCTGTGTGGCTAACTGGCTGGCTGTGTGGCTGACTGTGTGGCTGCTGCTGTGGTCCAGTGTGCCTCTGCTCACCATGCAAGGCACTGATTAGAACATTGCACTCCATTTATACTGTACTGCATTCCATGCCTGACACAGTGACCTCACTGACAGCTGCCTACACACACACACACACACAGATAAAGACACACACACACACTTGTGTTTTTTCTGGGTCAAACAGGATTAGCGTGGACAAGCAGCTCTGCCCCGTCAATGATACAATGACTCAATGGCAGTTGAATTCAGTTGGCCACTGAAGAAGCCAGGCAGCTAGGCCTCTCCATCCTGTACACGTTGTGTCACACACTCACACACACATCCAAAACACACAGGAACAGCTTCATGGGGTAACAGGTGCAGCTTACCAGACACAGTCACTCACAGTGATAAAAGGCGGGGGGTTCTGACAGAATCAGTGGGTCAGTATCTTAGAGTAACTATGTACAGTATTCATTCCAAACCTCCTGAGTTGAGGGATTTAAAAGGATCAAATATTCTGAACCAGACTGGACTCATGACCTCACGTCCACTACCAGTACATACTAAATACAGAACACTACATACTAAACACAGAACACTACATACTAAACCCAGAACACTACATACTAAACACAGAACACTACATACTAAACACAGAACACTACATACTAAACACAGAACACTACATACTAAACCCAGAACACTACATACTAAACCCAGAACACTACATACTAAACCCAGAACACTACATACTAAACACAGAACACTACATACTAAACACAGAACACTACATACTAAATACAGAACACTACATACTAAACCCAGAACACTACATACTAAACACAGAACACTACATACTAAACCCAGAACACTACATACTAAACACAGAACACTACATACTAAACACAGAACACTACATACTAAATACAGAACACTACATACTAAACCCAGAACACTACATACTAAACACAGAACACTACATACTAAACCCAGAACACTACATACTAAACCCAGAACACTACATACTAAACCCAGAACACTACATACTAAACACAGAACACTACATACTAAACACAGAACACTACATACTAAATACAGAACACTACATACTAAACCCAGAACACTACATACTAAACACAGAACACTACATACTAAACCCAGAACACTACATACTAAACACAGAACACTACATACTAAACACAGAACACTACATACTAAATACAGAACACTACATACTAAACCCAGAACACTACATACTAAATACAGAACACTACATACTAAACCCAGAACACTACATACTAAACACAGAACACTACATACTAAACCCAGAACACTACATACTAAACCCAGAACACTACATACTAAACCCAGAACACTATATACTAAACACAGAACACTACATACTAAACACAGAACACTACATACTAAACACAGAACACTACATACTAAACACAGAACACTACATACTAAACCCAGAACACTACATACTAAACCCAGAACACTACATACTAAACCCAGAACACTACATACTAAACCCAGAACACTACATACTAAACCCAGAACACTACATACTAAACACAGAACACTACATACTAAACCCAGAACACTACATACTAAACACAGAACACTACATACTAAACACAGAACACTACATACTAAACACAGAACACTACATACTAAACACAGAACACTACATACTAAACCCAGAACACTACATACTAAACCCAGAACACTACATACTAAACACAGAACACTACATACTAAACACAGAACACTAAATACTAAACACAGAACACTACATACTAAACACAGAACACTACATACTAAACCTAGAACACTACATACTAAACACATAACACTACATACTAAACACAGAACACTACATACTAAACACAGAACACTACATACTAAACACAGAACACTACATACTAAACACAGAACACTACATACTAAACCCAGAACACTACATACTAAATACAGAACACTACATACTAAACACAGAACACTACATACTAAATACAGAACACTACATACTAAACACAGAACACTACATACTAAACACAGAACACTACATACTAAACACAGAACACTACATACTAAACACAGAACACTACATACTAAACACAGAACACTACATACTAAACACAGAACACTACATACTAAACACAGAACACTACATACTAAACACAGAACACTACATACTAAACACAGAACACTACATACTAAACACAGAACACTACATACTAAACACAGAACACTACATACTAAACACAGAACACTACATACTAAACACAGAACACTACATACTAAACACAGAACACTACATACTAAACACAGAACACTACATACTAAACACAGAACACGACATACTAAACACAGAACACGACATACTAAACACAGAACACTACATACTAAACACAGAACACTACATACTAAACACAGAACACTACATACTAAACCCAGAACACTACATACTAAACCCAGAACACTACATACTAAACCCAGAACACTACATACTAAACCCAGAACACGACATACTAAACACAGAACACTACATACTAAACCCAGAACACTACATACTAAACCCAGAACACTACATACTAAACCCAGAACATACTAAACACAGAACACTACATACTAAACACAGAACACTACATACTAAACACAGAACACTACATACTAAACACAGAACACTACATACTAAACACAGAACACTACATACTAAACACAGAACACTACATACTAAACACAGAACACTACATACTAAACACAGAACACTACATACTAAACACAGAACACTACATACTAAACACAGAACACTACATACTAAACACAGAACACTACATACTAAACACAGAACACTACATACTAAACACAGAACACTACATACTAAATACAGAACACTACATACTAAACACAGAACACTACATACTAAATACAGAACACTACATACTAAACACAGAACACTACATACTAAACACAGAACAAACACAGAACACTACAGAACAAAATCAGAACAAACACAGAACACTACAGACCAAACACAGAACACTACAGACCAAACACAGAACACTACAGACCAAACACAGAACACTACATACCAAACACAGAACAATACAGACCAAACACAGAACACTACAGACCAAACACAGAACAATACAGAACACTACAGACCAAACACAGAACACTACAGACCAAACACATAACACTACAGACCAAACACAGAACAATACAGACCAAACACAGAACACTACAGACCAAACACAGAACACTACATACCAAACACAGAACAATACAGACCAAACACAGAACACTACAGACCAAACACAGAACAATACAGAACACTACAGACCAAACACAGAACACTACAGACCAAACACATAACACTACAGACCAAACACAGAACAATACAGACCAAACACAGAACACTACAGACCAAACACAGAACAATACAGAACACTACAGACCAAACACAGAACACTACAGACCAAACACATAACACTACAGACCAAACACAGAACAATACAGAACAATACAGAACACTACAGACCAAACACAGAACAATACAGAACAAACACAGAACACTACAGATCAAACACAGAAAAATACAGAACAAACACAAACTCACCCATGACCTGCTATTCCAGTTCTTTCAAGTCTCCAATCAAATAAATGCTGAGAGTGCTGGATTGGAGAGGACCGGGGGCAAATGCTAGAAGTGACGTATCCTAGCCCATCTGGAGCTGACGTTTACTAGCCTTAATACCGGTGGAAAAGCACTCCTAAAAACACAGGAAACTGTGTGCCTCCATGAAGATTGCAGTGCCATAGTAAACTCAAGGCACTCCAAGGAGAAAAATATAAAAGACAATCACCAGCTCCTTTTACTCTGCTGTAAAGGAGACTGCCTAGCCTGGCTATTTGGCCTGGCTCTTAAAAGCCCCGGTTGCCTGACCTGCCAGTAAAGGTAGAGTCCAGCGCCCGGGCTATCTCACTGCAGGAGGAATAGCAGCACAGCACTGCAACAACAGGAGGGTCTATAAACAACCAACGAGACACTGAGAAGTGGACAGAATAGATCAAGCATTCTAGAAACCAACAGTGCAACACGTGCATTGTCTGCACCCACACTGTCCTCCACACCATACAGCATGCATTAATGTTGTTCCCAAATATGTGTTGTCATTGTTATGTTCCCTAATAACAAAGGAGTAGAGTGAGTCTGTGAGGTATAGCCATAAAGCAACCACCCTCATGCAGAACAGACAGTGCCAACACTCTCTTCTCTTCTTATAGGGTAGTCTAATAGGTTTATGACAATGACCTCATTTTATAGCAGGTGTTATAGCGCCACAACACTCATAAAACATGAAAATTGTTTCAATTGCACTGACTGAAGTCCAAACTAAGACAAATGCCCTTATTCTTCCCTAAAGGCTGGGTATCTATCCAGTTTCCATTTGTCAGAAGTATGGCAGTGCTCTCTCTCTCTCTCTCTTTCTTTTTACCCTCTCTCTTTCTTTCTCTAGCTCCTTCTTTCTCTCCCTCTCTCTCTCTCTCTCTCTCTCCCTTTCTCTCTCTCCATTTCTCTCTCTCCCTCTTTCTTTTTACCCTCTCTCTTTTCCTCTTTCTTTCTTTCTCTCTCTTTCACCCTCTCTCCTTCTCTCCCTCTCTTTCTCCCTGATAGAAGAGGAAAAAGACCGAGCATTACAAGTCTAAAAGGACCTACTCATTTTCTTAAATAACACAATTGCCACACTGCAGTTTGGAGCCAGTTTAGATTATCTACGGCGAATTCCATGATAAAATCCAGCATTTCGGGGCATTTTGAAGCACTTAAAATACTTAAGTGATTGTAGCTCCAGGGTCCTCTTTAGCGTCCAGTCAAATAGAGGGGTTTCAAATCCCAGAACAGGGCCTGTGAGGGCAGCAGACTGTTTCCTGCTTTTCTAGGTTTGTCAGCACACATTCCTACTGCACAGCATCATCATGCTTTGTGCATTCTCCCTCCACTGGCCTATTTACTTAAGTGTGTGTGTGTGTGTGTGTGTGTGTGTGTGTGTGTGTGTGTGTGTGTGTGTGTGTGTGTGTGTGTGTGTGTGTGTGTGTGTGTGTGTGTGTGTGTGTGTGTGTGTGTGTGTGTGTGTGTGTGTGTGTGTGTGTGTGCAGATGTATGGGTTTGTGTATATGTATGTGTTTTGACACTGAGTGAACTGATCTCTGACCAGCACTAGCTGTCTGATGGCAGGACAAAGAACACATTATACCTAGATATGCTCTCTCACACACACACACACACACACACACACACACACACACACACACACACACACACACACACACACACACACACACACACACACACACACACACACACACACACACACAGAGAGAGCATCATGAGTAGGGCTTTGGCGGTCATTGACCGTTAATTAACATAAATACGTTTAGCATCTCCAGGTCTCCACACGTACAAGCTGCTGATGCGTCTTTGGAACATCTACATTTAAAAAGTCTAATAATCAATTGAATATACACCATCACAATAAATCCATTATTTATTTTAGGCAGGTCTAAAGAAACATTCTGATATGAAGAAAATGTATTTCAGAAGAACAGAATATGAGTTGGTCTACTGTATGTTATGTGGCTATGCTCCATGTCATAGGCTGTAGGCTTGTTCCTTTAGCAGACCAGATATGCTATCAGTCCCAAACCATTATTTTATATGATATGATATATAATATATAATTGAACTTAGCTGAATAAAATAGAAAGGATATTTCCCCAATCCAGAGTGAATATAGCGGAGCCTGTGTTTAATATGAGCAGCTGAGAATGAAATATAACACCACTTATTTCACTCCACACATCAACCACTGTTTGAGGAGCCTTCTCTCTCTGCAAGACACGGGATATTCTGCACAAACTCTATGCCATGGGGGCTCCAACCTTGTTCCTGCAGCTAACCAGTGCTTCAT
Organism: Salvelinus alpinus; assembly: GCF_045679555.1. NCBI lineage: Eukaryota > Metazoa > Chordata > Actinopteri > Salmoniformes > Salmonidae > Salvelinus > Salvelinus alpinus. Next base: position 24,924,567 of record NC_092102.1, on the reverse strand, counting down.
TTGGGAAACCAGGTGAAATCTGTTGGGGAACATCGATATCAACATGTTTTCTCAACAAAACCATATTTCGCTAAACTGTTGACAGCCCCCCTGCGCGCTGGAGAACGGAATAAAGGAGAGAGACAGGAGGAGATGGAAACACATGGTGGTGAGATATTCTATATAGCTAATGGGAATGTGTCACCCAATTTGATTAGGAAAATATTTTAAAAAATCACTATTACTAGGCTGAACAAAATCAAATACGAATTCAATAATTGTAGGCTAACTGTAAACCGCACTGCACAATCAATGAACCAACAGCATGGCCTCGGGCTATATGTTCTCTCCCAGACTCATGGATAGACATTTTACAGCGTAGCATAAGGTAACCAGTCCAGCCAGTATGCATGATAATACAGTCCACACTCAAAGGTGATCACTAGAATGTGTTTAATTTTGGAGTATAGGCTAGACCAATGTATGTACCAAAGACACCTTAAATCAATATCTGTAATAGACTAGATATTGTATAATGGCACAATCCTAATTTTAATTCTGTTTTGTGTTCTCGGGCTTGGGCTCATACGCCTATGCATATGCATAAGCTGTAATATGCATATGGTTGATTTGACTGAATCATCACCTTAGAAATTGCTGTCCATTTCGTTGTGTTAGACTTTGAAACAACATCCACAACGACCATGTTTTACACTGTTTCAACCTGCTGTTGAAATGGATCATCACAGTGAGGTGAGTATTAAAATCATGATACTGTTTTGATGATAAGTGTTGGACCTGTCTGACAGGCTACAGGGAGGGAGACAATAGACCTGTCTGACAGGCTACAGGGAGGGAGACAGTAGACCTGTCTGACAGGCTACAGGAAAGGAGACAATAGACCTGTCTGACAGGCTACAGGGAGGGAGACAGTAGACCTGTCTGACAGGCTACAGGGAGGGAGACAATAGACCTGTCTGACAGGCTACAGGGAGGGAGACAATAGACCTGTCTGACAGGCTACAGGGATGGAGACAGTAGACCTGTCTGACAGGCTACAGGGAGGGAGACAATAGACCTGTCTGACAGGCTACAGGGAGGGAGACAATAGACCTGTCTGACAGGCTACAGGGATGGAGACAGTAGACCTGTCTGACAGGCTACAGGGAGGGAGACAATAGACCTGTCTGACAGGCTACAGGGAGGGAGACAATAGACCTGTCTGACAGGCTACAGCAGCACAGATCAGTTACGACCTTTAAGACCCAGGCACGGAGAGGAGGAAGAAACAACGGAAGACACCCGCTGAGGGTAGGAGGGGTTACCAGTCAACTGTAGATGTGTTCATGCAGAAAGGTAGCCTGCGAACTTGCCTCACCGAGCCAATGTTGTTGTTGTGTTTTTATCAATTCACTGTGAAATAGCACATCATTAGCTTGGTTACGAGTATGTTTAGCTATCATTCCACTCCTTGCCACTCTTGTCATTCTAAACATCTGTGTCATGCAGTATGTCACAGAGTACAAGGAGTGGATTGTTAACTAAACAGACTGGTACCCAGGCTAGCACATCACAAGGCTCCCTGGAATGTCTCCCTGCCTCTCCTCCCGTAGATTATAATGCCTCTCCTATCCAGCTTAAAGTCACACACATGATTCAAACAGGATATTAGGATTCAAGTTCTAGCTCAAGAACTCAGAGATGAGTGTCATGCTTGATTAAATGCTACCACTTGAGGTGAGCAGACACACACAGGGACACACACACACACACACGCACAGTCACAGGCACACCAAGATGCACCCAACTCCATTGGAAGGGGGGCTTTCATTTTTAATGCAGGGTCAGGGTCTCTCGGCGAATAATCACTTAGATAAATCGTGTGTGTGTGTGTGTGTGTGTGTGTGTGTGTGTGTGTGTGTGTGTGTGTGTGTGTGTGTGTGTGTGTGTGTGTGTGTGTGTGTGTGTGTGTGTGTGTGTGTGTGTGTGTGACCGTGTGTATGTGTGCTCACTCATGAGCGTGTGCATGTAAGCGTGTGTGTGCGTGTGCGCGCGTGTGTGTGCGCGTGTCTGTGTGAACACGTCCGTGTCATCCCCGGCGCTCCTGTGACATTTCCAGTGGGATATTTCAGTTCCTGCCGTCTGGGTTTGTGCTAACACAATTACAGCAGGCTAATGAACAGAGCACCCAGATAAAGTACCCGCCACGCACACTTCCGCTCAGCATTTCAATCTCCTTTAAAGGCTACATTTGCATCTTTAATATAAATGAAATCCCTCATTAATGTGCAGATGGCTGATCAGATGTGAGTAGGGCGGCAGTTAGCCTAGTGCTTAGAGTGTTGGGCCAGTAATCGAAAGGTCGCTGGTTCCAATACCCGAGCCGTCAAACCTGTCAATGTGCCCTTTTGCACGGCACTTAACCCTAATTTGCTCCAGAGGCGCTGTGCTACTCTGCCTGACCCTGTAAAACAACACATTCCACTGCACCTATCCAGTGTATGTGACAATAAAACATCTAATATTACTTTATATTTTTATATTAAAATTGACACCATTTGCCCTCCCTCTTTCCCCTGCACTGCCCTCTGAGCTTTGACTCTGTGCCCTGGTATTAGCCATGTTGCTTTCAAAGGACCAAAAGGAACAATAGCTGGGTGGCATTCAACAGGACCCGTCCATTTTGAAAAGTCCATTCTAGCCACAAAGCCATTCTACCCACAAGTCCATTCTCTGTATAAAGCCATAAGCAAACAAGATAAAAATGCTCATCCAGAAGCGGTACTCCTAGTGGCCGGGGACTTTAATGCAGGCAAACTTAAATCCGTTTTACCTCATTTCTACCAGCATGTCACATGTGCAACCAGAGGAGAAAAAAACTCTAGACCACCTTTACTCTACACACAAAGACGCATACAAAGCTCTCCCTCTCCCTTTGGCAAATCTGTCCATAATTCTATCCTCCTGATTCCTGCTTACAAGCAAAAAACTGAGGCAGGTAGTACCATTGACTAGCTCAATACGTAAGTGGTCAGATGACGCGGATGCTACGCTACAGGACTGTTTTGCTAGCACAGACTGGAATATGTTCCATGATTCCTCCAATGGCATTGAGGAGTACACCACCTCAGTCACCGGCTTCATCAATAAGTGCATAGACGACATCGTCCCCACAGTGACCGTACGTACTAGAGGTCGACCGGTTAATCGGAATGGCCGATTAATTAGGGCCGATTTCAAGTTTTCATAACAATCGGAAATCGGTAATTTTGGACGCCGATTTTGCCAATAAAAGGCAAGTCAGTTAAGAACACATTCTTATTTTCAATGACGGCCTAGGAACGGTGGGTTAACTGCCATGTTCAGGGGCAGAACGACAGATTTTTACCTTGTCAGCTCAGGGATTCAATCTTGCAACCTTACGGTTAACTAGTCCAACGCTCTAACCACCTGCCTCACGAGGAGCCCGCCTGTTACGCGAATGCAGTAAGAAGCCAAGATAAATTGCTAGCTAGCATTAAACTTATCTTATAAAAAAGAATCAATCAATCATAATCACTAGTTATAACTACACATGGTTGATGATATTACTAGTTTATCTAGTGTGTCCTGCGTTGCATATAATCGATGCAGTGCGCATTCGCGAAAAAGGACTGTCGTTGCTCCAACGTGTACCTAACCATAAACATCAATGCCTTTCTTAAAATCAATACACAGAAGTATATATTTTTAAACCTGCATATTTAGCTAAAAGAAATCCAGGTTAGCAGGCAATATTAACCAGGTGAAATTGTGTCACTTCTCTTGCGTTCATTGCACGCAGAGTCAGGGTATATGCAACAGTTTGGGCCGCCTGGCTCATTGCGAACTAATTTGCCAGAATTTTACGTAATTATGACATAACATCGAAGGTTGTGCAATGTACCAGGAATATTTAGACTTATGGTTGCCACCCGTTAGATAAAATACAGAACGGTTCCGTATTTCACTGAAAGAATAAATGTTTTGTTTTCGAGATGATAGTTTCCGGATTCGACCATATTAATGACCTAAGGCTCGTATTTCTGTGTGTGTTATTATGTTATAATTAAGTCTATGATTTGATAGAGCAGTCTGACTGAGCGATGGTGGGCACCAGCAGGCTCGTAAGCATTCATTCAAACAGCACTTTCGTACGTTTTGCCAGCAGCTCTTCGCAATGCTTCAAGCATTGCGCTGTTTATGACTTCAAGCCTATCAACTCCCGAGATTAGGCTGGTGTAACCGATGTGAAATGGCTAGCTAGTTAGCGGGGTGCGCGCTAATAGCGTTTCAAACGTCACTCGCTCTGAGACTTGGAGTAGTTGTTCCCCTAGCTCTGCATGGGTAATGCTGCTTCGAGGGTGGCTGTTGTCGATGTGTTTCTGGTTCGAGCCCAGGTAGCGGCGAGGAGAGGGATGGAAGCTATACTGTTACACTGGCAATACTAAAGTGCCTATAAGAACATCCAATAGTCAAAGGTATATGAAATACAAATCGTATAGAGAGAAATAGTCCTATAATTCCTATAATAACTACAACCTAAAACTTCTTACCTGGGAATATTGAAGACTCATGTTAAAAGGAACCACCAGCTTTCATATGTTCTCATGTTCTGAGCAAGGAACTTAAACGTTAGCTTTCTTACATGGCACATATTGCACTTTTACTTTCTTCTCCAACCCTTTGTTTTGCATTATTTAAACCAAATTGAACATGTTTCATTATTTATTTGAGGCTAAATTGATTTTATTGATGTATTATATTAAGTTAAAATAAGTGTTCATTCATTATTGTTGTAATTGTCATTAATACAAATAAATAAATAAAATCGGTCGATTTATCGGTATCGGATTTTTTTGGTCCTCCAATAATCGGTATCGGCGTTGATAAATCATAATCGGTCGACCTCTAGTACGTACATATCCCAACCAGAAGCCATGGAATACAGGCAACATCTGCACCGAGCTAAAGGCTAGAGCTAAAGGCTATCGCCAGCAGCATACCACCCTGCATACCACTGCTGGCTTGCTTCTGAAGCTAAGCAGGGTTGGTCCTGGTCAGTCCCTGGATGGGAGACCAGGTGCTGCTGGAAGTGGTGTTGGAGGGCCAGTAGGAAGCACTCTTTCCTCTGGTCTAAACAAAGATCCCAATGCCCCAGGGCAGTGATTGGGGACACTGCTCTGTGTAGGGTGCCGTCTTTCGGATGGGACGTTAAACGGGTGTCCTGACTCTCTGAGGTCATTAAAGATCCCATGGCACTTATCGTAAGAGTAGGGGTGTTAACCCCGGTGTCCTGGCTAAATTCCCAATCTGGCCCTCAACCATCACGGTCACCTAATAATCCCCAGTTTACAATTGGCTCATTCATCCCCCTCCTCTCCCCTGTAACTATTCCCCAGGTCGTTGCTGCAAATGAGAACGTGTTCTCAGTCAACTTACCTGGTAAAATAACGGTAAAATAAAAAATAAATAAATAAAAAGAGCTGCCGCATTCAAGGAGCGGGACACTAATCTGGACGCTTATAAGAAATCCCATTATGCCCTCAGACTAACCATCAAACAGGCAAAGCATCAATATAGGACTAAGATTGAATCCTACTACACCGGCTCTGACGCTCGACGGATGTGGCAGGGCTTGCAAACTATTACGGACTACGAAGGGAAACTCAGCTGCAAGCTGCCCAATGACACGAGCCTACCAGACGAGCTAAATGCCTTTTATGCTCGCTTCGAGGCAAGCAACACTGAACCATGCATGAGAGCACCAGCTGTTCCGGACGACTGTGTGATCACGCTCTCCGTAGCTGATGTGAGCAAGACCTTTAAAGAGGTCAACATTCACAAGGACGCGGGGTCAGACGGATTACCAGGGCGTGTACTCAGAGCTTGCGTGGACCAACTGGCAAGTATCTTCACAAACATTTTCAACCTCTCCCTGACCGACTCTGTAATACCTACATGTTTCAAGCAGACCACCATAGTCCCTGTGCCCAAGAATGCGAAGGTAACTTGCCTAAATGACTATCGCCCCGTAGTACTCAAGTCAGTAGCCATGAAGTGCTTTGAAAGGCTGGTCATGGCTCACATCAACACCATCATCCCGGAAACCCTAGACCCACTCCAATTCACATACCGCCCCAACAGATCAACAGATTACGCAATCTCAATCGCACTCCACACTGCCCTCTCCTACCTGGACAATAGGAACACCAATTTGAGAATATTTTTCATTGACTACAGCTCAGTGTTCAACAACATAGTGCCTACAAAGCTCATCACTAAGCTAAGGACCCTGGGCTCCCGAGTGGTGCAGCGGTCTAAGGCACTGCATCTCAGTACTTGCGGCGTCACTACAGACACCTTGGTTCAAATCCAGGCTGTATCACATCCGGCCGTGTTTGGGAGTCCCATAGGGCGGCACACAAATGGATCAGTGTTATCTGGGTTTGGCCAGTGTAAGCAGTCAATGTAAATAAATAAAACATCTAAATTGACTTGCCTAGCTAAATAAAGGTCAAATAAAAAATATATTTAAAAAAACCTCCCTCTGGATCTGGACTTACTGATGGGCCACCCCCAGGTGGTAAGGGTAGGCAACAAAACATCTGCTATGCTGATCCTCAACACTGGTGCCCCTCAGGGCTGTGTGCTTAGTCCCCACCTGTAATCCATGTTCACCCATTGCTGCGTGGCCACCATCATTACGTTTGCAGATGACACAACACAACAGACATGACAGCCTGATAACCGACAACGATGAGACAGCCTATACGGAGGAGGTCAGAGACCTGGCAGTGTGGTGCCAGGACAACAACCCCTCCCTCAATGTGAGCAATGTGATCGTGGACTACAGAAAAAGGAGGGCCGAACAGGCCCCCATTAACATTGACGGGACTGTAGTGGAGCGGATCGAGAGTTTCAAGTTCCTTGGATCATCATTCCTTCCATCACCAACAAACTATCATGGTCCAAACACACCAAGACAGTCGTGAAGAGGGCACGACAACACCTTTTCCCCCACAGGAGACTGAAAATATTTGGCATGGTTCCCCAGATCCTCAAAAAGTTCGACAGCTGCACCATCGAGAGCATCCTGACCGGTTGCATCACCGCCTGGTATGGCAACTGCTCGGCATCTGACTGTAAGGCGCTACAGAGGGTAGTGAGTATGGCCCTACATAGGGTAGTGCGTATGGCCCAATACAACAATACATGGAGCCAAGCTTCCTGCCATCCAGGACCTATTTATAGGCGGTGTCTGAAGAAAATTGTCAAAGACTCCAGTCACCCAAGTTCTCTCCTCTACCGCATGGCAAGCAGTACCGGAGCGTCAAGTCTAGGTCCAAAAGGCTCCTTATCAGCTTCTACCCCCAAGCTATAAGACTGCTGAACAATTAATATAGTGGCCACCGGACTATTTACATTGACCAGCCCCTCCTTTGTTTTTACACTGCTGATACTTGCTGTTTAATATCTTTGCATAGTCACTCTACCCCTACCTACAAGGTTTGATTTGATTTGAAATGTCTACATTTTCCATCTAGTAGAAATGTGCTATTGTGACAGTGATTGACCATAGTGGACCCAAGATTCCAGAAATGGAAGATTCCACTGTTTCAGGGCTCTCTCGCACGGGGCAGCTCTAGCCGCGTTATCTGCTGGAAAACTGTGTCTGGCTGTGGATGTGGTTCTGATTAGTGCGGCTAGGGCCTGAACGCGTTCCAGACATGCACGGCCAGAGCCAGGGGAATATGGGATAGGGTTAGCACGGCTCCCCGCCTTATTACGCTTTATACAAGTGATGACAGCACACACCTGTTTCCTTACTGACCCCGTACCCCCTACCATCCCTAGGGGAATTACACTCTATTGGAGTAAGATGGGGGAGGTGGAGGAGGGGGGTTGATCTCTGTCAGGTTGGTAGCCTCTGGTATGTGGTAAAGGCCGGTGATTCAGGCAATTCATCCAATCAAGCAATTAAGTAATTCAGCACACCTCTGAAATATAAACAGCCGTGGCCCACTTGGGAAAATAAGCCTGGATATTATAGCCTTCTGTCTGGGTCTAAACCACACGAATGTACTGGCACTCATTTAACATGTAGGATCCGGTTATACTACCACATTACTACAGGCATTTAGTAGAATCTACTCCAGTGAATGAGTACTTAGGGGGAGAGATGAAGGGATGCAGAAACTGAACAGACACCGTGATTTCCCCGCTCCACCAGCATCCCACTAATCAGCAAACATTCAGGAAACTCGCAACAAAAACCTTTTTTTACGTAAACCAACATAGCATTCCCCAAGTCTCTATACTGCCGTGTTAGTTGTACACAAATACACAACAGCATTAGTTTTTGGTTGTAACAGTTTATGAGAACGCCCTCCTGTTACTTAGTAGGGGCGGGGCTGAGACATGATAGAGGGAAGTATTGGAGGCCCTGCCACAAACAGAGAGCCAGAGCTATTCCTCCTGGCCTGCTCTCTCTTCCTCACGGCCCAGAGGATCTCCACTCATCACTGGAGTATTTCAGCCACGGACGATTCAACAGGAAATTGGGAAGAATGGCTGGGGAGTCCACAAAACTGTCTACGATTGGGAGAGGATTGACCCTAGACAAACTGTCTACGATTGTGAGAGGATTGACCCTAGACAAACTGTCTACGATTGGGAGAGGATTGACCCTAGACAAACTGTCTACGATTGGGAGAGGATTGACCCTAGACAAACTGTCTACGATTGGGAGAGGATTGACCCTAGATAAACTGTCTACGATTGGGAGAGGATTGACCCTAGACAAACTGTCTACGATTGGGAGAGGATTGACCCTAGACAAACTGTCTACCATTGGGAGAGGATTGACCCTAGACAAACTGTCTACGATTGGGAGAGGATTGACCCTAGACAAACTGTCTACGATTGGGAGAGGATTGACCCTAGACAAACTGTCTACGATTGGGAGAGGATTGACCCTAGACAAACTGTCTACGATTGGGAGAGGATTGACCCTAGACAAACTGTCTACGATTGGGAGAGGATTGACCCTAGACAAACACTCCAAGCCAGACACACATGCACACACAAAGACACAGTCATGTAAATGATATGGACTATACAGGAGTTGTGTGCAAACAGTCCCACTAATATGTGCACACAAACACACACCAAACATCCGTGGTACTAGCTACCATCCCACAGTAAAACATATCGATCGTCCATGACTGGGACTGGGGACATTCAGTCAGTCTTCCTAAAGACCACTATACAAAGGGGGTCATTGGGGCGTGAGAGCAGGGCCTGTGAGAGGACTTGGCCTGCCCTGCTGTGGATCATACCCTGCATTACTCTGCATAGCTGTGACTCCAAAGACTTTCTCTTATCAGGCCTGGGGTGAGCAGGCTGATACAGAGCTGTATATGTAACAACCAACACTACTACATCCCCAACTTGGGATGCGATCACACTGTCAAATGACTCAGGGACCAAGGTGAGTGGGTTAAAGACATCAACTGTGCCTCAGTTACACACAGTTACACACACGCACAACATCTGTCCCGGGTGTAAAGCTGTGTTTCTCAGACAGATAGTCATTAACAAACACACAAAGATATACATAGAAACACACACAAACACAAATATACACATAAAAAGAGCTCAAAAGATTGCAAAGATAGAACTTAACATTTATTGACCGAAGTCTCTTAATTTCCCTGTGTGTCCCTCTCAGTATCAACCAATTCATTTTCCTAAAAATCCCCTGGAGTGAGTGATGTGCTAAGCCCCTGCTAAACTTAAAGCTTCTGCTCCACTGCTCATTGATCCTGAACCACTGGAGGGATTTGTAAGGCTAACAGCTGTTTGGGCTGTGGCTGGGGGGTAGTCATGACTAACAGTCCTCCTCTCATCATCGTCATCCTGCTATGCTATACTAGAGAAACACTGCAGTTAGTTCCTTCACAAATAAACAATTTGTGATTTTTTTCAAATGTAACCAGGGGAAAACATCTGACAATGATCAGCCCAGTTCCACTGTAATGTGATTGAGGTCTAATGTGGCAGTAGGTGATCGACTGAAATGCATGTGGAAATAAACACACAAGCGCAAACACATTCGGAAACTGACTCCCATGCCAAGACAGCCAGAGGCACACAGCTGGTCTGTTCTCCTTCTCCCCTGAACTGTGATAGTTAGCAGGGAAACATGTGAATAGAATCTCATCAGTGGGAAGGTATGTGAACCCTGACCCATGCCCACGACCCACAGCAGGCCAGGTTCCTCCATGCGCTGCCAGTATAATCATTATCATGGCAGGCCATTCGGACCACCAGAGAGAGGGCGAGGGGAGAAGAGGGCTTCAAAGCCGGCTGGGTAACGTTTGCACACGCCAGGTCTGTTAAAGGAATCACGCTGCCGATGTTCCACAGAACAGGCAATGTTTCTCAGCCCGTCTCCCTCCTTCTCCTCCTCCCCCTCCACACCGCCGCTGGCTAGCTTCTCTCCAAACCATGACCAAGCAGCACATGTTACAGGAACACAGAACACTGCCTGGGCTAGCACTGCATCCCTGTAGGTCATAGCAACAGCAGCTAGCTACTAGACTAGAGCACTGCACTGCTCAGCCACACAGAAAAAACGGTGGTATTGAAGAAGCGCTATTCATCCGTGAAGGCCTGGTGAGTTATAGGTCACCCAGCATGGTAACACTGAGAAATGCCACTCTTCATCCTGGCCTTTCATTTAACCCTTTCAAATCCCCACAGGGGGGTGCACTTTTCCACACATTCTTCTGGCGATGCGTGGTGTCCATCGGTCCAAGCATGACCGAATACAAACAGTGTAGCTATTCTCTCCGCAAGGCAATCAAACAGGCTAAGTCCCAGTACAGAGACAAAATCGAGTCGCAATTCAACAGCTCAGACACAAGAGGTATGTGGCAGGGTCTACAGTCAATCACGGATTACAAAAAGAAAACCAGCCCCGTCGCGGACCAGGATGTCTTGCTCCCAGACAGGCTAAACAACTTTTTTGCCCGCTTTGAGGACAATACAGTGCCACTGACACGGCCCCCTACCAAAACCTGCGGGCTCTCCTTCACTGCAGCCGAGGTGAGTAAAACATTTAAACGTGTTAACCCTCGCAAGGCTGCAGGCCCAGACGGCATTCCCAGCCGCGTCCTCAGAGCATGCGCAGACCAGCTGGCTGGTGTGTTTACGGACATATTCAATCAATCCTTATCCCAGTCTGCTGTTCCCACATGCTTCAAGAGGGCCACCATTGTTCCTGTTCCCAAGAAAGCTAAGGTAACTGAGCTAAACGACTACCGCCCCGTAGCACTCACTTCCGTCATCATGAAGTGCTTTGAGAGACTAGTCAAGGACCATATCACCTCCACCCTACCGGACACCCTAGACCCACTCCAATTTGCTTACCGACCCAATAGGTCCACAGACGACGCAATCGCAACCACACTGCACACTGCCCTAACCCATCTGGACAAGAGGAATACCCATGTGAGAATGCTGTTCATCGATTACAGCTCAGCATTTAACACCATAGTACCCTCCAAACTCGTCATCAAGCTCGAGACCCTGGGTCTCGACCCCGCCCTGTGCAACTGGGTCCTGGACTTCCTGACGGGCCGCCCCCAGGTGGTGAGGGTAGGTAACAACATCTCCACCCCGCTGATCCTCAACACTGGGGCCCCACAAGGGTGCGTTCTGAGCCCTCTCCTGTACTCCCTGTTCACCCACGACTGCGTGGCCATGCACGCCTCCAACTCAATCATCAAGTTTGCGGATGACACTACAGTGGTAGGCTTGATTACCAACAACGACGAGACGGCCTACAGGGAGGAGGTGAGGGCCCTCGGAGTGTGGTGTCAGGAAAATAACCTCACACTCAACGTCAACAAAACAAAGGAGATGATTGTGGACTTCAGGAAACAGCAGAGGGAGCACCCCCCTATCCACATCGACGGGTCAGTAGTGGAGAAGGTGGAAAGTTTTAAGTTCCTCGGTGTACACATCACGGACAAACTGAATTGGTCCACCCACACAGACAGCGTTGTGAAGAAGGCGCAGCAGCGCCTCTTCAACCTCAGGAGGCTGAAGAAATTCGGCTTGTCACCAAAAGCACTCACAAACTTCTACAGATGCACAATCGAGAGCATCCTGTCGGGCTGTATCACCGCCTGGTACGGCAACTGCTCCGCCCACAACCGTAAGGCTCTCCAGAGGGTAGTGAGGTCTGCAGAACGCACCACCGGGGGCAAACTACCTGCCCTCCAGGACACCTACACCACCCGATGTCACAGGAAGGCCATAAAGATCATCAAGGACAACAACCACCCAAGCCACTGCCTGTTCACCCCGCTATCATCCAGAAGGCGAGGTCAGTACAGGTGCATCAAAGCAGGGACCGAGAGACTGAAAAACAGCTTCTATCTCAAGGCCATCAGACTGTTAAACAGCCACCACTAACATTTAGCGGCCGCTGCCAACATACTGACTCAACTCCAGCCACTTTAAAAAAGGGAATTGATGGAAATTATGTAAAAATGTACCACTAGCCACTTTAAACAATGCCACTTAATATAATGTTTACATACCCTACATTACCCATCTCATATGTATATACTGTACTCTATATCATCTACTGCATCTTGCCATCTTTATGTAATACATGTACCACTAGCCACTTTAAACTATGCCACTTTATGTTTACATACCCTACAGTACTCATCTCATATGTATATACCGTACTCTATACCATCTACTGCATCTTGCCATGCCGTTCTGTACCACCACTCATTCATATATCTTTATGTACATATTCTTTATCCCTTTACACTTGTGTGTGTGTATAAGGTAGTAGTTGTGGAATTGTTAGGTTAGATTACTTGTTGGTTATTACTGCATTGTCGGAACTAGAAGCACAAGCATTTCGCTACACTCGCATTAACATCTGCTAACCATGTGTATGTGACTAATAAAATTTGATTTGATTTGATCTGATGCATGGCACTAGGAGGTCTTCTGCTCTGACATGGAGAGGCAAGGATTACAAACCCTATGACTGCCTCAGGCCTTGTGACGTTAGGGAGCAGTGATCACCGCGATACATCAGGAGGAGCAGGACAAGGACATGAATAATGAGTTAAACAAAGGGAGAAGGGAAATATCCTTTCCCTGGCATGTAGTGGTCTGTAGTATAACCCTCCCCTCCCAGAGAGATCAATAAGCTCATTCAAATCCTTTAATGGGGTATTAATTAGGAGATTACTGAACACCAGCCTGCACTTCACCCCTCCTCTGTCTGCACTGCAGCACTCAGTGGAGACCACTGTCTCAGGACAGGACTGCATCAGGCCCCGAACTCAACCCCAGCTCCCAAACTGATAGTGCTATGTCAGTATAGACCTCGGTCAGAAGACATGACATGACAGCTGGACCAGAACTCAACCCCAGCTCCCAAACTGATAGTGCTATGTCAGTATAGACCTCGGTCAGAAGACATGACATGACAGCTGGACCAGAACTCAACCACAGCTCCCAAACTGATAGTGCTATGTCAGTATAGACCTCGGTCAGAAGACATGACATGACAGCTGGACCAGAACTCAACCACAGCTCCCAAACTGATAGTGCTATGTCAGTATAGACCTCGGTCAGAAGACATGACATGACAGCTGGACCAAAACTCAACCACAGCTCCCAAACTGATAGTGCTATGTCAGTATAGACCTCGGTCAGAAGACATGACATGACAGCTGGACCAGAACTCAACCACAGCTCACCTCACACACCACTGGTCCAAAGTCAGTAGAGAACACTGTCAGAGGACATGACCGCATCTGGACAAAAACTCAACCACAGCTCACACACAGCTGGCTCCATGTCATTTGAGCTTAAATAATGGCTTTGACAGGAGATAGGGTCATCACTTTTTGACAGCATCTCTTTTGATTTAAACAAAACTTTCCATACATATTTGCCAATGGAAGAAGTGGTAGGAAAGTTACTATTTGGACCTGAATGACAAAACATTCAAATCAATCATATAAAATGTTCTTGGTCGCACACACCTATTTAGCAGATGTTATTGCGGGTGTAGCGGAATTAAGAAATATAGAAATATTAGGACGAGCAATGTCGGAGTCCGGGTTGTATAGACAATATGGACAGTATATGGATAGAATATGTAGTATATCTGAAGGATATGCCACTCTCAGGAGATAAAGGTGCTCAAAGTGGACCCATTTTGCATACCGCACAATACCATGAGACATCCATTTTTAATCACTGGAAAAGACATGTAAGTTGAATTGTATTTTCTAATTACTGCCACAAAAATGGCCACCAGTTCACCCACCGTCAAATGTCAACTTAAATGGTCATGTCAATTCTAGTATCTATATTTCTATGATTTCAATAGGTTTCCTATGGAGGATTGACAGTATAATTTCAAAAAACAGATATTCCATTCAAGTCAACATTCTCTGATGTGTGGACCTCCAACCATCATAATGTTGCCATTTAAATGTTAACATTTCAATTGTATTCCCATTTTAGTAAATTTATCAGCCAAAACATGACACCCACCCTGTATTTAAGAGCATGTTGTGTCTCAACTGATGGCAAGCACAACACAAAAGCCTCAGATGATGTAAAATAGGGTCTAAGCTACAACGTATGCGAATATGAAAAATATAAATTGACCTTTATAGTGGGAAAAAAATATTTTCAAAATGAATAAGCTTATAAATGATATCAATCTCAACCGTTTATCTTTTGCAGTGATAAAGACTCATAGTATGGTGGGATAGGCAAATGTTGGGATATGCAAAATATTTCAACTTTGAGCACCTCTATCTCCTAAATGTTTTGGCATTCGGGTCCAAAAAGTCACTTTCTGAGCACTTCTACAATTGGCAAAGCTCAAAAGGGGTGCTGTCAAAAAGTGATTGAATTCAAATGGATTTACCCGATAGAGACCTTGACAAAGAGGCCACAGAGCTGTGAGAGTGGTTAACAACCTACCCCTCACCCCATTTCCCAGGCCCAACCCCTTCTGAGGCACCATCTCTCCACACGTTCAGTGTTTTGATGACACCAGATGTCAGACTCTTCAGCACTGAGGCAAACACCACAGGGGAGGAGGGACAATAGCCACAGACAGACAGACAGACAGACAGACAGACAGACAGACAGACAGACAGACAGACAGACAGACAGACAGACAGACAGACAGACAGACAGACAGACAGACAGACAGACAGACAGGGGGAAGGGTGTTGTTGCGCTACATGTGAATCCTTGTGCCGATAAATAAATAAACACGGGCCGTTTCAGCCACAGGTGCTCCGGCAGGGAGTGAAATAGGGTCTCTTAACCCAGCTAAGAGAGGGCAGTGTTGTGCGAACACCCCCCACTACACTCCCCTCTCCTCCCTCAGAACCAGGGTCTGTCCTCCCTGTCCTGTCCCCACAGGGAGCTGATTTGTTGTGCTGGTGGTGTCCGTACGACCGGGCTTTCCCAGTCCCCAGGGCCAGGCTTCTCCTGTGATTCACTCTCTATTAGTCTTACATACAGCCCTGGCCTGCTGAATTATTATCATCCCTTGATACACAGAGCAGCAGCTTGGTAATAGACTTAATGCAGTATATTGGACAGGAGAGAAAAAATGACAAGAAATCATCTATATGTAATAGTAGTAAACGATCAACGCATAAGACAAAATGATGAGATTTTGTGGAGAATAAACTACTGACTTTGCTTTAGTTTCACATTGGGGAGGAATTTATAGCAGACTGTTGTGTGGGGGAAAAGACCACAAAGTGTAGACATACACGCACAGTGCACTGTAGACACACACAGTGTACTGTAGACGCATACACAGTGTGGTGGTTTTCTCATTAGGAACCCCGACCTGCCTGGAGCAAAGTCTCAGCTGAGATCCCTAAACAAACACTCTTCAAAACACATTTGGGGAAGAAAAAAACAGCATTAGCCGGGAAATGTGTTGAGTGAATTCATCTCCATGCATTTCTACAGCCTCCTCTCACAGAATGCAACACAGCACATCTGGTAGAGAAAAGTAACAAAAGCTTGTGATAGGTCACGGCGACAGCAGGCAACAGATGGTAGAGTGTGTGATGGCCTGGACCTACAGGCTGAGAGATATGCTGATGTTGAAATAGAGATGGGTCCTGGAGTATGGGGGGGGGGGGGGGGGCTTTCCAGGTGCAAAGCTTTCAAAGTTCCTTCCCACCAGGTCCGACGCACCTAGGCAAAACAGGGTGTCCTACTGGCCTTAAGGCCTCAGTACCCAGAACAGTCTTTGTGTTGCTATACAGAGCCAACAGCAGGGCAAGTTAGGATACTATACCAGATAAGAACACTGAGCCCTGATAAGGCTAGCACTATGTTACCAAACCACTGCAAGGTCATTTTAATTATTGTGTGTAATAATAACTTACACTTAGAGGGTCGTGTGCTTATAGACACACACACCGTCACTTTTGTCTTTGACTAAGCACTCAACAGAATGAGGTGGACCAGCCAGCGTCCTGATCAGGAAGAGTGCTATGCATGCAGACTAAGAAGTTCGCAGGCTCCTGCCCAGACTGTCAATATCATTGTCACCGTCAGACTCGTCATCCCAGGAAAGTCCTTCCTCCCATCTCCTCTTCTCCCCTCTCCTCTCTGCTGCAAGCCAGCAAAAACAGTGGATCAGAATAGAAGATGGGTCTCAAAACTATGTGACGAAAAAACACCAGTCTAACTTTGGCCATGGCCCAGGGCTAAAAATATAATCCTAACCCACCATGATTATTCCTTGTGTTATTGTTTTTCTATTTGTTCTACTATGTCTCTATTTTTCTCTCTGCATTTTTGGGACGGGCCCATAAGTAAGCATTTCACTGTTAGTATACATCTGTTGTTTACGAAGCATGTGACAAATACAATTTGATTTGATTTGAATTGTGAAGGATGATGTGTGGATGGTGATGTGTCGGTGCGTGCATGCTGTGGCAGGGATACTGACTAGGGCTGAGAATTGCAAGGGACCTCACGATACAATATTATCACGATCCTTACTGTAGGTGCTGATACGATATGTATTGCGATTCTCACGATTTTCATGATTCTGTAAGTATTGCGATGCGATACTGTGATTTTATTGCGATTCGCTGTTTCAAACATATTGCTCACCATATGTCTGCTGCAGAGGGACAAGAGAGACACCAGCTAGATATACTGTCTCTATTATATTATGACAGACCAGCTAGATCTAATGTCTCTATTATATTATGACAGACCAGCTAGATCTACAGTCTCTATTATATTATGACAGTCCAGCTAGATATACTGTCTCTATTATATTATGACAGACCAGCTAGATCTAATGTCTCTATTATATTATGACAGACCAGCTAGATCTACAGTATCTATTATATTATGACAGTCCAGCTAGATCTACTGTCTCTATTATATTATGACAGACCAGCTAGATCTAATGTCTCTATTACATTATGACAGACCAGCTAGATCTAATGTCTCTATTATATTATGACAGACCAGCTATATCTAATGTCTCTATTATATTATGACAGACCAGCTAGATCTACAGTCTCTATTATATTATGACAGACCAGCTAGATCTACTGTCTCTATTATATTATGACAGACCAGCTAGATCTAATGTCTCTAGTACATTATGACAGACCAGCTAGATCTAATGTCTCTATTACATTATGACAGACCAGCTAGATCTAATGTCTCTATTACATTATGACAGACCAGCTAGATCTAATGTCTCTATTATATTATGACAGACCAGCTAGATCTAATGTCTCTATTACATTATGACAGACCAGCTAGATCTAATGTCTCTATTATATTATGACAGACCAGCTAGATCTAATGTCTCTATTATATTATGACAGACCAGCTAGATCTAATGTCTCTATTATATTATGACAGACCAGCTAGATCTAATGTCTCTATTATATTATGACAGACCAGCTAGATCTAATGTCTCTATTATATTATGACAGACCAGCTTGATCTACTGTCTCTATTATATTATGACAGACCAGCTAGATCTAATGTCTCTAATACATTATGACAGACCAGCTAGATCTAATGTCTCTATTATATTATGATAGACCAGCTAGATCTACAGTATCTATTATATTATGACAGACCAGCTAGATCTACTGTCTCTATTATATTATGACAGACCACCTAGATCTACTGTCTCTATTATATTATGACAGACCAGCTAGATCTACATTATCTATTATATTATGACAGACCAGCTAGATCAACTGTCTCTATTATATTATGACAGACCAGCTAGATCTACTGTCTCTCACTAGACTCTACCAACACACTCACTAGAGTCTACCCACACACTCACTGGACTCTACATGAGAAATGAGTTTTGATCAGTCATGGAAATAAAAGTGCTGAAAACGTATTGGCTCCGCATTTAAAAAGATGATGGCGAACAAGCTATGAAGAAAAAATACTATTTTGGTGCCGGTAAGGCCAACTAGAGCAAAAAATTATATATTATTGCAATATGTGTCTGAATCTCTCAAGTAAGACAGACATTCCTAATTCACAGGATAAAAAAACAAAAAAAAGTATTTTCATAAAAATGTTATTATGTTGTTGTTGTTGTTGCAGAAACGCCTTCTTGAACATGTGAACTTTCCTGTGTCTTAATAACAAACTCGTAGGTGATCTGTAAATGTGAATACAAATTAAAGTATGAGCCTAGTTCGTTTCTCACAGAGAAACTAAGGATTTTTCCTGGCTAGCCTTGATTGGCTGAGATAATGGAGGGGATGGTCATGCCGTGAGATAGGTCCTGATTTGTGTCCCATGCCACATAATGGGGTCTTCTTCGATCAGCGACTACTGCAGATAATTTTTTTAAGATAATAGCAATGGACAACTGCAAACATGTTGCTATAGTTCTCAACAACATTGATCCCCTGAACTGAACTGCCGCTATAGAGAAAGCTCAGTGGGAGAATGTTGTGATGGACTACATTCTGGAGGACGATGGGCTCCACCTGCACCCGAATACCCGAGACCCGATCCAGAATTCTAACTGATATCACGGGTCTGGGTCGGAAATGATTGTCACGGGTCTCGGGTATTTGTAATTTTAACGGACTTGTCCGGAAGGACCCATACAGATCAGAAAGTGACTCCTGCAGTAGAGAGAGAGAAAGATACATTTATCAAATATGCTGCTGCTCTTTGCTTTTCATGAGAGTCGCGCGTGTAGCTTGTTGTTGTTGTTGGCGAATCATAAATCATCAAGAGGCAAATAGGCAAAAGTTAGGAGATTATCTAATCAATGGAAGGTGGAATTAAAATGATGGAATGGAAGGAGAAGGATAGGCTACAACGACCAAGAGCCAACATATTCTGTATGGAGTTGTCGTTATTTATAACTGTGTCGGTTGAATGCATGCAGCCTCAATAAATTGCTTGGTTTCTAACACCAGCTAACATTATACATTGTATCTCATTTAGTCATAAATCTGTTTGTATTGTTAGTTGTTAGCTAGCTGGTTGGTTAGCTTTACCTGCATACTAATAGTGCATAATTTCATGCATGTTGGCTGGCTAAATGTATGACAAATCGTTTGTATTGCTAAACTGTATGGTTTGGGATTATGGTTAATGAACTTGTTGAGCTAGCTAGCTAGCTAGCTTGCTACATGTCTAAACAAAAGACTCCATTTAGCCAGATTATATTTTTACCTGGAGATTTTTCTTATTGTAGGCTACTACTTTGACTAATTGTTTAATCACTCAGATTAGAATATGGCCTCACGTGAATACTTAAAGAGATGGTTGGGGTTAAGGTTTAAGAGAGTGTGAACGAGATGCTGAATGGGTGTACTCAAAAAAGAGCTCCCTAGCAAGTGTGAAAAACTTTCAAGGGGATTTTCTGGCACTTGTCTAGAAGGTGGAACAACAAGTTTATCACATTTCAAATAAGCATAACTTTCCCATGTTTCCCCAAACTGCAGTGTATAATATACCATTTTGAAGCTTTGAGTCTGTACTTTTATAAAATGTACAAAAAGCCAATCTTGGAAATGGTACATAAGACTAAAATGGGAAATATGTAGTCACATATGTCGATACAATATGAAATATCATAAAAAATTATATCCCAATATGTAACTGTATTGATCCCCCCCCCCCCCATCACTAATACTGCCAGGGGTTTACTATTCCAATAACATGGAATGGGCTAATCCTCTTCAAGTCAGGTGTACTGTATGGATAACAACCGAAACACATGTACAGTATTTACACATATAGGAGCTTTTGAGGAATAAGTGCTGATAAAATTGTGTTTATTCCTGACAAAAACATGCAGGCCGTCCAATAGATATTCAAATTGAATTTAAGAAAACAAACGGCATACTTGCTGTGGCAAAAATCAAATGGAATAGTAATCACTGAGTTAGAGCCCATGTTCTTCACAGAAGACTGTGATTTTGATCACATCGAATATGTCTGCCTCCTCCATTTTCTTTACCTGTCATTTTTCCCCGAAAAATGTAGAAGAGAAACTATTTCAATCTCTGTCCCTTTGATCTAGGTGCCCTTTTACAGCGGAGCCAGCTTCAAAACATTTCAGACATAAAAGCTCCACTATCCCTGACAGACCAGAGCCTTGAAAGAGAGGATAGGAAAAAGTAGAGGACAAAAATACCAAAGAATAGTTTGTTATTACTGAGATGAATAGGGTCTACTGCAATAACAAAACATTTCAAATAGGTAAAGATAAGAATTTCAATGAATCAACAATAACATGGATTCACTAATTGAGTAGCTAGAGAAGCCTACAAACAGAAGTGATGTATAGGGTTTATCACTCTGGGATGTAGTCCATACACACATGGGGAAAATAGCCTTTTGTTCGTTTGGAACAGTTTGGAATTTTGAGACTCAGATAGATGCACTGAGTGAGGTGGTGTGACAGTGGACTGAGTGAGGTGGTGTGACAGTGGACTGAGTGAGGTGGTGTGACAGTGGACTGAGTGAGGTGGTGTGACAGTGGACTGAGTGAGATGGTGTGACAGTGGACTGAGTGAGGTGGTGTGACAGTGGACTGAGTGAGGTGGTGTGACAGTGGACTGAGTGAGGTGGTGTGACAGTGGACTGAGTGAGGTGGTGTGACAGTGGACTGAGTGAGGTGGTGTGACAGTGGACTGAGTGAGGTGGTGTGACAGTGGACTGAGTGAGGTGGTGTGACAGTGGACTGAGTGAGGTGGTGTGATAGTGGACTGAGTGAGGTGGTGTGACAGTGGACTGAGTGAGGTGGTGTGACAGTGGACTGAGTGAGGTGGTGTGACAGTGGACTGAGTGAGGTGGTGTGACAGTGGACTGAGTGAGGTGGTGTGACAGTAGACTGAGTGAGGTGGTGTGACAGTAGACTGAGTGAGGTGGTGTGACAGTGGACTGAGTGAGGTGGTGTGACAGTGGACTGAGTGAGATGGTGTGACAGTGGACTGAGTGAGGTGGTGTGACAGTGGACTGAGTGAGGTGGTGTGACAGTGGACTGAGTGAGGTGGTGTGACAGTGGACTGAGTGAGGTGGTGTGACAGTAGACTGAGTGAGGTGGTGTGACAGTAGACTGAGTGAGGTGGTGTGACAGTGGACTGAGTGAGGTGGTGTGACAGTGGACTGAGTGAGGTGGTGTGACAGTGGACTGAGTGAGGTGGTGTGACAGTGGACTGAGTGAGGTGGTGTGACAGTGGACTGAGTGAGGTGGTGTGACAGTGGACTGAGTGAGGTGGTGTGACAGTGGACTGAGTGAGGTGGTGTGACAGTGGACTGAGTGAGGTGGTGTGACAGTGGACTGAGTGAGGTGGTGTGACAGTGGACTGAGTGAGGTGGTGTGACAGTGGACTGAGTGAGGTGGTGTGACAGTGGACTGAGTGAGGTGGTGTGACAGTAGACTGAGTGAGGTGGTGTGACAGTGGACTGAGTGAGGTGGTGTGACAGTGGACTGAGTGAGGTGGTGTGACAGTAGACTGAGTGAGGTGGTGTGACAGTGGACTGAGTGAGGTGGTGTGACAGTGGACTGAGTGAGGTGGTGTGACAGTGGACTGAGTGAGGTGGTGTGACAGTGGACTGAGTGAGGTGGTGTGACAGTGGACTGAGTGAGGTGGTGTGACAGTAGACTGAGTGAGGTGGTGTGACAGTGGACTGAGTGAGGTGGTGTGACAGTGGACTGAGTGAGGTGGTGTGACAGTGGACTGAGTGAGGTGGTGTGACAGTAGACTGAGTGAGGTGGTGTGACAGTGGACTGAGTGAGATGGTGTGACAGTAGACTGAGTGAGGTGGTGTGACAGTGGACTGAGTGAGGTGGTGTGACAGTGGACTGAGTGAGGTGGTGTGACAGTGGACTGAGTGAGATGGTGTGACAGTGGACTGAGTGAGATGGTGTGACAGTGGACTGAGTGAGGTGGTGTGACAGTGGACTGAGTGAGGTGGTGTGACAGTGGACTGAGTGAGGTGGTGTGACAGTGGACTGAGTGAGGTGGTGTGACAGTGGACTGAGTGAGGTGGTGTGACAGTGGACTGAGTGAGGTGGTGTGACAGTGGACTGAGTGAGGTGGTGTGACAGTGGACTGAGTGAGGTGGTGTGACAGTGGACTGAGTGAGGTGGTGTGACAGTAGACTGAGTGAGGTGGTGTGACAGTGGACTGAGTGAGGTGGTGTGACAGTGGACTGAGTGAGGTGGTGTGACAGTGGACTGAGTGAGATGGTGTGACAGTGGACTGTTTAGGGTGGGAGCTGTCAGGGACAATCATTCCACATAACATATCTCCCTGTCATTCAGGCAGGTAAGGGCCATAAAGGTCCGAATCAAATGCTTACTTCTACCATACTGTTCTGTTTGACATCATCTATGACTGTATTTTATACAAAATAATTGCCTACAGGCACCGAGGCGAGGACACAGAAATGCGGGGTGACTGGCATTCCATACTAAGTGGGGTATTCGTGGCCCAAAAGCAGGCAGATGGCGATTTTGATCTGGTACTGATGGTTTTGTCTTACCGTCCAAAAACGCATTGTATGCACCCCGCAATGCACTTGTATCCTCCATGGACCGGTTCGTACCTAAAACATTCTCCATTCAGGCTGCAAATGCGTCGATTTCCTCCTTAACTAGATTTAATGGTGAGAAGGCGGAAACAGTTTTGTAAAATATGCATACTTTCTTTATGAAACACAATTTTCCACCACCATGCTAGTGGCTAATGATACTTCCTGACGTTGCACCCTGTGTTCAGCCAGGGGTAACACTTCAATCACACCGACAGCATCATTGCATTATGGTACACCACAAGTACATTCATTTCCAATGGAACCCTGCGTTTGCCTTGCAGCATTGCACTACAGAAGCAGTTGCAGTGCGTTCTGTGTGGTGCATATGTTGGATTTATCAAATGTATGCATCAAATTGTATGCGTAGACGGCTTGACAGAAATGGTAGGTGAAGGTGAATGTTTAACTTTTGTTGCACACATATCCAAATGATGCTGCATTCCATTTTTCATAATGTTGCTGTCAGTGTGATCAAGGCATAAACAACAGACTGCTGCAATCTGATTGGCCAAATGCAATATTCAGCATTTAAAAAAAATATGTTTTTACAATATGCAACATCGGAGACTAGCATTCCTAGCCATTAGCCACTTTAGCATGGTGGTGTAAAATTGTGTTTCATAAAGAAAGTATGCATATTTTACCCATTTCTGCCTTCTCGCCATTAAATCTACTTAATGAGAAAACATGGTCAACATGGGACACGAGTCTATTGCCGGCTGCATACAATGTGTTTGGATGGTAAGATGGAAAGACTCAATATCGCCATCTGCCGCCTTTGGGCTAGGGTATTCATGGCCTCTCTCAATTAAATGTCTTATTTTGGCCTGCACATGGCTTGTCCCACTGTCCACTGATAAACTATGTGTTTATTGTGGCTAGAACCATGTGACCCACACTTTTCAGATGACATGCATGCTGAGCACATATTGAACTGAGTGCATGAGAAAAGCAAATTAACAGACACGCAGTCCAGATTTAAAGCAAAAATAAGACAAATGTATGGAGCCTTTATAGTATAAGCTACTGTAGCTAAGGAATGACTCCAGCGTCCATTTGATATTCAAATAACTCCCGATTGTAAAACGTCTTATCACATATGGCTAAGGCTACTGTAGCCTATGAATTATGGTTTGGTCTCAGTTGATATGGCTAGACATTTTTTCTCCACAAACGGAGATGCAAAAGGAAACTAAGTAAAGATTGCCTTTAGGGCAGCCAAACATGAGCGCGGGAACCATGACACAAAGCCCCCAGTGAGCGCCCCTCAAAACAATATTACTCACCGTTCGTTGATCATAACGCAAGTAGGGCTCTAAATCAACCGAATTTCCCCACTATTGTTACAATAGGGAAATATGCCTGTTCTATTACATCGCTAGGCTATCAAATCAAATAGCAAGATGAGTGCGCTGAACGCTAACAGATGTCTGCAAAAATGAAATCAATATAATTAAGTGGACACATTTGTAATTATTGAAAATTGTGGAAGAATAGCCTAAAAGGTTCGCACATCCAGTGATTGCTTCTTAGCCTGTCATCCACATTATGCTATTTATGAGTAGTAAGACCACACACCAATGTGTAGACTAAATAAAACTTGGATGGTAGTCTATGAAGTGGCCCTCAAATTCTCCAATAAGGCCCCCATAATAAAAATAGTGACCGTTTGGTTACGCATAAAAAGACATTTGCATTCCCCTACCAGTAGGCTATAAAAGCCTAATAAAAAGACATTTGCATTCCCCTACCAGTAGGCTATAAAAGCCTAATAAAAATGTACTTGCATATAGTACTTATATGTCTACCAATGATGCATACACTGTGGTTGTGTGAATAACATCACGGCCAGCACCGCATGCATGTAGGCTACAAATCTAAACACAATGCAATAGGGAATCGTAACAAAAGCGGGACACCACCAAAATTGTTAATCCCCTAGATAAATTCGTAAATGTCACACTCCAAGAGAAATCTGAAAGCCACGCTGATGTCTGAACATTACTATGCATTGTGGGCAGTAAAATCCGATCACCTAAATGCGGAGTCTAAAGTGGAGGTTATATACGAGCTTCTTCCAACACGTTCCAGCATAGTCATACCACTTTTATCCGATTTTCTCGGCATCGAAATGAAATGCATAGGCTGCTTCCAACAGTCATCCCCAAACCAATCGTCACCTACGTATTCTGTGTAAAAAAATATATACGATTACATTAAAGTGCATGTTGATGCGACATAAAAAATAATGGTATATACAGCTGCGTCAAGACATGTCAAAGCTTCTGAAATTACTTCAATAATTTGCCATTTACGGCTTTATTTTTCTCCAGGCAATGATACAGTGGCAAGCTCTATGTGTGCAAGTTATGGAGTTGAAAATTAAATAGAATTTTCTATTCTCATTTTCTATTCTCCTGCAGTGATCTGCACACATTCTGCATATAAGAGAACGCCCCAGCTATGTAGCCTACACACGGCTGCTTGACACTTACTTATATCCGTTCGTAACCGGTCTACTTTACCAACTTACCAATCATATCAAATAGGGCGTTCAATTATTTTGCCAAACAATGTGGTCTGCCCAAACCTGAATAGGCTGAGGGTGCGCAGATAGGCTAATTGAACCAAAAGGATTCCCTCAAACCGCATGCATTGAGTCCTCATTTGCTTATCCGAATTATATTAATACTACGACACGGGGAATAGAAACAGCCAGGGAAGAGACATCGGGGGAGAGAGAAGGAATGTCAGTCACTCAATCGAGCCACAAACTACGCTACAAATGACACTGTAATAACCACGTTATAAGTGAAGTTGCAGCAGAAAAGTTTTGCTCTACTTACGGATAATTGTGATCTTGGGGTTTGTTTTCTTCAGCATGGTTAAAATATTAAACTTGAAGGCATTTCCACGACTGTCACGATTCTCGTCCAAAAGCTCCGCGTTCCGAGTCTTGAGCTTCTCACAGCATGAATGGAGTGGTATGCGGTCTGAGCTCGCAATAGCAAGTAAAAGCCTCGTTCTGAGCGGTATGAATGCTCGCTGCCGCTGTCTGCTTGGTCGCGTCGCCGCCTGCCGCGTGTAGGTGGCAGCGTTGGGCACGGTAGTGGCCACTGCATTTGACTTGGTGACATCTCTGTTATAAGGGCAACGTCGTCTGTCAGACTTCTTTCCAAACACGGTAATTGAAGGTAATTTTTTTCATGAAGTTTAATCATTCCAACATAATAGGCCCAGACTAAATTTGCGTCTCAATTTACCCTTGAGAGTTAGAATAGTATAATACAAGGTGTAGATCCTACATTTGGTTCTGCATCAGCAGTTTTTCTCTTGTTTTGTCTGTCACTCTTCATCCCTCAATTAGCAGTGTCAGCTAACATGTTTAGATTGGTAAATTAGTCTATCTAGCCAGTTATCTACACTGAACAAAAATATAAACGTAACATGTAAAGTGTTGGTCCCATGTTCCATCATGAGCTGAAGTAAAAGAGCCCAGAAATGTTCCATGCACACAAAAAGCTTATTTCTCTCAAATTTTGTGCACAAATTAGTTCACATCCCTGTTACTGAGGAGTTCCCCGTTTGCCAAGATAATCCATCCACCTGACAGGTGTGGCATGTCAAGAAGCTGATTAAACAGCATGATCATTACACAGGTGCACCTTGTGCTGTGGACAATAAAAGGCCACTCTAAAATGTGCAGTTTTGTCACACAACACAATGCCACAGATGTCTCAAGTTTTTAGGGATTGTGCAATTTGCATGCTGACCGCGGGAATGTCCACCAGAGCTGATGCCAGAGAATTGAATGTTCAGTTCTCTACCATAAGCCGCCTCTAACGTAATTCTAGAGAATTTGGCAGGACATCTAACCGGCCTCACAACCGCAGAGCCCAGTAGCCACGCCAGCCCAGGACCTCCACATCAGGCGTCTTCACCTGCGGGATCGTCTGAGACCAGCCACCCGGACAGCTGATGAAATTGTCGGTTTGCATAACTGAAGAATTTCTACACAAACTGTCAGAAACCGTCTCAGGGAAGCTCATCTGCGTGCTCGCCCTCACCCGGGTCTTGATCTGACTGCAGTTCAGCGTCGTAACTGACTTTAGTGGGAAAATACTCACCTTTGATGACCACTGGCACGCTGGAGAAGTGTGCTCTTCACGGATGAATCCTGGTTTCAACTGTACTGGGCAGATGACAGACGTATTATTGACAATAATTTGATTGCACAGAGATACCATGACGAGATCCAGAGGCCCATTGTCGTGCCATTCATCCACCGTCATCACCTCATGTTTCAGCATGATAATCCATAGCCCCATGTCACAAGGATCTGTACACAAGTCCTGGAAGCTGAAAATTTCCCAGTTCTTCCATGGCCTGCCTACTCACCTGGCATGTCACCCAGTGGGAAAGTTTGGGATGCTCCGGATCGACGTGTACGATATCCAGAAACTTCGCACAGCCATTGAAGAGTAGTGGGACAACATTCCACAGGCCACAGTCAACTTCCTGATCAACTTTATGCGAAGGAGATGTGTCGTGCTGCATGAGGCAAATGGGGGTCATCCACGTCCCTACTTTTTTTTAAGGTATCTGTGATATCTGTATTCCCAGTCATGTGAAATCCATAGGTTAGTGCCTAATTTATTTATTTCAGTTGACTGATTTCCTTATATGAACTGTAACTCAGTAAAATCTTTGAAATGGTTGCATGCATATTTTTCAGTGTAAATTTGCAGTAATCAAGGCCGAATATCGACCGGCCACCCAGGGGGCCCTCATTGATTTTGTTAGTCACTGTCACTCAGATATGAATTAACATGGCATAATTCACGGCAAAATGTGTAGACATGCAGAAAACTTGCTTTAAAACTGCAAAAATATATCTCTGCCCCATGGCAAAATAAGTAGAATTGCATGAAAGTTGTTATAAAAATGCTACATTTCCTATCCGCCCCATGGCAAAATGTGTAGAACTGCAGAAAACATGCTTTAAAACAGCAAAATGTTCTCTCTGCCCCATGGCAAAATGTGTAGAATTGCAGAAAATGTACTTTAAAACGTGCATTTCTTTGTGAAATTCTCGCTTAGGGCCCCCAAAATGCTAGAGCAGGCCCTGACTGTAGCCTAATCAGGGCCAAGCACAGACCTTTTGGGGGGCATGTGCTCAAACAAAAAAATGTTGCCCCCCAAAACAAATCCCCGCAACCCTGGTTACAGACTCATTGAGCAATTATTACAAGAAGAAAGGAAAGCAGCACAATCTGATGAGTTAATTATTTTGCAAAACTATTTTGAACTGGAATAAATGCTGCACTTATTACAATCCTTAAGAGTCTATTGATGCACCCATGTGTCAATCTTAGTAACATAATAACAAATCCCCAACAAAATCTGTCAGTTTAAGCTAGACATATGGGCTGCATCTCAATCCACCGCATCCGCCAATGGTGGCCTTCCGCATCTGCGGTGAAAGATGGCAGAGCTACAGGGTATTTGTCAGACCATGAGACATCCCGGAAATCGGTCTTCTCACAAAGACCTCTGTAGCATCTGAACGGTTTGGCCTACAAACTATTATGACCACTCGATGGAAAGGGGGTTGACTCATGTGAGGGAACCCATACAAATGAATGGACGTACGGAGGTAGTTTTGTGCCAACAAAGAAAATGTGCTAAATATGTGTCCAAAAAAATGAAAATATTCTTATATATCCTAGATATAGTGGGACGGACACTTCAAAACCTTATTCCTTACGATTTCTTTTTCACTGTCTTTTTTTAAAATAGAAATGTATGAATGTGTTATTCAATGCGTTTCTATGGGCTATAGAATTAAAGGCCAAATTCAGTATTTTATCAAATTCTTTTGATACTGAAAGGGGTCCTAAAATTCAAAATCAAATAGCTAAATGATCCATTGTATGACCGTCTTAAAACAATGTAATATGTTAGCTTAGAACCCCCCAACGGCTTAGACTTTTAGAGGTTAACAATGACCAACACAATTCCAGTCAAAATATAATATTTTAAGAAATACTGTAGCCTACCATTATTATACTATATCCAACCCAACTCCATTTGTTGCCACTATCATGTATCCCAATGGTTTTCAAACCTTTTGACCAGCGATCCCCAAAAAGGAGTGGTAGGCCTAGAAGACTTGCGACCCCCTGGGCACACACATGTACATGTGCACACACGAACATGCGCGCACAATCGCCACCCAAACGTAGCATGTCGTTACAGCCATAAACTCAATGTATTTTTCGAAGTGCAAGATAGGCTACAGAAATAAATAAACTGCCTTTTACACCTGCATTTGGAGCTGAAAGTCATTCATTTTAGCAGCCAATATCAACTAGGGATATATCATGTCACTTCTCTGGAGTGCAAAGAAAGTAAAATCATACGAGGTTGTAGGATTGGATGGAAAAGCATGTTCTGTCTGCACTGCAACATCACTTTGGAGGGCAGCCTGTGTGCTGGGTAGCCCTGTTCTTACTCGCAAATAACATAATAAATTTACCAGAATATGCTACATCTTCATCCCTTAATATTGGAGGCGGTGCGATGTTACAGCTGTTTATCTTTATAGCCAGTAGCCACCCAAACTAGGCCTATCTAAAATATGAAAATGATCAATCAAATCACCAGGTAGCCTATTGTTCTGGCAAAGATGAGTCAGTAGTAGATTGTTTGCGTATGTACAGTGGGGAGAACAAGTATTTGATACACTGCCGATTTTGCAGGTTTTCCTACTTACAAAGCATGTAGAGGTCTGTCATTTTTATCATAGGTACACTTCAACTGTGAGAGACGGAATCTAAAACAAAAATCCAGAAAATCACATTGTATGATTTTTAAGTAATTAATTAGCATTTTATTGCATGACATAAGTATTTGATACATCAGAAAAGCAGAACTTAATATTTAGTACAGAAACCTTTGTTTGCAATTACAGAGATCATACGTTTCCTGTAGTTCTTGACCAGGTTTGCACACACTGCAGCAGGGATTTTGGCCCAGTCCTCCATACAGACCTTCTCCAGATCCTTCAGGTTTCGGGGCTGTCGCTGGGCAATACGGACTTTCAGCTCCCTCCAAAGATTTTCTATTGGGTTCAGGTCTGGAGACTGGCTAGGCCACTCCGGGACCTTGAGATGCTTCTTACGGAGCCACTCCTTAGTTGCCCTGGCTGTGTGTTGCGGGTCGTTGTCATGCTGGAAGACCCAGCCACGACCCATCTTCAATGCTCTTACTGAGGGAAGGAGGTTGTTGGCCAAGATCTCGCGATACATGGCCCCATCCATCCTCCCCTCAATACGGTGCAGTCGTCCTGTCCCCTTTGCAGAAAAGCATCCCCAAAGAATGATGTTTCCACCTCCATGCTTCACGATTGGGATGGTGTTCTTGGGGCTGTACTCATCCTTCTTCTTCCTCCAAACACGGCGAGTGGAGTTTAGACCAAAAAGCTCTATTTTTGTCTCATCAGACCACATGACCTTCTCCCATTCCTCCTCTGGATCATCCAGATGGTCATTGGCAAACTTCAGACGGGCCTGGACATGCGCTGGCTTGAGCAGGGGGACCTTGCGTGCGCTGCAGTATTTTAATCCATGACGGCGTAATGTGTTACTAATGGTTTTCTTTGAGACTGTGGTCCCAGCTCTCTTCAGGTCATTGACCAGGTCCTGCCGTGTAGTTCTGGGCTGATCCCTCACCTTCCTCATGATCATTGATGCCCCACGAGGTGAGATCTTGCATGGAGCCCCAGACCGAGGGTGATTGACCGTCATCTTGAACTTCTTCCATTTTCTAATAATTGCGCCAACAGTTGTTGCCTTCTCACCAAGCTGCTTGCCTATTGTCCTGTAGCCCATCCCAGCCTTGTGCAGGTCTACAATTTTATCCCTGATGTCCTTACACAGCTTTCTGGTCTTGGCCATTGTGGAGAGGTTGGAGTCTGTTTGATTGAGTGTGTGGACAGGTGTCTTTTATACAGGTAATGAGTTCAAACAGGTGCAGTTAATACAGGTAATGCGTGGAGAACAGGAGGGCTTCTTAAAGAAAAACTAACAGGTCTGTGAGAGCCGGAATTCTTACTGGTTGGTAGGTGATCAAATACTTATGTCATGCAATAAAATGCAAATTAATTACTTAAAAATCATACAATGTGATTTTCTGGATTTTTGTTTTAGATTCCGCCTCTCACAGTTGAAGTGTACCTATGATAAAAATTACAGACCTCTACATGCTTTGTAAGTAGGAAAACCTGCAAAATCGGCAGTGTATCAAATACTTGTTCTCCCCACTGTATGTGTTTGTGCCTGTGTGTCTCTTAACGGTCCGCGTTGTTCCATAAAGGTATAGTTTTATCCATTTTCTAATCTGATTTTACTGCTTGCATGAGTTACTGTGCGTTTCCCGGAGTCTGTTCTGGACCTGGGGACTGTGAAGAGACCCTTTGTGGCATATGTTGTGGGATATGCATGGGTGTCTGATCTGTGTAGGCTACTAGTCATTTAAACAGACAGCTCGGTGCTTTCAACATGTTAATACCTCCCGCAAAGACAAGTAGTGATGCAGTCAATCTCTCCTCCACTTTGAGCCAGGAGTGTCACGCCAGCTCCCGCTCATCCTACCCGTCATCATACACTCCTGTTACCAACATTACGCGCAGCTGCGCTCATTGGACTCCTTCACTTTGTTGATTACCCACTGTATATGTCTGTTCCTTGGTTGTTTTCCCTGTGTCCGCATTGTTCCGTATTGTGTGTGTTATGTGTTCCTGTCCAGACGCTGTTCCTGTTCCATTTCATGTCCGTCAGCTAATAAAACTTCACTCCCGGACCTGCTTCTCATCTCCTGCGTCGTTCCCTTAGGAATATGTGACAATGAGAGGTTGACATGCATGTCATTGATGTTAGCTCTCCGTGAATATTAAGGGCCAGTCGTTCTGCTCTGTTCTGGGCCAACTGTAATTTGCTTATGTCCCTCTTTGTGGCACTTGACCATATGGGCAGTAGTCCAGGTGCAACATTATAGCTCACGTGTATAATGTTGAGTCATCAGCATACATAGATACACAGGCTTTACTCAGTGCCAGTAACAGGTCATTAGTAAAGATTGAAAAAAGTAAGGGGCCTAGACCACTGCCCTGGGGAATGCCCGACGCTACCTGGATTATGTTAGAGACGCTTTCATTAAAGAACACCCCCTGTTTCTGGTAACACCCTCTGACAGGTAACTCTCGATCCATGAAATAGCAGGGGATGTAAAGCTATAACACATACATTTTCCAGCAGCAGATTATGATCGATAATGTCAGAAGCTGTACTGAAATCTAACAAAACAGCTCCCACAAGCTTCTTTTGATCAATTTCTTTCAGCCAATCATCAGCCATTTGTGTAAGTGCTGTACACGTTGAGGGCCCTTCCCTATAAGCATGCTGAAAGTCAGTTGATCATTTGTTTACTGTGAAATAGCATTGTATCTGGTCAAACACATTTTTTTCAAAAATTGTACTAAGGGTTGGTAGTGCAAAGGGGCATGTGCTCTGCACAGGTAGAACCCTATCTGTGCACGTGCCTGAGCCTAATAGTGTCAAAGGGTAGCCATAGCTCAGCCACGGGAGATGAAGGTATGCACAGGAGGCAATATGATTTCCAATAGGTGCAGGATTCATTGTATAAAGGAGACAAGAGTTAGCTTCATGTATTCATGTAGCTACATATTAATGTAGCCTAATGCTGGCCTGATCCCCTCCTTCTCATCCGAAGAGCTGAAACCAACTGATTTAAATACCCTCTGTGTCAGAAATCCCAAGCTAGTGGAATAAACTATCCCCAAATATGAACAGGTTGCGTCAGGTAAGTAGGCTATGTTATCCGCAGATTTCTTATATATTGCCATGTCGGCACCAAACGACTCACTACATTAATGTTTGCCTGACAAATGACAACAGATTAGAAATCTTCTCAAAAGTAAATTCTCCTGTGGACAGCTGAAGTGGATATGCTTATTCCCAATCTATACGTGCGTGAAAGCTATCCCCTGGATAGTCACAAAACGTGTCAATGCCTTCAATTGTGTACACAAAGCCATGCACATTTACATAGAAAAAAACATAACATCAAACTTACTCTGCTGAGTGTCTGTGGTGTTGCTCCTTCTGCTGGTCGAAATTTGAGACAAAATATCTACAGAAAAGTATTATTAAACTGACTTCAAATCGCAGGTCCAAGTGCACAAGACAGAAGTAGACGTCATGCACATGATGCAGCCATACTAACAGGTGTTTACATGGTTTTGTGCATGTGCCCGGTGATACAAATTTCTACTTCAGTAAGGACTGCGGGTGCACAGACCACTGACAGAGTAAGTTCAAATGCAATTCTATTCAACATTCTGGTTTGTAAGGAACATTTCCCTGATTCTGCAGTGCTTTGTTTCAGACTGTATACCAAGACAGGTTAATTAGGCAACCACCTGGAGAACAATTATGGGAAAGTGATAGGCCTACAGGTAACAAATGCTTTTTGTTTTCTTGAATACTGGAATGATTAAACTCAAATGACTCAAAGACAAGGAAATGATTGACTGCAACGGTAGGCCTACATAGGCTACTGTAACAATGAGCTACAGAAGATATGGTTGAGCCATGGATGTGTGGCTAATGGCTTTGTAACAATATGTAATTCCTATGCTATTTGGGGAATTTCCTCACAAATCCAGCAATTGATTGACTCTTGACCAGGAATGTTACACACCAAAAAAAAGAGTTCCTCAAGGGTTCTTTGGGAAGGGTGATGGTTCTATGTGGAACCTTAATAACTTAAAGAACCCTTTGAGCCCTTCAATAGTTATTTTCAGTTTACAAAAGGGTTATTTGCTCTTTAAGTGATAATTAAAATGTGGGGGAGGCGGCTCATTGGAATATTTTGGGACGTGGTTTGCTCACAGCTCTTTTTGTGCAACCGTGAGTGAGAGTGTAATTCCAGTTGATCTAATGTGTTGTGTTATTCTATTACTTATTAAATGACTGTGGCCAGTGATTATGTCTTGTGTAGTATGGCCTTGTGTCAATTGAGAAGGCTTGACTTGATTCAACTTGTCAATAAACACAATAATAACACTTATGGAATTTTATCAATATAATATGGCTGACCAGAATAAAAGAAAATCTGTATGGTTAGATTGATAAAGGTTCTTTATAAAACCATTCTCCATAAAGGTTCTATAAAGAACCATAAAAAAGGGTTATAACCGTAGCGGAACCCTTGTTGGTGCTATATAGTGTTTTGTATGCCGATTATTCAATACGAGAGCAAAATAATGTTGATAAGAATGTCTTTACTCAGCATCAATGGGTAGCATGCATACAGCTCCATATAGTGCATAGTAAGTAATACCTAACTTGGCTCACTCGTACTATAGAGTATCACACTGAGCTACACATAACAGAAGCGCCATCTATTGGCTTGGCGACATCTCGTAACATCTTCCATTACACAACAAATTAAGATAACTCCTCCTAGCCTCATAACGAGGTGAACTAGTGTTAGACCATTTCAAGTTAAACATTACACTGGTAACAACAACATAACTGTGTTCTTATGCAAGCACCTTTAACAAGCATCATCAGTCCATAAGCAATACTCCAATCTGCTTCCATCTTCTTTATACCATTTTTCATACCCCCCCCCCCCAAAAAAAAAATACTTGTTAGATTAAACAACCTAGTCTCTGGAGTATCTCACAGGCGGACTGATATTTGCTCTGGTTCTGGTGTGTCTCCGAGTTATATTTTCAGGCAGTGGGGCTGCTTCCATAGCAGCAGCCTGTTGCTCACCACCCGCTGGGGTGGCGGGTTCATTCCATGGTCCCCAGTCATCCTCATCCATGTTTGTTTGGTGGTCGACCAGGGGGATCTTGAACTGTTCAGTCAGTGGACGAATGTCTTTTCTGTTTCTGCTGTATTTTTTACCATTCACTAGTACTTCAAATGACCGGTCACGGTGTTCAAGTGCTGGCTGAGTTGTTGGAGTTGGAGTTGGTATCTTTGTAGCCTTAGCAACATTCTCTGCAGTCACTTGGGTGCTGTGAGTAGGGATTTCTTGAAGATCGTCTTGAGCGGTTTGTGGTTGCTGTGTATTGTTATGAACTCTCTGCCATGCAGATACTGGTCAAAATTGTCACATGCAAAAACAATGGAGAGACATTCTTTCTCAATCTGTGCATATCTTTGTTCTGTCTGAGTCAATGTTCTGGAGGCAAATGCAACAGGTTGTCCTTTCTGTAGAAGGGCCCAAACCTGTCTCACTGGCATCACACAGCAGTGTGACTTCATCATTCAGGTCGTAGTATTTGAGCACTGGGTGTTGTGTGACTAACTGTTTGATCGTCTCAACTGCTATGTCATGCTGTGGTAGACATGTCCAGTCAATGTCCTTGTCAGTCAGTCTTCTGAGCGGCTCACACATATCAGATAGACGGGGCATAAATTTAGCAAAATAGTTCACAAACCCCAACAGCGGCTGTAGTGACTTGACGTCGGTCGGAGTACCCATGTTCTGAACGGCTGTTATTTTCTCTGGGTCAGGGCGAAGGCCCTCTGTGGTTAGAAGATGACCCATGTATCTCACACTTGGCAGCTTTAACCTGAGTTTCTTTTTGTTCAGCTTCAGATTTATATTTTTTGCTCTCTGCAAGAGAGTTGTGAGGTTTCTGTCATGATCTGCCATTACCTCTTCGTTTGTGTTGCCACATCCATAGAGTAGAATGTCGTCTTCGATCACACTCCTTTTAGTCCCTGTAGTGCTTCACACTGTGTGTGCTGGTATTCTTCAGCCACTGGCCTAATTCCAAATTGCATTCTCAGCCGTCTATACCTGCCTATAGGTGTCCAGGAAGTTGTTTGATAGCAGCTCACATCAAGTTTGACTTGCCAATATCCATCTTTGGCATTGAGTACTGAGAATAACTTTGCGTTGGATATCTCTGGTAGAATCTCTTCTATTGTAGGCATCTGGAAGTGGCTTTGTTGAGTGCACTGGAGTCCATGCATACTTGTAGTTTATCAGGTTTGTCAATGACAACCATGTTGCTGATCCACGGTGTTGGTTCTGTGACTTTTGTGATGATGTCTGCATTGTCCATTGAATGTATGGCCTTTGTGATCCTTTCCTTCAGTGGAATAGGTATCCGTCTTGATAGCTGCTGCACAGGCCGGTCTGTGTTGTCTACTTCTATGGGTGTAGCTCTCAAGAAAGACAGCCAAGCCCATCGAACACATCATTGTACTTGGAGATGATCTCATTTGTCATGATGACCTCAGTGGATGTGATGCTTGGGTGTCGACATGATGTAAGACATGGCTGTGGTTCACATGTAGTAGGCTGAGTCTTTCACACATGTCATTTGTCATGATGACCTCAGTGGATGTGATGCTTGGGTGTCGACATGATGTAAGACATGGCTGTGGTTCACATGTAGTAGGCTGAGTCTTTCACACATGTCATTTGACAGCAGAGGAATCTGGGATGTCTCCATGACCTGAAATTTGACATGAAACATTTTCCATCATGATCTGCTTTGAGATTACATTCTCCTGTTGGCTTTATCAGTGTGTCGTCATATAGTTTGTGTGTAGCTTTGCTCGGTAGGAGAACTAGATTGCCGTCTTGCATGACTCGCTGTAGGTCCCGATAGCTTTTGACATTCACTTGATCCTTTGTCTAGTTGACATTTAATTGTATGGCTGGGGTCATATGTCAATGGCTCGTCACTGAGTGGAGCTAGCTTATGAACCATTTGTTTGCCTTGTCTTACACAGAATTAACCAGTGAGATGTACCACATTGCATCTGTTGTTGGTCATCTGACTCATTGTCTTCCACTAATAGATTGAGTTGAGGTTTGTGTTTTGCTTGTAAACTAACTTTGGCAAAATGGTTTCGTTTTCCACATGCTTTAGAGGTGACACTGTATGCTGGGCATTTGGCTTTGGCATGTACTAAACCACAGTAATGACATGGTAACTTTTGTTAGTATACACTGTAAAGTTGTCTGTTTACAACCATAGGTTTGGCCTTTTGATTGTGAACGTTGCTCACGGTAGGTACAGTATAATGTCTGGTTCACCTACACCAATTTTCTTGATTTGCATTTGTGCTTGTCCACTTGAACGACACACGTCTATGGCTTTGTTCAATGTGAGGTTTGTTTCTCTGAGCATGCTCGCTCGCGCAGCTATATCTTTAGTGCCTATGACAAGCCTGTCACGGACTAGTTCCTCTCGTAATGCGCCAAATTCACGCGTCTGCTAGCAATCTCAGATGTGCAATGTACAGCTCTGATGTTTAACATTGACTTCTTCCGGCATGTGTGTAAGAGATGACATTCCTTTCCCGTCACAGTTAGCAGAGTTGCTATGCAGACTTTTGCTTCTGTCCAGACCGGTAGCTAACTCATAGTTTTACCATAGTGCTTGAACAAATCCAGTTGCTGTATGTACCACCCTTCATGTCCATAGGCTCTGGTACGTGAATTACCAAGTAAGCCATTTTTTATTTTATTATTATACTTTTTTTTGTAGCTGGTTAGCTAGTTGGCAAGTCCCTTCCTACTGTGCATTTCTCTGTGTACCGTTTTGATATTTTGGTTAGTCAAGGACACACCTATTTGGTTCTGACTTCTGACATCATGTTTTGTATGCTGATTATTCAATACAAGAGCAAGCATCAATGGGTAGCATGTATACAGCTCCATTCAGTGCATAGTAAGTAATGCCTAATTTAGCTCCCTCCTACTATAGAGTATCACACTAAGATACAAATAACATCAGCGCCATCTATTGGCTTGGCGACATCTCGTAACATATATCACCTTTTTTAATGGTTCTTTATAAAACCTTAGGAAAGGGGTTCTTTATATCACCACACAAGTTCCATTTAGAACCTTATGAGCATGGTTCTTTATTGAACCTTCAAAAAAGGATTCTATATAACACCAAAAAGGGTTCTACATGCCAAAGAACCCCTATCTGGTACTATTTAGAACCATTATTGTTTTAGTTTGTAAAAACTTGGATCCCGTCTCTTGCTCAGGTTCTTCACAAAGAACACTAAGTGACCAGATGCTGAGGATGGAGGAGGTCAGATCTGCTGGTGAACATGTAACAACCCTTTTAACAATCGTATTTCCCCAAATTTGAGAGTGGTCCCTCTTTCTGAGCCATACACAATCCAAACAACATCCAACTCAAACATGACCCATAGACTCACTGCCAAGGTTTTCCTGCACTCCCCCATTTGCAGATTATCAGTCATTTTTACACATACACACATTTCATGATTACACACAGCCTCTCACACATGCCGGCACAGACAGCCATGCTTGATCTGGTTTTATTTCTCTCTATAAAGAGATTAATAGTTTGACAGAATCTATTTGATAGAGCTGCAGTATATTATCAGCTCTTGTGTGGCAGCCTGGCTGGCAGCTCAGTTCTGCATGGTACATAAACCCAAGTGTGACTGTGCTTATTGGATAATACTGTAGGCCAGGGTTCCCCAAACTCGATCCTCGGTCCTCGGTCCTCGGTCCTCGGTCCTAGTTTGGGAAACCCTGCTGTAGGCCACCACATTAGTGATGACAGGGCGGAGGTGCATTTTTATGCAGGGTGTTGGGGTGTAGGATTCTAACAGGACATTGGTGTTGTCATCTTGCTGATAGGCCACTGCTCAGATTACTTCCTGGGTTTTTGTACTGTATAATGCAGTCCTGGGCAATTCCAGTCCTCCAGTGCCTGATTGGTGTCACAATTTCCCCCCATCCCTAGCAAACACGCCTGATTTAAACTAATTGCATGTTTAACTGAATATCATGATTAGTTGATTATTGGAGTCAGGTGTGTTAGCTGGGGCTGGGGCAAAAGTGTGACACCAATCAGGCCCCGAGGACTGGAGTTGCCCAGGCCTGTATGTGTGTGTGCGTGTGTGAGCGTGCATGTTGCATTTAAGGCAAGTAGGCCTAATTAATTCACACAATGTTTTCCAATTTGAAAAGTAATGTGCATTTTCAGTTCTTACACATCATACAATTTAATTTACAGTCAATATAGAATAAGAGGCTTGCTAATGATCCACTATGGAAAAGTCCTTACATTGGGGATAAAAACACAACCTCGTCAGAAATCTAATGTACTCTAGACTCCAGAGACTTAAGCTTCTTGCTGTATGACTCTGGCCCGGCTGTTATACCTCATACCCCCAATATAGTGCTAACGAGTCATCCATGTAGAATGTGTGTTTCAGCAGAACAGAGGAGAGGTGTTTTAACCAGGGGTGTATGTTTGTATGTGCGTGCGTGCCTATCCTTTCCTCTCCTACCCTCTCCTTTCCTCTCCTCTCCTATCCTCTGCTCTCCACTTCTCTCCTCCTTTCTCCTCCGTATTTGTCTCCACTCTGGCTCATACAGTGTAGCTGATAATGACTGGTCTGAGCATTACTGAACTGGAGAGACACAAATACCATGTATCGGTGGATTTTCATTTCCTGACAGCCTAATGCAACAGGTGATTCAGCTAGATACATAAATCATCCTCACAGCACATTACTAACTCATAGACTGCATCAAGTTGCCAACAGCCTGCAACACATTGTTCTACCGCATCGCCTCACGCTGTGAGCAGCTCTCAGACCTCCACTGGCGATGCTGAGTCTTGAAGCTCTGACGTAGCTGTACTCTGACGGGCCGTGCCCTGCTGAGTTGGCACCCCGGGTGAGGTGTGTGTTTTAATGTTTTAACAACTCTGCTTGTAGCCTATCTCTCCCCGCCCGGCTGGCATCTCCTTGATCCATGCCATCCATTTCATCCACATCTTCCAACACCCAATCATAATTAAAATCTCTTCAGAAAGAGCTAGCTAGGAGGAAACTAATTAGAGACAAACATTATTTTCTCTTCGACACAAATCAAAAAAGGTCCAACTTCTTTCCTCAACTGCCTGTGATGTGTCAGGCTACGGGGGAGTACAAGTGAAGAGAGAGATTGGCGATGCGAGGCGTTTGTTACATTTTGTAGCCTGTTTTTGATCATGAAGATCACAGTATTCTTTACCGTCTGAGACACCACTCAGTGGGCAAATTAACTCCCCCTAAGAAGTGTGGGAGCACGGAGAGCGTGGGTGGGTGAGAGAGGCATTTTGCCTGCTCAATGGACAGGCTCCTTTAAAGTTTAAAGGGAATGCTTTTTGTGTCCCTTGGCTGGGTAATTACGGCTTGGCCTTGGTGTCACGGTGTGTGTTTAATGGTATGGTTGGGCTGTCACCCATTGCCCTAGCACATGGCTCTGGACTTAGATTGGAGTTAGAGGGCATCAGAGTTTGCTCACAAATCTGTTCAGTGTCATGTCAGCTAGCGAGGTTGAAAAACGGAGTGGCTGTGGATCTGACATTTCTGGACCTCTCCCCCCACGGCCAAAGGTCGAAAGTTTCTGTGCATATGTGTGGAATGCTTTACTTTACGCACAGTCTCTGCTCTACTCGTAGAGAACAGGCTACTCTGGCAAATGATGTTCGTTTAATCAAATCAAATCAAACTTTATTTGTCACATGCGCCGAATACAACAAGTGTAGACTTTACAGTGAAATGTTTACTTACAAGCCCTTAACCAACAGTGCAGTTCAAGAAGTGTTTAAGAAAATATTTACCAAGTAGACTAAAATAAAAAGTTATAATAAAAAGTAACACAATAAGAATAACAATAACGAGGCTACAGTATATACAGGGGGCACAGGTACCGAGTCAGTGTGTGGGGGTACAGGTTAGTTGAGGTAATTTGTACATGTAGGTGGGGGTGAAGTGACTATGCATAGATAATAAACAGCGAGTAGCAGCAGTGTACAAAAGGGAGGGGGGTCAATGTAAATTGTCCAGTGGCGATTTTATTAACTGTTCAGCAGTCTTATGGCTTTGGGGTAGAAGCTGTTCAGGAGCCTTTTAGTCTTAGACTTGATGTTCCGGTACCACTTGCCGTGCGGTAGCAGACAAAACAGTCTATAACTTGGGTGACTGGAGTCTCTGACAATTTTATGGGCTTTCCTCTGACACTGCCTATTATATAGGTCCTGGATGGCAGGAAGCTTGGCCCCAGTGATGTACTGGGCCGTTCGCACTACCCTCTGTAGCACCTTACAGTCAGATGCCGAGCAGTTGCCATACCAGGCGGTG
Source organism: Salvelinus alpinus (assembly GCF_045679555.1). NCBI lineage: Eukaryota > Metazoa > Chordata > Actinopteri > Salmoniformes > Salmonidae > Salvelinus > Salvelinus alpinus. The sequence goes on along the minus strand of NC_092102.1, from coordinate 24,883,156 downwards.
ATGCAACCGGTCAGGATGCTCTCGATGGTGCAGCTGTAGAACCTTTTGAGGATCTGGGGACCCATGACAAATCTTTTCAGTCTCCTGAGGGACCATGATAGTTTGTTGGTGATGTGGACACCAAGGAACTTGAAACTCTCGACCAGCTCAACTACAGCCTCGTTGATGTTAATGGGGGCCTGTTCGGCCCACCTTTTCCTGTAGTCCACGATCAGCTCCGTTGTCTTGCCCACATTGAGGGAGAGGTTGTTGTCCTGGCACCACATTGCCAGTTCTCTGACCTCCTCCCTATAGGCCATCTCATCGTTGTCGGTGAGTTGACACTGTTGTGTCGTCAGCAAACTTAATGAAGTTAGATCAAAGAACCAATGTCTGCAAGATCACATAATGATAGTATTCTACATGAAGATCCGAAACACGTTCTGCTCATGTGTTTCCCTGTAGCCTACGCACACATTTTTGTGGTCACCCTCCCTTCACATTTCTCACTGTCAATCGTGAATGATAATTATTTAAGTTTTACCGGTGAAACGTCCATGCAGCATCTGCATAACAACCATATGATCTCAATCAGTTTAATGAGAATATGCATTTAGATCTTCTTGAGTTATAAAGTGTTGTTTCGAAGTAGCCTACAGTGTTACAGTAATGTGATGGATGGACTGCTATATATAAGTGTAACAGACACCTTAGAAACAGCTGCCCTATAATCATTGAACACTGGTCACTTTAATAATGTTTACATACTGTTTTACCCACTTTATATGTATATACACTGTATTCTAGTCGTGGCTCATCCTATGTAACTACAGCTGTACACACATATACACACCATTTATATACACCATTTATATGCAGTTGAAGTCGGAAGTTTACATACACTTAGGTTGAAGTCATTAAAACTCATTTTGTCACGCCCTGACTTTAGTTATATTTGGTTTCTTTATTATTTGGTTAGGTCAGGGTGTGACAAGGGTGGTTTGTTTAGTTTTTGTATTGTCTATGGGTTTTTGTCTTGTCTAGGGTTTTTGTTATCTATGGGGATTTTGTATTGTCTAGGGATAATTAGGTTGATGGTGGCCTGGATGGGTTCCCAATCAGAGACAGCTGTTTATCGTTGTCTCTGATTGGGGAGCCTATTTAGGTTGCCATTTACCAAGTTGGTTTTGTGGGTAGTTGTCCTTGTTTAGTTGCCTGTGAGCAGTACGTTGGCGTCACGGTTCGGTTTGTTGTTTTGTGAGTTTGTTAATGTGTTCTTTGTTTAAATAAATAGAGGAATGGATTCTAATCACGCTGCACCTTGGTCCACTCCTTTAAACGGCCGTGACACATTTTTCAACCACTCCGCACATTTCTTGTTAACAAACTATAGATTTGCCAAGTTGGTTAGGACATCTACTTTGTTCATGACACAAGTAATTTTTCCAACAATCGTTTACAGACAGATTATTTCACTTATCACTGTATCACAATTCCAGTGGGTCAGAAGTTTACATACACTAAGTTGACTGTGCCTTTAAAAAGCTTGGGAAATTCCAGAAAATTGTCATGGCTTTAGAAGCTTCTAATAGGCTAATTTACATAATTTGAGTCAATTGGAGGTGTAGCTGTGGATGTATTTCAAGGCCTACCTTCAAACTCAGTGCTTCTTTGCTTGACATGGGGAAATCAAAAGAAATCAGCCAAGACCTCAGAAAAATAAATGTAGACCTCCACAAGTCTGGGGTACCACGTTCATCTGTACAAACAATAGTACGCAAGTAAAAACACCATGGGACCACGCAGCCGTCATACCGCTCAGGAAGGAGACGCATTCTGTCTGCTAGAGATGAACGTACTATGGTGCGAAAAGTGCAAATCAATCCCAGAACAACAGCAAAGGACTTTGTGAAGATGCTGGAGGAATCAGGTACAAAAGTATCTATATCCACAGGTAAACGAGTCCTATATCGACACAACCTGAAAGGTTGCTTAGCAAGGAAGAAGCCGCTGTTCCTCAACCGCCATAAAAAACCCAGACTACAGTTTGCAACTGTACATGGGGACAAAGATAATACTTTTTGGAGAAATGTCCTCTGGTCTGATGAAACAAAAATAGAACTGTTTGGCCATAATGACCATCGTTATGTTTGGAGGAAAAAGGGGGAGCCTTGCAAGCTGAAGACCGCCACACCATCTGTGAAGCACGGGGGTGGCAGCATCATGTTGTGGGGGTGCTTTGCTGCAGGAGGGACTGGTGCACTTCACAAAATAGATGGCATCATGAGGCAGGAAAATTATGTGGATATATTGAAGCAACATCTCAAGACATCAGTCAGAAAGTTAAAGCTTGGTCGCAAATGGGTTTTACAAATGGACAATGACCCCAAGCATACTTCCAAAGTTGTGGCAAAATGGCTTAAGGACAACAAAGTCAAGTTATTGGAGTGGCCATCACAAAGCCCTGACCTCAAGCCTATAGAAAATTTGTTGGCGGAACTGAAAAAGCATGTGCGAGCAAGGAGGCCTACTAACCTGACTCAGATACACCAGCTCTGTCAGGAGGAATGGGCCAAAATTCACCCAATTAATTGTGGGAAGCTTGTGGAAGGCTACCCGAAACGTTTGACCAGAGTTAAACAATTTAAAGGCATTGCTACCAAATACTAATTGAGTGTATGTAAACTTCTGACCCACCGGGAATGTGATGAAAGAAATAAAAGCTGAAATAAATCCTTCTCTCTACTATTATTCTGACATTTCACATTCTTAAAATAAAAAAATAAAGTGGTGATCCTAAGTTACCTAAGACAGGGAATCTTTACTAGGATTAAATGTCAGGAATTTTGAAAAACTGAGTTTAAATGTATTTGGCTAAGGTGTATGTAAACTTCCCACTTCAACTGTATACATAGACATATTTATTTTCCAGACTCTGACATTGCTCATTCTGATATTGTTCGCTCTGATATTATTGTTGGACCTAGAAACATAAGCATTTTTCTGCAAATCTGCAAATCTGTGTACGAGACCAATAAACTTGATTTATATTCTTGTTTTTTCTCTAAAAGTGATGATTTAAAAAAATTATAGAAAAACAACCAAATTGGATGTTGTAAGTCCATAACAATGCTTACACCACATCAGGAGACCACTTTTGAGGTCTTAGAAAATTCTAAGAAATGTTGCTTTTTTTTGTGTAGTTACCCTTTAATTGCACAGGCTCCTAGCACTCTTGTTTGGTTAGCACATGCAATGGAGTTTGCAAAACAAATGGCCACTGGACTGATGCAAATAATTATGAGATAATTCTGCCAGGTAAGCATAGGCTACTTTGTAGCAAGTTAACATTTAATTGAGAAGGTTTTTGGGGAAGCCTTTCCATCTACCAGACAACGGTTAGGCCTATCATTAGCATCACTATATGTGTCATGTTCCTTAATTGCTTGAAACCTGGACGTTTTACTTCATATTGAGGCATGTTTTACTTTGCTTTAATGTAGCGTATAGCCAAAATCCCACCACAGAAAAGTGTAGGCAATTATTTTATATGTATTGTCCTGTTCTATTGGTTTTCTTTCAACTTTCTTTCATTGTCTATCAGGCAAAGGCATTATCCTAATCATATTAGCAACCCTTGATAGTTGTTGCATCTTTAGCTCTACCCGCTTTCAAAATGTCTAACGGATATTTCCATTTCTGTCAATGAAACTGCTGGCATGTGCATTTTAGAAACGTGTTTTGTCTATTCGATCAACCTTATTAATTGATACGGCGTATACCATCACTATACTACTTTGATTTACATTGTGGATATTAAGAAGTGAGTATATGCAATGCCCACTGAAAAATAAGTGGATATACGGCGTATACCTGCGTATAGCCTCCACTACACCACTGGTCATATCCCAAAGATATGGCTATAGATTGTTACAATGTATCTCATAAGTTCATGGTCCAATACAGTTTGGGACAACTTTTTTCTATCGCCGTTGTGCTTCCATCCAGAGTTGTGAGGTGACTGGAGTGCAGTGCTGCATCACAGCCAGCCACCCAAAGCCCAAAGTCAGTACTATCTCTTCATCTTCTGCTCCACAACCACTATTTGCAATGTATCAGCAAATCATGACGTGATTATTGTGGCTACAGGGTGCATAGCACTGGTGTAGGTTGCAGTGAGTGAACACCAGCGGCCATCTCCACTCTCTGCATCCCTAAGTGACTGTAACGCAACGCCCTCTCCCAAAGACATGGCAGCACTTACTAACATTCACCCCCTATCAGCAACCCAGGCTCAACTCAACTGAGATGAACTATGCAATTCTGACAGCAGCAGTTATCACTCACAATCTTATTAGAGAGAGAGGGACCTATGCACAGTATGTATCACTTCTTAGAGTACTACAGTATGTAACTGAATGTAATATAAGACATTGGATATTATTCTAAATGTGCAGTATGCAGTAGATCAAGCAGCATGAATTTATTTTGTATGGAAAATGCGGAGCCAGTAGTGTCAAACCTTTCTCTCGTGAATAACAATGACAAAGGTGTGAGATAGAATGCAGTCGGATGGTTTGTCTTTCCTTGCCCTTGCAGTGGTGTCTTGTCATTGGATTCATATCTAGTGAGAGTTACTGCAAAGTGTGTATAGGGCAAGGGATGAGGGATGCCACATAAAGCTGGCAAGTTGCAACACTCAGCACTGTTGCTTTACCCTTCAGCTGCACTTGACCTGCAATAGTTGCTTTGTTCTGGGAAAAATAAAAATAAAAAATAAAAAAACGGTTTATGTGCCGTCTAATGTCTTGGTACTGAATGGGTGTCTCTTGCCCTTACCATACCACTCAACCAGCCAGGCTCTCCTGCCTATGAAGTGGTAGTCATTGTATTTCTTCATAGACTGCTCTCTCTCTCTCTCTCTCTCTCTCTCTCTCTCTCTCTCTCTCTCTCTCTCTCTCTCTCTCTCTCTCTCTCTCTCTCTCTCTCTCTCTCTCTCTCTCTCTCTCTCTCTCTCTCTCTCTCTCTCTCTCTCTCTCTCTCTCTCTCTCTCTCTCTCTTTCTCTCTCTCCCTCTCTCTCTCTCTCTCTCTCTCTCTCTCTCTCTCTCTCTCTCTCTCTCTCTCTCTCTTTCTCTCTCTCCCTCTCTCTCTCTCTCTCTCTCTCTCTCTCTCTCTTTCTCTCTCTCCCTCTCTCTCTCTCTCTCCCATTCTGATTACTCTGACTGACTGGCTTTGGAGTGCAATCTCCATTGCACTCCACACTGCCCTTTCCCACCTGGACAAAAGGAACACCTATGTGAGAATGCTATTTATTGACTACAGCTCAGCGTTCAACACCATAGTGCCCTCAAAGCTCATCACTAAGCTAAGGACCCTGGGACTAAACACCTCCCTCCGCAACTGGATCCTGGACTTCCTGACGGGCCGCCCCCAGGTGGTAAGGGTAGGTAACAACACATCTGCCACGCTGATCCTCAACACAGGGGCCCCTCAGGGGTCCGTGCTCAGTCCCCTCCTGTACTCCCTGTTCACCCATGACTGCATGGCCAGGCACAACTCCAACACCATCATAAAATTTGCCGACGACACAACAGTGGTAGGCCTGATCACCGACAACGATGAGACAGCCTATATGGAGGAGGTCAGAGACCTGGCCGTGTGGTGCCAGGATAACAACCTCTCCCTCAACGTGATCAAGACAAAGGAGATGATTGTGGACTACAGGAAAAGGAGGACCGAGCATGCCCCCATTATCATCGACGGGGTTGTAGAGGAGCAGGTTGAGTACTTCAAGTTCCTTGGTGTCCACATCACCAAGAGACTATCATGGTCCAAATACACCAAGACAGTCGTGAGGAGGGCACGACAAAGCCTATTCCCCCTCAGAAAACTGAAAAGATTTGGCATGGGTCCTCAGATCCTCAAAAAGTTCTATAGCTGCACCATTGAGAGCATCCTGACCGGTTGCATCACTGCCTGGTATGCCAACTGCTCGGCCTCCGACCGCAAGGTAATACAGAGGGTAGTGCGTACGGCCCAGTACATCACTGGGGCTAAGCTGCCTGCCATCCAGGACCTCTATACCAGGCGGTGTCAGAGGAAGGCCCTAAAAATTGTCATAGACCACCCTAGTCATAGACTCTCTCTGCTACCGCATGGCAAGCGGTACCGGAGCGCCAAGTCTAGGTACAAAAGGCTTCTTAACAGCTTCTATCCCCAAGCCATAAGACTCCTGAACAGCTAATCAAATGGCTACCCAGGCTATTTGCGTTGTTCCCCCCCTCTTTTACGCTGCTGCTACTCTCTGGTTATTATCTATGCATAATTCAATTTTTTTTTTATATAGCCCTTCGTACATCAGCTAATATCTCGAAGTGCTGTACAGACACCCAGCCTAAAACCCCAAACAGCTAGTAATGCAGGTGTAGAAGCACGGTGGCTAGGAAAAACTCCCTAGAAAGGCCAAAACCTAGGAAGAAACCTAGAGAGGAACCAGGCTATGAGGGGTGGCCAGTCCTCTTCTGGCTGTGCCGGGTGGAGATTATAACAGAACTATGCCAAGATGTTCAAAAATGTTCATAAGTGACAAGCATGGTCAAATAATAATCATGAATAATTTTCAGTTGGCTTTTCATAGCCGATCATCAAGAGTTGAAAAACAACAGGTCTGGGACAGGTGGCGGTTCCATAACCGCAGGCAGAACAGCTGAAACTGGAATAGCAGCAAGGCCAGGCGGACTGGGGACAGCAAGGAGTCACCACGGGCGGCAGTCCCGACGCATGGTCCTAGGGCCCAGGTCCTCCGAGAGAAAGAAAGAGAGAAGGAGAAAATTAGAGAGAGCCAAGATTTTCAAAATGTTCATAAATGACAAGCATGGTCAAATAATAATCAGGAATAAATCTCAGTTGGCTTTTCATAGCCGATCATTAAGAGTTGAAAACAGCAGGTCTGGGACAGGTAGGGGTTCCATAACCGCAGGCAGAACAGTTGAAACTGGAATAGCAGCAAGGCCAGGCGGACTGGGGACAGCAAGGAGTCACCACGGCCGGTAGTCCCGACGTATGGTCCTAGGGCTCAGGTCCTCCGAGAGAAAGAAAGAGAGAAGGAGAAAATTAGAGAGCGCCAAGATTTTCAAAATGTTCATAAATGACAAGCATGGTCAAATAATAATCAGGAATAAATCTCAGTTGGCTTTTCATAGCCGATCATTAAGAGTTGAAAACAGCAGGTCTGGGACAGGTAGGGGTTCCGTAACCGCAGGCAGAACAGTTGAAACTGGAATAGCAGCAAGGCCAGGCGGACTGGGGACAGCAAGGTGTCATCATGCCCGGTAGTCCTGACATATGGTCCTAGGGCTCAGGTTCTCAGAGAGAAAGAGAGAACGAAAGAATTAGAGAGAGCATACTTAAATTCACACAGGACACTGGATAAGACAGGAGAAGTACTCCAGGTAACCAACTGACCCTAGCCCCCCGACACATAAACTACTGCAGCATAAATACTGGAGGCTGAGACAGGAGCGGTCAGGAGACACTGTGGCCCCATCCGAAGAAACCCCCGGACAGGGCCAAACAGGAAGGATATAACCCCACCCACTTTGCCAAAGCACAGCCCCCGCACCACTAGAGGGAAATCCTCAACCACCAACATTACAATCCGGAGACAAGGCCGAGTATAACCCACAAAGGTCTCCACCACAGCACAAACCAAGGGGGGGGCGCCAACCCAGACAGGAAGATCACGTCAGTAACTCAACCCACTCAAGTGACGCACCCCTCCTAGGGACGGCATGAAAGAGCAACAGCAAGCCAGTGACTCAGCCCCTGTAACAGGGTTAGAGGCAGAGAATCCCAGTGGAGAGAGGGGAACCGGCCTGGCAGAGACAGCAAGGGCGGTTCGTTGCTCCAGAGCCTTTCCGTTCACCTTCACACTCCTGGGCCAGACTACACTCAACCATATGACCTACTGAAGAGATAAGTCTTCAGTAAAGACTTAAAGGTTGAGACCGAGTCTGCGTCTCTCACATGGGTAGGCAGACTGTTCCATAAAAATGGAGATCTATAGGAGAAAGCCCTGCCTCCCGCTGTTTGCTTAGAAATTCTAGGGACAATTAGGAGGCCTGCGTCTTGTGACCGTAGCGTACGTATTGGTATGTACGGCAGGACCAACTCGGAAAGATAGGTAGGAGCAAGCCCATGTAACGCTTTATAGGTTAACAGTAAAACCTTGAAATCAGCCCTTGCCTTAACAGGAAGCCAGTGTAGGGAAGCTAGCACTGGAGTAATGTGATCAAATTTCTTGGTTCTAGTCAGGATTCTAGCAGCCGTATTTAGCACTAACTGAAGTTTATTTAGTGCTTTATCCGGGTAGCCGGAAAGTAGAGCATTGCAGTAGTCTAACCTAGAAGTAACAAATGCATGGATTAATTTTTCTGCATCATTTTTGGACAGAAAATGTCTGATTTTTGCAATGTTACGTAGATGGAAAAAAGCTGTCCTTGAAACAGTCTTGATGTGTTCGTCAAAAGAGAGATCAGGGTCAAGAGTAACGCCGAGGTCCTTCACAGTTTTATTTGAGACGACTTTACAACCATCAAGATGAATTGTCAGATTTAACAGAAGATCTCTTTGTTTCTTGGGACCTAGAACAAGCATCTCTGTTTTGTCCGAGTTTAAAAGTAGAAAGTTGTCAGCCATCCACTTCCTTATGTCTGAAACACAGGCTTCTAGCGAGGGCAATTTTGGGGCTTCACCATGTTTCATTGAAATGTACAGCTGTGTGTCATCCGCATAGCAGTGAAAGTTAACATTATGTTTTCGAATAACATCCCCAAGAGGTAAAATATATAGTGAAAGCAATAGTGGTCCTAAAACGGAACCTTGAGGAACACCGAAATGTACAGTTGATTTGTCAGAGGACAGACCATTCACAGAGACAAACTGATATCTTTCCGACAGGTAAGATCTAAACCAGGCCAGAACTTGTCCGTGTAGACCAATTTGGGTTTCCAGTCTCTCCAAAAGAATATGGTGATCGATGGTGTCAAAGGCAGCACTAAGGTCTAGTAGCACGAGGACAGATGCAGAGCCTCGGTCTGACGCCATTAAAAGGTCATTTACCACCTTCACAAGTGCAGTCTCAGTGCTATGATGGGGTCTAAAACCAGACTGAAGCATTTCGTATACATTGTTTGTCTTCAGAAAGGCAGTGAGTTGCTGCGCAACAGCTTTTTCTAAAATTTTTGAGAGGAATGGAAGATTCGATATAGGCCGATAGTTTTTTATATTTTCCGGGTCAAGGTTTGGCTTTTTCAAGAGAGGCTTTATCACTGCCACTTTTAGTGAGTCTGGTACACATCCGGTGGATAGAGAGCTGTTTATTATGTTCAACATAGGAGGGCCAAGCACAGGAAGCAGCTCCTTCAGCAGTTTAGTAGGAATAGGATCCAGTATGCAGCTTGAAGGTTTAGAGGCCATGATTATTTTCATAATTGTGTCAAGAGATATAGTACTAAAACACTTAAGTGTCTCTCCCGATCCCAGGCCCTCGCAGAGCTGTGCGGATCCAGGACAGCTAAGCCCTGGAGGAATACGCAGATTCAAAGAGGAGTCCGTAATTTGCTTTCTAATGGTCATGATCTTTTCCTCAAAGAAGTTCATGAATTTATTACTGCTGAAGTGAAAGCCATCCTCTCTTGGGGAGTTAGTTTCGCAACAGTATCAAAAATAAATTTTGGATTGTTCTTATTTTCCTCGATTAAGTTGGAAAAGTAGGATGATCGAGCAGCAGTGAGGGCTCTTCGGTACTGCACGGTACTGTCTTTCCAAGCTAGTCGGAAGACTTCCAGTTTGGTGTGGCGCCATTTCCGTTCCAATTTCCTGGAAGCTTGCTTCAAAGCTCGGGTATTTTCTGTATACCAGGGAGCTAGTTTCTTATGACAAATGTTTTTCGTTTTTAGGGGTGCAACTGCATCTAGGGTATTGCGCAAGGTTAAATTGAGTTCCTCAGTTAGGTGGTTAACTGATTTTTGTCCTCTGATGTCCTTGGGTAGGCAGAAGGAGTCTGGAAGGGCATCAAGGAATTTTTGTGTTGTCTGAGAATTTATAGCACGACTTTTGATGCTCCTTGGTTGGGGTCTGAGCAGATTATTTGTTGCGATTGCAAACGTAATAAAATGGTGGTCCGATAGTCCAGGATTATGTGGAAAAACATTAAGATCTACAACATTTATTCCATGGGACAAAACTAGGTCCAGAGTATGACTGTGGCAGTGAGTAGGTCCAGAGACATGTTGGACAAAACCCACTGAGTCGATGATGGCTCCGAAAGACTTTTGGAGTGGGTCTGTGGACTTCTCCATGTGAATATTAAAATCACCAAAAATTAGAATATGATCTGCTATGACTACAAGGTCTGATAGGAATTCAGGAAACTCAGAGAGGAACGCTGTATATGGCCCAGGAGGCCTGTAAACAGTAGCTATAAAAAGTGATTGAGTAGGCTGCATAGATTTCATGACTAGAAGCTCAAAAGACGAAAACGCCATTTTTTTTTTTTGTAAATTGAAATTTGCTATCGTAAATGTTAGCAACACCTCCGCCTTTGCGGGATGCACGGGGGATATGGTCACTAGTGTAACCAGGAGGTGAGGCCTCATTTAACACAGTAAATTCATCAGGCTTAAGCCATGTTTCAGTCAGGCCAATCACATCAAGATTATGATCAGTGATTAGTTCATTGACTATGACTGCCTTTGAAGTGAGGGATCTAACATTAAGTAACCCTATTTTGAGATGTGAGGTATCACGATCTCTTTCAATAATGGCAGGAATGGAGGAGGTCTTTATCCTAATAAGATTGCTAAGGCGAACACCGCCATGTTTAGTTTTGCCCAACCTAGGTCGAGGCACAGACACAGTCTCAATGGGTATGGCTGAGCTGACTACACTGACTGTGCTATTGGCAGACTCCACTAAGCTGGCAGGTTGGCTAACAGCCTGCTGCCTGGCCTGCACCCTATTTCATTGTGGGGCTAGAGGAGTTAGAGCCCTATCTATGTTGGTAGATAAGATGAGAGCACCCCTCCAGCTAGGATGGAGTCCGTCACTCCTCAGCAGGTCAGGCTTGGTCCTGTTTGTGGGTGAGTCCCAGAAAGAGGGCCAATTATCTACAAATTCTATCTTTTGGGAGGGGCAGAAAACAGTTTTCAACCAGCAATTGAGTGCTGAGACTCTGCTGTAGAGCTCGTCACTCCCCCTAACTGGGAGGGGGCCAGAGACAATTACTCGATGCCGACACATCTTTCTAGCTGATTTACACGCTGAAGCTATGTTGCACTTGGTGACCTCTGACTGTTTCATCCTAACATCGTTGGTGCCGACGTGGATAACAATATCTCTATACTCTCTACACTCGCCAGATTTAGCTTTAGCCAGCACCATCTTTAGATTAGCCTTAACGTCGGTAGCCCTGCCCCCTGGTAAACAGTGTATGATCGCTGGGTGATTCGCTTTAAGTCTAATACTGCGGGTAATGGAGTCGCCAATGACTAGGGTTTTCAATTTGTCAGAGCTAATGGTGGGAGCCTTCGGCGTCTCAGACCCCGTAACGGGAGGAGTAGAGACAAGAGAAAACTCAGACTCAGACTCCGACTCGCTACATAATGGGGAGAACCGGTTGAAAGTTTCTGTCGGCTGAATGAGCGACACCGGTTGAGCATTCCAACAGCATTTCCCTCCAGAAGCCATGAGAAAGTTGTCCGGCTGCGGGGACTGTGCGGGGGGATTTATACTAACGTTACTATCTGTACTTACTGGTGGCACAGACGCTGTTTCTTCCTTTCCTACACTGAAATTACCCTTGCCTAACGATTGCGTCTGAAGCTGGGCTTGTAGCACAGCTATTCTCGCCGTAAGGCGATCGTTCTCCTGTATATTATGAGTACAGCGACTGCAATTAAAAGACATCATGTTAATGTTAGTACTTAGCTTCGGCTGTTGAAGGTGTTGACGAACCATGTCCAGATAAAGCGTCCGGAGTGAAAAAGTTGAATGAGGGAAGAAAGTTGCGATGGAAAAACTAAAAATATAAACGGTAATTAAAAACAAAACAAAAAAAACGTAAAGTTGTCAGCTAGCAAAGTAAAGTAAAGTTGGCAGCAAAACGCACAGCAACACGTCTGCAGACTCAACAGGTAGTCAACAGGTAGTATAGTAGTCACTTTAACTCTACCTCCATGTACATATTACCTCAATTACCTCGACTAACCTGTGGCCCCACACAGTGACTCTGTACCGGTACCGTGTATAAAGCCTCACTACTGTTATTTTACTGCTGCTCTTTAAAACTTCTTAAGTATAGGGGGCAGTATTTTCATTTTTGGCTAAAGAACGTACCCATTTAAAAGTGCCTATTTCTCAGCCCCCGAAACTAGAATATGCATATAATTGTCAGATTAGAATAGAAAACACTCTAAAGTTTCCAAAACGGTCAAAATTTTGTCTGTGAGTTTAACAGAACTGATATTGCAGGCTAAAACCTGAGGAAAATCCAATCAGGAAGTGCCTCTGTTTTTGAAACCTCTCTGTTCTTATGCATCCCTATCACCCATTTAAAGGGATATCAACCAGATTCCTTTTCTATGGCTTCCCTAAGGTGTCAACAGCCTTTAGACATAGTTTCAGGCTTTTATTTTGAAAAATTAGCGAGAACGATCACATTGCGTAAGTGGATAGGTGGGGGCTCTCAGAGTGAGTTTTGCGCAACAGAGAAAGGCGGCCATTGTTACTCCCGGTCTTATTGAAAAACCAACACTCCCGGTTGATATATTATCGAATAGATATTTGAAAAACAACCTGAGGATTGATTATAAAAAACGTTTGACATGTTTCTGTGGACATTATGGATATTATCTGGAATTTTCGTCTGCGTTGTTGTGACCGCTATTTCCTGTGGATTTCTGAGCATAACGCACCAAACGAACGGAGGTATTTGGATATAAAAATAATCTAAACAAAAGGAACATTTGATGTCTAACTGGGAGTCTCGTGAGTGAAAACATCCGAAGATCATCAAAGGTAAACTATTAATTTGATTGCTTTTCTGATTTTCGTGACCAAGTTACCTGATGCTAAGTGTACTTAATGTTTTGTCGAGCGATCGATAAACTTACACAAACGCTTGTATTGCTTTCGCTGTAAAGCATAATCTCAAAATCTGAGACGACAGGTGGATTAACAAAAGGCTAAGCTGTGTTTTGCAATATTGCACTTGTGATTTCATGAATATGAATATTTTCTAGTAATATTATTTGACTGTGGCGCTATGCTATTCAGCGTTTACTTATGACAATTATCCCGATACCGGGATGGGTGGTTCAGAAAGGTTAACTATTTGTTATTTTTATTTAAATGTTTTACTTATCTATTTTGTACTGAACACTTTTTTTTCTTAAAACTGCATTGTTGGTTAAGGGCTTGTAAGTAAGCATTTCACTGTAAGGTCTACACCTGTTGTGTTCGGCGCATGTGACAAATACATTTGATTTGATTTTGATTTGATTTGCTCTTCCTTAATAACAGGCCAGCTTGGGCTTCAACCTGGTCTCAGAGAATTTTGTATTTTTCTGTAGGTGCAGTACCTGTCAATAGTTTGAAAACCTACTCATTCAAGGGTTTTTCTTTATTTCTACTATGTTCTACATTGTAGAATAATAGTGAAGACATCACAACTATACAATAACACATATGGAATCATATAAAGTGTTATTAGTAGTAACCAAAAAAGTGTTAAACAAATCAAAATATATTTTGTATTTGAGATTCTTCAAAGTATTAAGGTTAGGGTTAGGAAAAAGGTTAGCTAAAAGGGTTAAGTTTAGGATTAGGGGAAGGCTTAGCTAACATGCTAAGTAGTTGCAAAGTAGATAAAAAGTGATAAGTAGTTGAAAGTTGCTAATTAGCTAAAATGCTAAAGTTGTCTGTGATGAGATTAAACTCGCAACCTTTGGGTAAACAACGATAAACCGCTGCCTCTGATTGGGAACCATACCAGGCCAACATAGATATATAATTACCTAGATGACCCACCCTAGTCACACCCCGACCTAACCAACATAGAGAATAACAGGCTCTCTATGGTCAGAGCGTGACAAAGAGTGTGCAAAGCTGTCATCAAGGCAAAGGGTTAACCCTTTAACCTAACTCCTAAACTTAACCCTAACCCCTAACCCTAACCCCTAGCCTAGCTAACGTTACCGAGAATCCACCTAGCTAGAATTCGTAATGTATCACGAATTTTGCAAATTTATAAAATATTGTAAGTTTTGTAAATTTGTAATATATAATACGAAACGGGTGGTGGACATCCACAAATGAATACATACCATAGGAAACGTAACATACTGTATTTTTCTAATGGAGTGTCTTGGATAATACGAAATGCTCTGAGACCAGGTTGCAGGCTTCTGCCTCAGCCACTGGTGTTGTAATGCTGTGTGTTTGTTTGTTTGTGTGTAGGTGTGTGTGTGTGTGGGGGGGGGGGGTGTATCTGCCTGTGTATGGTTAGATACGACTGCTAAGGCCAGGGGAGCTGTTCGTCCCCCTCGCCACAAGGCGCAGACATTTGGCGTGGCAGGCCAATTTGCTGGGAGAGGCAGTAGTTATCTAAATGCAAAGTGATGCTGCAATAGCACTCGGGATGCACCGTAAATGCCAGTGGAGAGCACCCTCTGTGAGAGAGGGACAGACGGATGCGGCGCAGGGGGAATTACCCGTGTGAAATCTAGCAGAAGTCATGCAGGGAGACAAAATATGTGGATTAGAGCCTGTCAGGGCTGAGGAAGGAAGGAAGAAAAACACCTTCCATATCAGGGAGCCATCATCAACGAGTGACGAGCAGAAGACAGGGAAAGGAAAGGGGGTGGAGACAGACGTCCCAGTGACAGTGGCTAAAACTGAGTTGAAATAGTGCTAGAGAAATGTAATGTAATCTAGTGTAATCTTACTGACCTGAGGGATGATTATACATGATTGATAACATATCTGTAGAAATCAGTTCTAATAAAACTAGGGCTGAGAATGTCCAGGGACCTCAAGATATGATATTATTGCCATCCTTAAGAGCCGATACGATAAGTATTGCGGTTCTCACGATTCTCACGATTCTATATGTACTGCGATTCAATACTGTGATTTTATTGTGATTCGATGTTCCAAACATATTCCTCACCATGTCTTCTGCAGAGGGACAAGAGAGAGCCATGAGAAAACTAGTTTTGATCAGTCAAGGAAATTAAAGGGTTGAAAACAAATTGGCTCCTTATTAAAAAGAATATGGCGAACAAGCTAAGAAGTAGAAATACTGGAGTTTTGGTGCAGGTACAGCCAACTACAGTTGCAGTCGGAAGTTAACATACACTTAGGTTGGAGTCATTAAAACAAATTTTTCAACCACTCCACAAATTTCTTGTTAACAAACTATAGTTTTGGCAAGTTGGTTAGGACATCTACTTTGTGCATGACACAAGTAATTTTTCCAACAACTGTTTACAGATAGATTATTTCACTTATAATTCACTGTATCTTAATTCCAGTGGGCCAGAAGTTTACATACACTAAGTTGACTGTGCCTTTAAACAGCTTGGAAAATTCCAGAAAATGATGTCATGGCTTTAGAAGCTTCTGATAGGCTAATTGACATCATTTGAGTCAATTGGAGGTGGACCTGTGGATGTATTTCAAGGCCTACCTTCAAACTCAGTGCTTATTTGCTTGACATCATGGGAAAATTTAAAGAAATCTGCCAAGACCTCAGGAAAATAATTGTAGACCTTCACAAGTCTGGTTCATCCTTGGGAGCAATTTCAAAACGCCTGAAGGTACCACATTCATGTGTACAAACAATAGTACGCAAGTATAAACACCATGGGACCACACAGCCATCATACCGCTCAGGAAGGAGACACATTCTGTCTGCTAGAGATGAACGTACTTTGGTTCGAAAAGTGCAAATCAATTCCAGAACAACAGTAAAGGACTTTGTGAAGATGCTGGAGGAAACAGGTACAAAAGTATCTATATCCACAGTAAAACGAGTCCTATATCGACATAACCTGAAAGGTTGCTCAGCAAGGAAGAAGCCACTGCTCCTAAACCGCCATAAAAAAGCCAGACACCGTTTGTAACTGCACATGGGGACAAAGATCATACTTTTTGGAGAAATGTTCTTTGGTCTGATGAAACAAAAATTGTACTCTTTGCCCATAATGACCATTGTTATGTTCGGAGGAAAAAGAGGGAGCCTTGCAAGCTGAAGAACATCATCCCAATCGTGAAGCACGGGGGTGGCAGCATCATGTTGTGGGGGTGCTTTGCTGCAGGAGGGTCTGGTGCACTTCACAAAATAGATTGCATCATGAGGCAGGAAAACTATGTGGATATATTGAAGCAACATCTCAAGACATTAGTCAGGAAGTTAAAGCTTGGTCGCAAATGGGTTTTACAAATGGAAAATGACCCCTAAGCATACTTCCAAAGTTGTGGAAAATTGGCTTAAGGACAACAAAGTCAAATTATTGGAGTGGCCATCACAAAGCCCTGACCTCAATCCTATAGAAAATGTGTTGGCGGAACTGAAAAAGCATGTGCGAGCAAGGAGGCCTACAAACCTGACTCAGTTACAATATCAAATCAAATCAAATCAATTTTATTTATAGAGCCCTTCGTACATCAGCTGATATCTCAAAGTGCTGTACAGAAACCCAGCCTAAAACCCCAAACAGCAAGCAATGCAGGCGTAGAAGCACGGTGGCTAGGAAAAACTCCCTAGAAAGGCCAAAACCTAGGAAAAAACCTAGAGAGGAACCAGGCTATGAGGGGTGGCCAGTCCTCTTCTGGTTGTGCCGGGTGGAGATTATAACAGAACATGGCCAAGATGTTCAAATGTTCATAAATGACCAGCATGGTCAAATAATAATAATCACAGTAGTTGTCGAGGGTGCAGCAAGTCAGCACCTCAGGAGTAAATGTCAGTTGGCTTTTCATGGCCGATCATTAAGAGTATCTCTACAGCTCCTGCGGTCTCTAGAGAGTTGAAAACAGCAGGTATGGGACAGGTAGCACGTCCGGTGAACAGGTCAGGGTTCCATAGCCGCAGGCAGAACAGTTGAAACTGGAGCAGCAGCACGGCCAGGTGGACTGGGGACAGCAAGGAGTCATCATGCCAGGTCGTCCTGAGGCATGGTCCTAGGGCTCAGGTCCTCCGAGAGCGAGAAAGAAAGAAAGAAAGAGAGAATTAGAGAGAGCATACTTAAATTCACACAGGACACCGGATAAGACAGGAGAAGTACTCCAGATATAACAAACTGACCCTAGCCCCCCGACACATAAACTACTGCAGCATAAATACTGAAGGCTGAGACAGGAGGGGTCAGGAGACATTGTGGCCCCATCCGATGATACCCCCGGACAGGGCCAAACAGGAAGGATATAACCCCGCCCACTTTGCCAAAGCACAGCCCCCACACCACTAGAGGGATATCTTCAACCACCAACTTACCATCCTGAGACAAGGCCGAGTATAGCCCACAAAGATCTCCGCCACGGCACAACCCAAGGGGGGGGCGCCAACCCAGACAGGAAGATCACGTCAGTGACTCAACCCACTCAAGTGACGCACCCCTCCTAGGGACGGCATGAAAGAGCACCAGTAAGCCAGTGACTCACTAGCTCTGTCAGGTGGAATGGGGCAAAATTCACCCAACTTATTGTGGGAAGCTTGTGGAAGGCTACCCGAAACGTTTGACCAGAGTTAAACAATTTAAAGGCAGTGCTACCAAATACTAATTGAGTGTATGTAAACTTCTGACCCACTGGGAATGTGATGAAAGAAATACAAGCTGAAATAAATCCTTCTCTCTACTATTATTCTGACATTTCACATTCTTAATATAAAGTGGTGATCCTAAGTTACTTAAGACAGGGAATTTTTACTAGGATTAAATGTCAGGAATTGTGAAAAACTGAGTTTAAATGTATTTGGCTAAGGTGTATGTAAACCTCCGACTTCAACTGTAGCACAAAAATAATATTTTGATGTTCCCAAAAGATACAATACGATATATTGTCAAAAATATTATCCCTATATTTAACTGTATTGATCTTTTTCCTCCATCACAAAAATGTATCATGGCTCTACGACCAACATTGCAACCCGCAGAAACCTTTCTATTATTTTACCCCTTAGGGGCCATCGAATACATTTGATATGTGTAACAATAAAAGTGATATAACTTATTCAAAGGGGACATTTTTACAAAACCCTCAGGGTATGAATGGTTTTAATAAAGTCTTATAAGGCATTAGTTTTGAGAAATATGAACATGTTGGCAGTGCATAAGCTAGCTAAAGGCTAAAGTGGTGGTGACAGGCATATTGCAGTGGATAACTCATGTTGTAAGATCACAGTCTCTAAGCTTTTCACATTTAATGAGAATGTCACCTTTTGGCATCCCTAATGGGCCTCCATGTCTCATCATGTTTTACCCACAGAAATAGTATTTAGTGCATTGATTTCTCCCAGTATGATGTCACATTGTTTAATCCAAGGTAAGGTGCCGCTCTGCATCCTCAATGCCATTGCTTGGAGAGAAGGGCTTAACGTCAATGTGCAGGCAGAGGAGCACTCGGCCTCCCGAGCATTGACTGCTAAATGTTGTGTTTAATTGGAGTGAACCAGCCATCTCACTTCTTTTCAGTGCTTTCCTAGAATTTGTTAGTAGGGGGCCTGGTTTTGGTTTTATAAGACAACCTTTTTCTCAATTCTCATCCACAGTTAGTTTTTTCAGACAGATGAGGACACAAACAAACAAGTTTAATCAGCTACAAGTCATTAGTGGATTCTGCATAAACAGGTGAGCTGGCTGTAACGCAAGATGACTAATTCTTTATTTTAGGCCATCTCTCCCGTCGACACTTTTTCCACACTGTGTTGCTTCCAATTTAACAAATGGTACAACTTTTATCTGCACTGCCAGCAATTACAGGTATGAGGATTCAGCATTTTGCTAAATAAAAATGACATGTCTTATGTAACAGTAATTGTAGAAAGTATATTCCTCTCACTGAGCTAGAGTGGATTAAGGAATGATGGGAGTTCAGTTCTATTCCAATCAAAATGTTGGGTGGCAGCAATCAGGGATAGTTATTATGCCTACATGTCTAAAACACCTCTACAGTTACATTTAACCGTGATTTGTTTTCATTATCATGAGATAGGACAGCTATTGTAACAATCCCAGTAAGACAGTCGCCATATTGACTTCACACTAGTCATACAATTGCTAGAAAAATACACCTTGCTTTCTGTGCTAATGATAACAGAAGCCCGGCCCCAGATCTCTGTGACTCAGCATAGATGCAGATGCCTGGTGAAGCAGTGTAGAGGCAGGCTCCAGGTTTAATAATCTCCCTAGGAAGGCAGTCTCCTTTTTCTCCCCAAAGCGCTCTCCTTTCCCTCCCTTCCCCCAGTTGAGGATCCCCCTCTCCTCTCCTCTCCCCACAGCGTTATTCCCCCTCTCCGTTCCCCCGGCCGCTCTGTGATGCATCAGGCTTTTTAGAGAGTCACGTAGTCTCCTCATTAACACCCATCCACCGCTCCCCGACACATCAGCTCCCAAATGAGCCGACACAACACCGCTCTGCTCTGCCCGTGATTCATCTTCCGCCATTCAGCATGCTCCTCTTCTGCCGCTCTATCCCTCTATCCTTCCCTGCACCAGTCTGACATGTGCCATTTTATCTGTCATTCATTCATTTGTTCCCCCTTTCTTTTATTTTCATAATTCTGTTCTCTGCTAGCTTATCCCCACTTTTATATAATTGTATCTCTCTCTCTCTTGTTCTCTCTCTCTCTCTCTCTCACAACTTCTTTTCACACTGCAAGGTTTAGTTGTGTACGGCAGCCCCACAGTTGAAGGGTGAAGTAAAAAGGTCGTTGCTCCTCTATGGTCCATCATCACATTATGTTCACTTCACACTGAAAGGCAAACAGTCAGACACCTTCGGAGGAAAGCTGCTGTGGAAGACAGCATGTCTGAGAGATTCCACCAGTGTGTGTTAGTAAGTCAGGAGTTCTCTTGGCAGCAACAGTACTTTTCGGACTTGACAAAGTTTGTGGTGTGTTAGGGTGTAGAGCAGGGATGGGCAACGTTCATAGGGATGGGGGCCACAAAACAATCTGAACTCATCATGAGGGGCTGCGTACGGCCCCATTTCTACACATTTTGCCATGGAACATAGAGAAAATATTGCAGTTTTAAACCAAGTTTGCTGTAATTTTACACATTTTGCCATGGAGCAGAGAGAAGATTTTGAAACACATTTTAAGCAATTCTACTCATTTTGCCATGGGGCGGAGAGGAAAATTAGCTGTTTACAGGTAATATCCTGCAATTCTACACATTTCTTCATAGGGTGGAGAGAAAGGTTTGCAGGTTCTAATATGAGTGAGACTCACTCACAAAATCAATCAATAAAATCAATACGAGGGCTTTCAAAAGGGGGGCCGCCAGTTGCCCATCCATGGTATAGAGCATATGGAACTGTCCAGCTCCTTTTAAACTAAAGCTTTGAGCTGGGCCCTGGGAGACCCTGTCTGAGTTCCTCGCTCCACTCCTTCTCTCAGCTCCAGCAGAGCCTGACCACTCTGGATGCTAGTTGCTTGTTGCATCAAGTCAATCTTGCCAGAGTGAGCAGACGAGGAGGAGGAGAAAAAAATCAAGCTCCTCGCAGAAGGAACAATCGATCCTCTGAGATTTCCTATTACGTCTTCAGCAATAAATAGCCATGGCCAATTGAGAATAACTTTGGGGAGAGATCCCAGAAGAGGAGGAAAAGGAAGAGGGAGGAGGTTGTGTGCAGGTTATCGCTCAGCCGAGAGAGGAGAGGCTCAGCCTAATAGAAAATGGCTGTGTTGTTCCCCATCTCATTTGAAATGTGGCGCTCTCGGACAGGTTTTAAAGTTGCATGCCATCTCCGTGAAGAGAAACCTCTTCACAGCTCTGTGCTTTTCTCTCCCTGCGCTGACCCAACCAACGGGTAGCCCAGGGAAAATAAATAAATGACTAAAATGTGGCGTGATTTCAGCAGAAAAACATTTAGGGTTAGGGAGAAAGAGAGGAGGAAGCCAGTGCCAACTTGCAAATTCTTCCTCGCAGTGTGAGTGACAGGCCAATCATCTTTATTCCACATCTGCAGGTAACGCCTCAGTGAGGGTTATTAATTGAAATGCAATTGCTGGGGAGTGTGGAAGAAGGTCTCATATCTAATCCACATCAAACCAATTAATAAAAAATTCTCTCTCCTCTCTGCACAATTGATACATCACATGGCAACCATAAATTAGAAGAGAAATTTGAAGTGCAATGTTGAAGGGGAAAAAACAGAATTGAGAGAGTGATTAATTTGCACCCATGTTTCATCCTAAGAGGTTTCGGAAGTCTTTGGTTTGTATGTAAAAGTGTTTCTTTATGAGTCAGTGAGTTATCATAATTGTCGGCCCATGCTGTTGGCTAGATTCTTTAACTCAGACCTCCAGAGAGAAGCAGGCTGGGAAACAATGAGACCTGAGTTCATTAAAACCTCTTAAACCAGAGGCCCTACGGGGAGGCCTGGTGTGGACGGCCTGTCTCCCAGGTCAGGGGTTCTCCTGCAGGGCAGGACTACTAGCCCATACGCTGGTGGTGTGGAAGGCAGGCCTGTGCCCTGACTGCCCTCTACAATATGTTTAATCTGAGATGGAGAAATTCCCCAGACATCCACACATACATAATACATAGTGACTGCAGCACAAACTCTGAATAGAGCTTGCAGCAATTGTTTTGTTGTGTGTACAGGAAGGTAAATCATTTGGCTGCTGACGATTTTACTAAATATGCTGCGGTTGCTGTACTTGTAATTGGGTCCCCGGAGAAGGTTGAGAAAACACTTTAAACAAACACTATTATTCTCCCGGCAGTCTCTTAACCTAATGTAGTTTGATCCCCAAATTGTAGCTAACTTCTCTCCTGCCGTATGCTATTAAATGTTGGCATTCATCTAAAAATCTATGAATGATTTGATATATGGTACTCTTCAAACACAAGTTGTGAAATTGTGTTAGTTTTTACCAGATTACAACAGGAACATTGTTTATCAAAAAGAAGACATGTATTTCCCTCTTCTCTCACTGCTGGAGTACTGGCATCCCACTGTGATGATTGCTGTCCTGTAAACAACATCGGATTTACAGTATATCTTTGCATCTTCTCACCCCACCTTGACTCCTTCAATATCTGTTTTGTTTATATCATAAGTCTGAGAGTGCTGGCCAGCAGTCTCCTGATCAGAGAAGACAAGTGGTGCTGCTGATGGACTTGGCAGTAGAGGGCTGAGAGGAGATTGCATGTGAATGGAGCCAGGAGAGAGCGGAGAAGAGCAGTCTTATCAAGTAGAGAGAAATTGCAATGATCAACCCAGCAGATGTTCTATCCAACACGACAGTGCATGGTGGAGCGACCAGCACAGCTGAGCTTACGCTTACAGAGGCTAGAGGAGAAAAGCTATCTCCTTTAGGCCGAGTGGCTCTGCTCTTTATTAAAAAGAAACACATGTAGTGTCAGGGCGTCCAAGTATGAAATTCAATTCTCATCCCAAAACTGTGTTATTATTAAATCTGTGCTATCACACAAAGCAGGCCAGGCTTGCTCAGCTGTACGGGAACACAGTGTGCGATGGGGTGCAGGGCGGATGGGGGCTGAGGGGGAATCTGACAGGCATGAGCGAGGCTGCAGAGGCTTAAAACACCCAAAAGGCGACTCAGGCTTTTATGCAATTTAGTATGGACTTGGTTGAGTTGTGTTGGGTTAGTGCCTCTGCATAGAACAGTAGGCTGAGTCAACTGCAGAGTGGGATCTGTTCTACTCTAATTTGTGGGATGTTTTGTTAAGCAAAGTAAAACCAAAGAAAATGCACTGTTGTTTATGACATTACATCATTACCCCAGTATTGGAAGACAAAGACATTTTGATGTCAAATTTGATGTGTTCATGTTTCAGGTCAGTGATCCAAACCGTAAAAAACACAACCGCCACATTTGGAGCCATGAATATTATACTCCCAATATTAGATTCACTGTTCATGTTAGGGAGAAAATAAACGTCCGTAGACTCTTCTGACAACAGTGCCCTTTCTGCAGAGGGTCATGGGGGAATACACCAAACAAGTGATGACAGGAATGTGGAAAAGACTCGCTGGTGTATTTATTATTCATTTTCTGTATCTGCTGATGTGGGTCAAGGCCAGAGCCCATCAGCTTCAGACTGGCAGGCAGTACTGCTACTGCTACAGGCACGGCTACTGCAGTGTCTCTCCCACAGGCAGGCTGGAGAGACTGGAGAGGGAAGGCAGGGAGAGTGGCCCAAGTGGGACAAACAGATAACCTGCAATTGCAGACTCCTGTCCATGCCAGGCATGCAACTTGGATGCCTGTCCGTCTGTATAGCAATATAATAGCATACTCATAATAGTGAAATAATATGTCAACTGTCTTCGACATAACTGCCACTATGGAAACATGGCCTCAATGGAAACAGTGAAAGGAAAGACCTGACATTGAAAATGCAGTGGAAATACCTTGACAAAGATGGAGACAAGTATATTTGATTTCCTTCAAGTTGTCAATAATAATCCCCTTGACTATGAGCCTGCCCCTCCTGGCAGTTAACAGTGATGGGAAATGTCAGAGATGTGAACATTTCTTTCGTAAGAACCCTGATCCAGCAAAAGCAGGTTAACCTTGTCTCTCTTGTGTCAGCTTTACTCAGACAAGAGGCATTTTGACAATCAGAGGCCAACAGTTTACAGTGATAAAAATAGCACACAAGTAGTGCAGCTGACTGAATGACAAATTATTAAATGATAAAGAGATGTGAAGACATGAGGTCTGTTATGTTCATGTGCCTCTGTCTATGTATACAATAGAGGTCATAGAGGTCATGTCAAAAACTGTTGCCAGGGAGCACTGCGGTGCCTCTAGGTGTTACATATGCGCCTGCCACGCCCTCTACTGCTCATCCTGTGTCTCCCTAACCTGCCGCCACTCCCCCAGTGCTCTCTCCCTCTTTCCTTCCGTGTGTGTATGTGTGTGTGTGATTGTGTGGGCGAGACAGGTATGCTGGAGGCAGAGCAGATCCCCACCAGCTGCAACCTGTTCCATAATTAAGACCTCTACAAATACTCAGCCCTGCCACTTCCACGCTGCCAGATTGTAACCCATGCTCAGTCTGTCTGCATTTTTAGCCGTTTGTTCCTGCATAGATCCTGTTTTCATGTTGTGCCTGTTTTCCCTTGCCTGACGCTGTTTTCCTCTCCGCTACAGTTCTGTCCCCTCTGACTCTGATCTCTGTCTCCAGTCCTGCATCTCATAAGTCCTGCTACCCTGTCCTGGACCCGCCACTCTACTGCTTCCTTGGATTCCTCTCCGGACCTGCTTACCCAGCCCCATCTCCCTTCGCTCCAGCCTCAGTACCTGGCTCCCTGCAACCCGCCCAAACTTTCCCCTGCCTGCTCCCCATCTTCCCCCTGTTTTTCAATAAATACCTTGGTTACCTTATCCCTGTCTCTTTGTCTGAGTCTGCTCTTGGGTTCACCTGCAGTACGATCTGGCCAAAGATATAAACCCAGCAGACTCAGATCCTCTACACCAAACCCTCGCCAGCCAAGGTCGAGCAACATGACCAAGCCCTGAAAACCCTTCTGGAGCACGTCAAGGAGTTTTAACGGAGCCTTTCGGACCTGCAGGGCCGAACCTTCGCCCAGAGCTCGCAACCAGCCCCGAGTCCCTCTCCTCTGCCACGTGAGCCATTTGTTTCGGCCTCTGAGCGTTACGATGGCAACTTCAGAACATGCAAAGCTCCACTAGTATACGAAAACAGCCCTACGCTTATGCTAGTGAACAGGCCAAGATTTCCTTCCTGATCGGCAGCCTCCGCGGAGCAG
Organism: Salvelinus alpinus; assembly: GCF_045679555.1. Lineage (NCBI taxonomy): Eukaryota > Metazoa > Chordata > Actinopteri > Salmoniformes > Salmonidae > Salvelinus > Salvelinus alpinus. The sequence goes on along the minus strand of NC_092102.1, from coordinate 24,858,141 downwards.
TGCTTCCTGGGCAACGGCAGTGTGGGAGAGACAGTCCCCCATCCGTTCCTCCTACTCCAGCTTCACAAAGGAAATTAGGAGAGTCTTCGACCACCCTGTCTGCGGTAAGGCTGCAGCTTATCGACTCCTGTCCCTCTGTCAAGGCTCTCATAGTGTCGCTGAAAAATCAAGTTTCGCACCCTCACCACTGAGAGCGGCTGGAATGAGGAGGCCCGTCAGGGAGCATTCCAGTAAGCTCTCACTGAGACCATCAAGGATGAGTTGGTGTCCAGGTATGAGCCTGATGGACCCGAGGAGCTCATCTCTCTCGCCATCCGCATCGACAACTATCTCCGTGAGCCTCGGAGGGAGAGGGCAGGTAGGGTTGCATGCCCCATCACTACATCTGCTTCTTTGCTTGGTTCTCCTCCTCCGACTGCCTCACTTCCCAAGTCTCTTCCAGAACATGAACCCATGCAGCTCGGCCTGGCCCGTTTCTTACCTGAGGAGAGGCAGCGGCGAATCAGCACTAGGAGCTGCCTATACTGTGGCCAGGTTGTTCACTTCGTCTCCACTTGTTCCCTGCGGCCAGCAAAAGGAGGTGGCTCGGCAGTTGTGGGGGATATACTATTGAGCCAAATCGCCGGCCCATCTCCCCCAGACCTTTGCTAGATGGCACCCTTGTGTGGCAGAGCCAGGCTTTTCCCCTGCCTGCCCTCTTCAACTCGGGCATTGATGAGCGCTTCCTGGACCGAGGTGTCGTTTTCCAGTTGGGCCTGGACACTGTTCCACTTGATTCACCCCTCGATGCCAACGCTCTCAACGGACAGCTCCTCGCCCGTGTCTGTGAGAGAACTATCATCCTGCGTCTCTTAGGGAATCACCAGGAAAGTGTCAGTCTCTACATAATCGACTTCCCTCACTCTCCCCTGGTTCTTTGCCATCCTTGGTTAAAGCTACACAATTCACAGATTGACTGGACCACCGGAAACATAACCACTTGGAGTTCATTTTGTCACCTAAATTGTCTTCGTTCTGCCCTTGCACTGCCTTGTCTGTGCCCCAGTCCATTCCAGAATTCCAGACCTGTCATCAGTTACTCTCGAGTATCACGATCTAGCTCCTGTGTTCAACAAGCACCACGCCCTGTCGCTGCCACCTCATCGGCCATACAACTGCACCATTGACCTCCAGCCTGGAGCTCCACTCCCCTGTAGCCGGTTGTATAACCTCTGTCGCCCCGAGCAGGAGGCCATGGAGGGGTACATCCAGGATTCCCTGGCTGCAGGACATATAAGGCCTTCTTCCTCTCCGGTAGGTGCTGGTTTTTCTTTGTAAAGTAAAAGGATGTGTCGCTGAGGCTGTGCATAGACTTCCGTGGGCTGAATAATATCACTGTGAAGAACAAGTATCCCTTTCCACTCATCAGCTCTGCTTTTTCCCCCCTCCATGGTGCTACGGTGTTCACCAAACTCAACCTCCGGAATGCCGACAACCTTCCTTGTCCGCATCAGAGAGGGGGACGAGTGGAAACCGGCGTTCAACACACCACTTGGACACTTTGAGTATTTGGACATGCCTTTTTTTCTCACTAATGCCCCTGCTGTTTTCCAGAGCCTAGTTAATGATGTACTTTTTTGTCTATTTGGATGATATTCAGATTTTTTCTAAAGACTCTGAGGCTCACCAGCAACACGTTCGCCAAGTTCTCCAATGGCTGTTGGAGAATAAGCTTTTTGTTAAAGCTGAAAAATATGAGTTCCATGATTCCGCTGTGTTTTTCCTGGGTTATATTATTGCACCCGGAATGGTTACGTATGGATCCCGCCAAGGTCAGGGCAGTCAGAGTGGCCTGGTCCCTCAAACCTGAAGCAGCTACAGCGTTTCCTGGGGTTTGCACATTTTTACAGACGTTTCATCCGCAACTACAGCTGTCTGGCAGCACCTGTAACCACTCTCACCTCCTCCTCGTTCCACTGGACCCCTGAGGCAGAGGCAGCTTTCCTGGAACTCAAGCGTCGCTTCACTTCCGCTCTGATCCTCACTCAGCCAGACCCAGAACTCCAGTTCATCGTGGAGGTGGATGCTTCCGATACCAGGGTAGGTGCTGTTCTGTCTCAATGTTCCCCCTCTGATCAGAAGCTCCACCCATGTGCATTCTTTTCCTGTAAGCTCTCACCTGCAGAGAGAAATATTGACATCGGTAACCGGGAACTCCTGGCATTAAGCTGGCTCTTTAGAAATGTCGTCACTGGCTGGAGGGTTCTATTCTCTCCTTCATCATGTGGACGGACCACAAAAACCTGTCCTACATCCAGACCGCCAAACGTCTGAATTCCCAGCAAACCAGGTGGGCATTGTTCTTCAGGAGATTCAACTTCGCACTCACTTATCGCCTGGTTCTAGGAATACCAAGCCTAAATGCCCTCTCCCGCCAGTTCACCGCCGACAACACTGGTTCCGAGCCAGATATCATTGTCATCCACCTGCATCATTGCTGCCGTCTCCTGTGAGATTGAGTCCTATATTCGCCAGGCTCAGCAGAACCAGCCTGACCCAGGTAACGATCCTAGAAGTGCTCTGTTTGTTCCAGATTCAGTTCACTCTGATGTCTTCAGTGGGCCCATTCTACTCACCTCACCTGTCACCTGGGTATGAACCGGACCCTCGCTTTCCTGCGTCAGCGCTTTTGGTGGCCCACCATGGAGAGAGATGTCCGGGAGTTTCTTTCAGCCTGCTCGGTCTGTGCCCGGAATAAGACCTCCACTAAACCCACTTCCGACCTGCTTTGCCCTCTTCCCATGCCCAGTCACCCCTGGTCACACATAGCTCTGGACTTCGTCACTGGCCTTCCCCCATCTATCGGTAACTCAGTCATCCTCACCATAATTGACAGATTTTCCAAAGTGGCTCACTTCATTCCCCTCTCCAAGCTTCCGTCCTCCAGGGAGACTGCGGACATGCTGGTGTACCATGTGTTTCGTCTGCATGGCATTCCTACTGACATCGTTTCCGACAGGGGACCCCAGTTTACATCCCAGGTATGGAGATCCTTCTGTTCAGCACTGGGCAACACTATCATTCGAACACTATCATTCGAATCCAAGATGGCGTAGCAGTCAGATGTCCTTTGTCCTCGTCCTGTCCCGTGTATATATTTTTTATATATTTTTCTTCGCATTTCTTTTTATATATATTTTTTTTCTTCTTAAAAACTCAACTTCAAAACACTCTCCTGCAACCTACCTCACCAAACGTGGTGCGGATCTGCTTTTTTTCTCCTCAAAGGTATTATTCACCTCGTATCCGAAATCTACAACAGAAGCTAGCCAGTAGTTAGCCAGCTCACAAGCTAACGTGAGTAGTTCAGCTAACCACAGCTAGCGCTTATCAGCTATCCTTTAGCTCTGAAAACTATTGCCAGTTTTGTACAACGCGACTCAGACCAGAGCATACCAGACCTATTTTCTCTCCATATCCCCGGATTTTTACCGCAAGCTCTGGACATTTACACCTGGATCTTGCAGCTAACTAGCTGCTATCCGAGTGACTATTGGCTAACATCAATTCCGGAGCAAACACCAATTATCCCGGAGCTAGCCAGCTGAAGAGTTCCATCAGCCACTCCTGGGCTACTATCACCTATCCGGACCCGTTTTACTGCCGATGCGGAGCCCCGCCGGGCCTTCACGACTGGGATACCGACGTTATCTGCCCGAGGGAGTTATTCATCTAGCCAGAAGTTAGCCAGCTCACAAGCTAACGTGAGTAGTTCAGCTAACCACAGCTAGCGCTTATCAGCTATCCTTTAGCTCTGAAAACTATTGCCAGTTTTGTACAACGCGACTCAGACCAGAGCATACCAGACCTATTTTCTCTCCATATCCCCGGATTTTTACCGCAATCTCTGGACATTTACACCTGGATCTTGCAGCTAACTAGCTGCTATCCGAGTGACTATTGGCTAACATCAATTCCGGAGCAAACACCAATTATCCCGGAGCTAGCCAGCTGAAGAGTTCCATCAGCCACTCCTGGGCTACAATTACCTATCCGGACCCGTTTTACTGCCGATGCGGAGCCCCACCGGGCCTTCACGACTGGGATACCGACGTTATCTGCCCGAGGGAGTTATTCAACTGGCCCCTCCATCGCGACGTAACCTGAACGCCCATATGCTAACTGCGGCCCGCTAATCGTTAGCTGTCTTGAGCATATCGGCTGCTATCTGAACAGGTCTATCGAACAATCTTACGCCGCGGGCTAGCTTAGTGGAGGCCTCACTACTCCATCTACGGCTGCCCCCTGGACACTATGATCACTTGGCTACATAGCTGATGCTTGCTTGACTGTCCATTAATTCACGGTACTCCATTCCGTTTATTTGTGTTTTATCTGTCGGCTCTGTGCTTTAACTCAGGATCTGTGTGTAGTTAATCCGACCCTCTCTGCCTAGCCGTCGCCATTTTTACCTGCTGCTGCTGTGTTAACTGACTAGCTGCTGTTATCTCACCTGTTGTTTTAGCTAGCTCTCCCAATCAAGACCTGCAATCACTTTATGCCTTATTGTATGTCTCCCTCAAATATCAATATGCCTTGCATACTGTTGTTCAGGCTAGCTATCATTGTTTTGGTTTGCAATGGACCCCGTAGTTCCACTCTCCGTACCTCTGATACCCCCTTCGTCCCACCCCCCACACATGCGGTGACCTCACCCATTGAGACCAGCATGTCCAGAGATACAACCTCTCTTATCATCACCCAGTGCCTGGGCTTGCCTCCGCTGTACCCACGCCCCACCATACCCCTGTCTGCACATTATGCCCAGAATCTATTCTACCACGCCCATAAATCTGCTCCTTTTATTCTTTGTCCCCAACGCTCTAGGCGACCAGTTTTGATAGCCTTTAGCCGCACCCTCATCCTACTACTCCTCTGTTCCTCGGGTGATGTGGAGGTAAACCCAGGCCCTGCATGTCCCCAGTCACCCTCATTTGTTGACTTCTGTGATCGAAAAAGCCTTGGCCTCATGCATGTCAACATCAGAAGCCTCCTCCCTAAGTTTGCCTTACTCACCGCTTTAGCACACTCTGCCAACCCTGATGTCCTTGCCGTGTCCGAATCCTGGCTTAGGAAGGCCACCAAAAATTCTGAGATTTCCATACCCAACTATAACACTTTCCGTCAAGATAGAACTGCCAAAGGGGGAGGAGTTGCAATCTACTGCAGAGATAGCCTGCAAAGTTCTGTCATACTTTCCAGGTCTATGCCCAAACAGTTCGAACTTCTAATTTTAAAAATTAATCTCTCCAGAAATAAGTCTCTCACTGTTGCCGCCTGCTACCGACCCCCCTCAGCTCCCAGCTGTGCCCTGGACACCATCTGTGAATTGATCGCTCCCCATCTAGCTTCAGAGTTTGTTCTGTTAGGTGACCTAAACTGGGATATGCTTAACACCCCGGCAGTCTTACAATCCAAGCTTGATGCCCTCAATCTCACACAAATCATCAAGGAACCCACCAGGTACAACCCTAAATCCGTAAACATGGGCACCCTAATAGACATTATCCTGACCAACCTGCCCTCCAAATATACCTCTGCTGTCTTCAATCAAGATCTCAGTGATCACTGCCTCATTGCCTGTATCCGCCACGGGTCCGCGGTCAAACGACCACCCCTCATCACTGTCAAACGCTCCCTAAAACACTTCTGCGAGCAGGCCTTTCTAATCGACCTGGCCCGGGTTCCCTGGAAGGATATTGACCTCATCCCGTCAGTTGAGGATGCCTGGTCATTCTTTAAATGTTACTTCCTCACCATATTAGACAAGCATGCTCCGTTCAAAAAATGCAGAACCAAGAACAGATATAGCCCCTGGTTCACTCCAGACCTGACTGCCCTCGACCAGCACAAAAACATCCTGTGGCGAACTGCAATAGCATCGAAGAGCCCCCGCGATATGCAACTGTTCAGGGAAGTCAGGAACCAATACACGCAGTCAGTCAGGAAAGCAAAGGCCAGCTTTTTCAAGCAGAAATTTGCATCCTGTAGCTCTAACTCCAAAAAGTTCTGGGATACTGTAAAGTCCATGGAGAACAAGAGCACCTCCTCCCAGCTGCCCACTGCACTGAGGCTAGGTAACACGGTCACCACCGATAAATCCGTGATAATCGAAGACTTCAACAAGCATTTCTCAATGGCTGGCCATGCCTTCCTCCTGGCGACTCCAACCTTGGCCAACAGCCCCGTCCCCTCCGCTGCTACTCGCCCAAGCCTCCCCAGCTTCTCCTTTACCCAAATCCAGATAGCAGATGTTCTGAAAGAGCTGGAAAACCTGGACCCATACAAATCAGCTGGGCTTGACAATCTGGACCCCCTATTTCTGAAACTGTCCGCCGCCATTGTCGCACCCCCTATCACCAGCCTGTTCAACCTCTCCTTCGTATCATCTGAGATCCCCAAGGATTGGAAAGCTGCCGCGGTCATCCCCCTCTTCAAAGGGGGAGACACCCTGGACCCAAACTGTTACAGACCTATATCCATCCTGCCCTGCCTATCTAAGGTCTTCGAAAGCCAAGTCAACAAACAGATCACTGACCATCTCGAATCCCACCGTACCTTCTCCGCTGTGCAATCCGGTTTCCGAGCCGGTCATGGGTGCACCTCAGCCACGCTCAAGGTACTAAACGATATCATAACCGCCATCGATAAAAGACATTACTGTGCAGCCGTCTTCATCGACCTGGCCAAGGCTTTCGACTCTGTCAATCACCATATTCTTATCGGCAGACTCAGTAGCCTCGGTTTTTCTAATGACTGCCTTGCCTGGTTCACCAACTACTTTGCAGACAGAGTTCAGTGTGTCAAATCGGAGGGCATGTTGTCCGGTCCTCTGGCAGTCTCTATGGGGGTACCACAGGGTTCAATTCTCGGGCCGACTCTTTTCTCTGTATACATCAATGATGTTGCTCTTGCTGCGGGCGATTCCCTGATCCACCTCTACGCAGACGACACCATTCTATATACTTCCGGCCCTTCCTTGGACACTGTACTATCTAACCTCCAAACGAGCTTCAATGCCATACAACACTCCTTCCGTGGCCTCCAACTGCTCTTAAACGCTAGTAAAACCAAATGCATGCTTTTCAACCGCTCGCTGCCTGCACCCGCACGCCCGACTAGCATCACCACCCTGGACGGTTCCGACCTAGAATATGTGGACATCTATAAGTACCTAGGTGTCTGGCTAGACTGCAAACTCTCCTTCCAGACTCATATCAAACATCTCCAATCCAAAATCAAAGCAAGAATCGGCTTTCTATTCCGCAACAAAGCCTCCTTCACTCACGCCGCCAAACTTACCCTAGTAAAACTGACTATCCTACCGATCCTCGACTTCGGCGATGTCATCTACAAAATAGCTTCCAATACTCTACTCAGCAAACTGGATGCAGTTTATCACAGTGCCATTCGTTTTGTTACTAAAGCACCTTATACGACCCACCACTGCGACCTGTATGCCCTAGTCGGCTGGCCCTCGCTACATGTTCGTCGTCAGACCCACTGGCTCCAGGTCATCTACAAGGCTATGCTAGGTAAAGTGCCGCCTTATCTCAGTTCACTGGTCACGATGGCTACACCCACCTGCAACACGCGCTCCAGCAGGTGTATCTCACTGATCATCCCTAAAGCCAAAACCTCATTTGGACGCCTTTCCTTCCAGTTCTCTGCTGCCTGCGACTGGAACGAATTGCAAAAATCTCTGAAGTTGGAGACTTTTATCTCCCTCAACAACTTTAAAAATCTGCTATCCGAGCAGCTAACCGATCGCTGCAGCTGTACATAGTCCATCTGTAAACTACCCACCCAATTTACCTACCTCACCCCCCATACTGCTTTTATTTATTTACTTTTCTGCTCTTTTGCACACCAGTATCTCTTCTTGCACATGATCATCTGATGATTTATCACTCCAGTGTTAATCTGCTAAATTGTAATTATTCGATTTATTGCCTACCTCATGCCTTTTGCACACATTGTATATAGATTCTCTTTTTTTTTCTACCATGTTATTGACTTGTTTATTGTTTACTCCATGTGTAACTCTGTGTTGTCTGTTCACACTGCTATGCTTTATCTTGGCCAGGTCGCAGTTGCAAATGAGAACTTGTTCTCAACTAGCCTACCTGGTTAAATAAAGGTGAAATAAAAAAATAAAATAAAAATAAATAAAAAATCAGTCTTTCATCTGGATATCACCCCCAGACCAGGAGATGGAGAATGCCCTACTCTGCGCGACTTGGCTAACCCTTCCTCCTGGAGTGCTCAGCTACCCTGGGTGGAATATGCCCACAACACCCTCAGCAACGCCTCGTCAGGTATGTCACCCTTCGAGTGTGCTCTGGGTTATCAACCCCCCTTGTTCCCCGCCCAAGAGGTCTAGGTGTTGGTTCCCTCAGTCCATGACCATATGCACTGTTGTCATCGCACCTGGAGGAAGGCCTGGCTGCCCTTCTTTGTGCCTCCGCCAGGACCCAGTTGCAAGCTAACCTTCACCGTGCCTCAGCTCCCATCTACACTCCAGGCCAAAAGGTATGCCTCTCATCGAAGGACCTGCCATTGAAGGTGGCTTCTAAGAAGTTTCCCCCCCGATTTATTGGCCCCTTTGAAATGGATCATGTCATTAACCCCTCTGCTGTGCACCTGAAACTCCCAAACTCTCTCAAGATCCAACCTATCTTCCGTGTGTCCCTGATCAAACCTGTCAATTCCAGTCCCCTGTCTCCTCCTGCAGCAGCTCTTCCACCCCCTCGGCTCATCAATGACCATCCTACCGATACCGTTCGGCAGCTTCTGGACGTGCGCCGTTGGGGTCACGGCTGGCAGTACCTGGTGGACTGGGAAGGATACGGGCCTGAGGAGCACTGCTGGGTTCCCTGCCATCATATTCTGGACCACACGTCAATTCTATACCTCACACCCAGATAAGTCTGGTCGGGCGCCCAAATGTGCCCTCTACTGCTCATCCTGTGTCTCCCTAACCTGCCGACATTCCCCCAGTGCTCTCTCCCTCTTTCTCTGTGTGATTGTGTGGGCGGAGACAGGTGTGCTGGAGGCAGAGCAGAACCCCACCAGCTGCAACCTGTTCCATAATCAAGACTTCTACAAATACTCTGCCCTGCCACTTCCACGCTGCCAGATCGTAACCTCTGCTCAGTCAGTCTGCGTTTTTAGCCGTTTGTTCCTGCATAGATCCTGTTTTCATGTTGTGCCTGTTTTCCCTTGCCTGACTCTGCTTTCCTCTCCGCTACAGTTCTGTCCGCTCTGACTCTGGTCCCTGTCTCCAGTCCAATGTCTCGTTAGTCCTGCTACCCTGTCCTGGACCCCCCACTCTACTGCTTCCTTGGATTCCTCCCCGGGACCTGCTTACCCAACCCCAACTCCCCTCGCTCTAGCCTCAGTACCTGGCTCCCTGCAACCCGACCGAGCTTTCCCTGCCCTGCACCCCATCTTCACCCTGTTTTTCAATAAATACCTTGGTTACCTTATCCCTGTCTGCTCTTGGGTTCACCTGCTCCGCTCCGCATAACACTAGGAAAGCTGTCCTCATGGATATCATGGTTCAGATACATGCTATCAGGTTACAGGTCATGACAGGTACGCTGTTGTGGAATGAAACTGTTCCCCCAATGAAACCCAGAAACTTCCTGCCATCTCTTAACTTTCTTCTCTGCTCTGCTGTTCAAAGGTCTCAGAGTAAACATTTTTCAGCGTTGAAGATGAAGATCAGGACCACATGGGGCCTGGCTACATAGTGGAGCACTGTTCATGCCATGCCTCAATTCTCCCACCCTGCCTCCTCAAAATCATCTCCTCTTTCAGACGGCCAGGATTAATTTCAGATGAATTGACGAGTAGCGAGGGAGATTTCCCCGGTGGCGCTTTAAACACCACATGGCCTCAAACAGTCTGAACGCAGCCAAAAGAAAGGGCTACAGGGAAAGAAAGAGGGGGATGGAGGGGGATATTAGGAGGAGCACTACTCTTCCAGAAGGGTCAGACTGGTAGGATAAATGGAGGCCCTGTCTCCCCCTTCTTGAGAATGTCCTGATCTATCTCAGAATTCCATGAGTGGAGGAAGTTGGAGTCCTGGGGAACGAGGAGGAGAGAGGAGACCTGCAGGAGAAATCAGTCTTGTTAAGGATGGGCCACTTGCACTATACATAACTCCATCTGAAAGGATATCCTTTTATGCCTATAGAGTTCAGTTCCTCTGCTGCCACACAAGCACAACAGAATAAGTCCATGTCACAGTAAGAGGACCATGCAGATACACGTGATAAATGGTGTATACTAATACAGTAATGTATGTCTATCAAAGCATTATGATTACTTGTTGCTTGTCTATTCCCTGACCAACGAGACAGGCTGAACGAGACGAAACGTTTCACAATCATGTTATGGTGATTTTACAATTTACAATTAGGCAGACCTTGTCAACACTAGCTCCTAAGAGAGTTGAGCTTTGGGAGTTCTGTGCAGAAATCCCAGCTCTGCCTAGAATTTGAAAACCCATCTGGAGGAGGTGGTGGTGGTGATAGGTTCTGTATGCCACCCAAGGCCACACTGTCTGTCACACATGGGAGAGTTCATTTGAGCAGAGGGTAGCTAGAACAAGCACGCTGCATGTGGGAAACAGAGACAAGGCCTTGTTTGTCTTGAGTACACAGCAAATTGGCCAGTGTTAACTTGGGTTGATTTTTCAGTGTAATAATTTGAGTATTGATTCAAGTGTTAAGTTAACACTCATTGGTGTAAAAGAACACCAGTGTTGGTGTTAATAACCAGCGTAAACCAAAACCACACTCAACATGATCATATTTCCCAGCATGCTCTATTGCAGGTTGATTTTTAGAGTTGTTGTTTTTATACATATACTGTATATATGTTTTTGCACGTACATTGATTGATTAATTTATCTTATGCTAGTCAAATGTAAATAACCACATTTTTTCTAAACTAATCCAATCTGTTACTTGGACTTGTTACACCCATTACTGAAATGGTTGTTCCAGTTTAGACTCTTCAGATAATCGCATAAATTGGTCTTCCCAACCCTGGCAGTCATTCTGAATAAAAATGTTAAATGTTGGATATCCAATAGGAATTACACATCACTTTGCATCCCAACATAATGTGACTTGCAGGCCTGACGTTGGGTGTAAACCATCAGTTTCAGGCCACTGTATTAGGGTAAAACTTGGCCCTCAAAATAAGGGCTTATGAAATATGTGATGTATTGTGCTAAATTAATGTATTTGAATGATAACATATTAGCTTAGGATCTCACTTGGTGAAGGACTGACTACACTACATGACCAAAAGTATGTGGACGTGCTCGTCGAACATCTCTTTCCAAAATCATGGGCATTAATATAGACTTGATCCTCCCTTTGCTGCTATAACAGCCTCCACTCTTCTGGGAAGCCTTTCCACTAGATGTTGGAGCATTGCTGCGGGAACTTGCTTCCATTCAGCCACAAGAGCATTAGTAAGGTCGGGGCACTGATGTTGGGCAGTTAGGCCTGGCTCGCAGTTCCAATTCATCCAAAAGGTGTTCGATGGGGTTGAAGCTGGTCTAGTTCTTCCACACTGATCTCGAACAAACCATTTCTGTATAGACCTCACTTTGTGCACGGGGGCATTGTCATGCTGAAACAGAAAAGGGCCTTCTCCAAACTGTTGCCACAAAGTTGGAAGCCCAGAATCGTATAGAATGTCATTGAATGGGGTAGCTGTCACGAACTCGGAAACCTCCTGCGCCTTGACCTGTTGCTTCAGGCTGTTGTTTCCTATGTTTTACCTTGTTATATTTTTATTGAGTCAATCATAATTCATGTGGGATTCAATGACATTATGAAAGGCAGCTCAGAACAGCTGAAGATGGATTTTAAAGAACTGATTGGGTCATTGCTTGACACCAACAAACACCCCATAATCTCTGGCCCCCTGCCCTCCCTAAATTGTGGCATTGAACGTTTCATCACTTTTAGCCCTTCATAACTGGCTACAAGACTATTGCAGCTCTGTGGGTGTAACGTTTATTGACAATTTTGATACCTTCTGGAAAAAAAGCTTATTTTATAAGGAAGATAGGATCCACCAAAATAATGTGGGTTCGTAGATCCTTTCACAGCATTATAAGGCTGCATTGAGACAATGACATTATTGACCCAAGCCCAGCTCAGTTAATCTCTACCATTGTATGATTAGTTGTCATTATGCTTCAGCAAATGTACATTTTCCCAGGGGCATTGGAAGACACAATGTAAGTAACCTAATTTATGTCCCTCTAACTGCCCTGAATGCCTCTGCTGATCCCACAGCTATTGCACGCATTAACCACGTGCCAATGAACCATAGTTATACTGTTAGCACTGAGGTGGTGTGCCCTAGTAGGAAGTCCACTGTGTGCAGCTCACCCTGCACTAAAATAAATAACATGAGCATGTCTACTTCTGCTGAGCTTCCCAGTAGAGCAATTAAAGCATCCCAGAAAAGTGCTAAAAATAGCCCATGTTAACATATGTAGCTTAGATAATACCTTTGATGATACAGTGGTAGCAATACATGGTTATAACATCTACAGAAAAGACAGAAATGCAAAGGTGGAGGTGTTGCTGTTTATATTCAGAACCACATTCCTGTAAAACTTAGAGAAGATCTCATGTTAAATACTGATGAAGTAATATGGCTCCAGGTTCATCTGCCTCACTTGAAGCCCATTCTGGTGGGAAGCTGCTATAGACCACCAAGTGCTAACAGTCAGTATCTGGATAATGTGTGAAATGCTTGATAATGTATGTGATATCAACAGAGAGGTATATTTTCTGGGTGATTTAAATATTGACTGGCTTTCATCAGAAAGCAACAAACTGTAACTAGTGCCTGCAACCTGCTTCATGTTATCAGTCAGCCTACCAGGGTAGTTGCAAACAGCACAAGAATAAAATCATCAACATGTATTGATCACATATTTACTAATGCTGCAGAAATGTCCTTTAAAGCAGTATCCACATCCATCAGTTGTAGTGATCATAAAATAGCAGCCATATCTACAAAAACTAAAGTTCCAAAGGCTGGGCCTGATATAGCGTATAAGAGGTCATACAATATGTTTTGTAATGATTCCTATGTTGTTGATGTAAATAATATTTGTTGGTCTGTGGTGTGTAATGAGGAGCAACCAGGTAATGCACTTGACACATTTATGAAATTGCTTATCCAAGTTACTAATAAGCACCCATTAAGAAAATTACTGTAATTCCGCTACCCAAGAATAGTAAAGCCCCCGTTATTGGCTTAAATAGCCGACCAATCAGCCTGTTACCAACCCTTAGTAAACGTTTGGAGAAAAAAAATGGTGTTTGACCAGATTAAATGCTATTTTAGTGTATACAAATTGACAATAGACTTTCAGCACGCTTATGGGGAAGGACATTCAACAAGCATATCACTTACACAAATGACTGATGATTGGCTGAGACAAATGAATGATAAAAAGATTGCGGGAGCTGTTTTGTTAGACTTCAGTGCATCTTTTGACATTATTGATCACAGTCTGCTGCTGGAAAAACATATGTGTTATGGCTTTACACCTCCTGCTATAATGTGTATAAAGAGTTACCTCTCTAACAGAACACAGAGGGTGTTCTTTAATGGAAGCCTCTCCAACATAATCAACAATTACCCAGGGCAGCTGTCCAGGCACCATACTCTTTTCAATCTTTATTAATGACATGCCACTGGCCTTGAGTAAAGCCTAAATATTTCAAAAACCAAAAGCATTGTATTTGGGACAAATAATTTACTAAACCATAAACCTCAACTACATATTGTAATAAATAATGTGGAAATTTAGCAAGTAACCCTGGATTGTAAACTGTCGTGGTCAAAACATGTTGATATAGCAGTAGCTAAGATGAGGAGAAGTCTACCTTTTTAACACTATCAACAAGGCAGGTCCTACAGGCTCTAGTTTTGTCGCACCTGGACTACTGTTCAGTCGTGTGGTCAGGTGCCACAAAGAGGGACCTTGGAAAATTACAATTGGCTCAGAACAGGTTAGCACAGCGGGCCCTTAAATGTACACGGAGAGCTAACATTAATAATATACATGTAAATCTCTCATGGCTCAAAGTGGAGGAGAGATTGACTTTGTCATTACTTGTTTCTGTAGGAAGTGTTGACATGCTGAAGGCCCCGAGGTGTCTGTTTAAACTACTAGCACACAGCTTGGACACCCATGCACACCCCACAAGACATGCCACCAAAGGTCTCTTCACAACCCCCAAGTCAAGAACAGACTATGGGAGGCTACATGGAACTCTATTCCACATCAGGTAACTGATGCAAGCAGTCAAATTTGATTTAAAAAACAGATCAAAATACACCTTATGGAACAGCGGGGTCTGTGAAGAGACACACTCAGACACAGACACAAATACACATGATAAGACACACACTTTACACACACGTACACATGGATGTTGTATTGTAAATATGTGGTGGTGGAGTGGTGACCTTTAGAGAACACACAATGTGTTGGGTAAGGTGTTTTGAAATATAATGTCATGTAGTATTTTAAACTGTATGTAACTGTCTTATGTTGCTGAACCCCAGGAAGAGTAGCTGCTGCCTTGGCATGAAAAACAGACCCAGACCATTACTCCTCCTCCACCAAACCTTCACAGTTGGCACTATGCATTGCAGCCCCAGACCATTATTCCTCCTCCACCAAACTTTACAGTTGGCACTATGCTAGTAGCGTTTTCCTGGCATCCGCCAAATCCAGATGAGTCCGTTGAACTGCCAGATGGTGAAGTGTGATTCATCACTCGTGATCTTAGGCTTGAGTGCAGCTGCTCGGCCATGGAAACCCATTTAATGAATCTGAAACGTTATTGTGCTGACGTTGCTTCCAGGGGCAGTTTGTATCTTGGTAGAGAGTGTTGCAACTGAGGACAGAACGCTCTTCAGCACTTGATGGTCCCATTCTGTGAGCTTGTGTGGCATCCCACTTCGTGGCTGAACCGTTGTTGCTCCTAGACGTTTCCACTTCACAATAAAAGCACTTACAGTTGACCGGGGCAGCTCTAGCAGGGCAGAAATTTGAAGAACTGACTTGTTGGAAACGTGGCATTCTACGACAGTGCCATGTTGAAAGTCCCTGAGCTCTTCAGTAAGGCCATTCTACTGCCAATGTTTGTCTATGGAGATTATATGGCTGTGTGCTCGATTTTATACACCTGTCAGCGAAGGGTGTGGCTGAAATAGCCGAATCCACTCATTTGAAAGGGTGTACACATACTTTTGTAAATATAGTGTATGTCTCTGTCTCTGACTGTCTCTGTCACTAACAAATACAGTCATGGGTGGTAACTCTGTTCACTTGAAAGGCACTCTGGAAAATGTGCAAATAAGGCATTACACTGAGCAGTGTGTTAATTTAACACAGAAAAGTCTAGACACTGTATAGATACTGGACAGTGTTACATTTAACACTCTCAGTCCGGATTAAATACTGGAGAATTTGCTGTGCGAATATTGGGAAACACACATGTTAAACAACTAAGGTCTGCTGTCCTCCATGGGGTGTGATCAGCTGCTGCTGTGTGGTGTTGTGTAATCCAGCCAATGGTAAGCCAGTGTACAGCCCCCAGCCTGCATGCTTCAGCCCCATGAACTGGCTCTAGTCTCCAGCCTGAGGAGCTCCAGTGAGGAGGGGATGGAGGGTAAATCCTGGAACCTTGGCAGGCTGATGGGCCTACCATGACGGCTGATATCACACATCCAGCCCCTGCCAGAGGTTCACCCCTCTCCATCCAGCCAGGCATAAAACTTAATTACAGCTCAGGGCCGAGAGATTTACTCCCTCTCTATGCTGGTTACAGTGAGGTCTCAGGGCTGCATGGAAGAGTCAAGAGTGTGAGGAGGAAGAAAGAAATTGGTTGTGTGGTATTTTAATAGCATGTAGGCCTTCTGAAGAGCAGTGTCGAGTGGGAGCATATGTATTCATGTTTGTAACACCTGAACATTTGCATGGGATAATGGCGAGAATGTAAACCTCACACCTTTATTGTGAATACATTTGACATGTGAGGATTTATGGTGTGTGTGTGCTTGTGTGTATGTTGCTTGTGTGTATGTGTGTGTGTATTGCATGAGCATGCTCCTGTGCATAGAGGTAAATCATTTAATTCCCACTGCTCTACACGTCTATGTTGCTGTCAAATCCACATACCAACCAGAGGCTAACAGAGAGTGAATTGTGCCTCGGCCTTCAAGCGAGAGTGCACTGGTCTCCTCCGACTCCAGGAAAGTGACAGAATGTATTTTCAGCTTGAGTGGCTGTGATGCCCTCAGTGTCAACACACCTGAGCACCTGCCGCCCTCGGAATGCTGACAGAGGAAGAGTTATGTAGTGTCCTCTTCTGTAAGAAATACCAGAACCACTGGACTTCTATAAAGCTTCATCCTCTTCTTCTTTCTCAAATCATTTCCCCCCGTTTATTGGTTTAACGTAACAGTCAATTTGAATGAGCTTAAATATTTTATTGGTTTAACTATCAATTTGAATGAACTTAAATGTGCATGAAGTGAACAATGATTTAACCACACAGTTGTATAGAGGGGAAAGATTCCTATCCAGTGTATTCACTGCTGTGCTCCATTTCCTATGATTTCCTAGCTTGTGCTCCATATAACCTAGGGAAAAAGTTAGGGCCGCCAAGTTTCCGCTGGAAGATCGGGCTGAGCCTCTTCATGTTTCTCAAACTATGGTCACTGAGGGGGAAACAGCAAAATGCAAATCCCAGCATCTTTTTTTTCACCATTAGGTGATTTGTCTGCAGACGTTTCTGCAGATGCAGTGATTTTCTCCCCTCTGTATTATTTCCTTTTTTCTTCCTGTATATCCCAAATGTAGTCCAAGCTTCTCGCCGCTCATGCATGCAGTAGCGTTTACAGTTGGCTTATCCTAAGAAAGGAGTCAGTGAATTCCCATTCTTAATAAGCTTACAGGCACAACACGTCACACTCTGACCAACTCATGTGTTACAGTAGGAATGACAGAGCACAGCAACTTCACAATCATAATCCCTTCAGACAGGCAGCCCAGCAGCACCGTAGAACAATGCTCTCATTCACACTAGATGCTATCTCAACTTGGAAAAGGCCAGCATGCTTTGTTTAAGATTGAAATAAACTGGTGTGTTTTACGAAATCTATGTGAGAATTTTTTTTAAATGAATTTTACAATATAAGACTGGGTCTGACTGAGACGTATGCTCTCTCCTGGCTGTATCTGCTTGTGAGAAAGTTGCAGATGCTGAACTCAAAGTGAGGGGTGATCTTTCTCAGACCCCTGCCTGCACCATGCCAACTATGAACTAGTTGGACTGTGCTCTGCTTCGGTCAGAGAGGAGACTGACTGGGGTGCGACTGGGAAAATAGCCCCATGTAATGCGGGGCCCATCACGGCCCTGGGGCTGTCCACACGCATGCCTGCCAAGTCAAACACGCCAGCTGCGTCGCCAAACAAGTGCTCACATTATTAGGCTCTTCAAAGCGAGAAGCACTCGCACCAGTGAACCGCTGCAACTGCTGCAAGCACTGGGAACATGGGTGCAATTATTTGGGTTACAGAGGCTGAAAACCCCAAAACATCTACTTATGTATTGCTCTAACATAGAGTAACACAAGCAGGGTTAAGGGGGGGAGGATATGGACCGCAACGGAAGATAACTGTGTCAACAATTGTATTTATCAAACTACAAGTAATTGATTCTGTATTAGAACAATTCAGCCCAATCAGGTTGTGATCTTTCATATGTTAACTCCACCTCCCCTTACAGAACTGGACCGAAGGCTGCAATACATCAAAATTGATAACTAGGTTTCTGGGTCAGTCCCAAATAGCATTCTTTCAATACAGCGAGAAAGCACTGGTCTCTATTCTGAGCTTTGGGCTGCTCAACTAAGCTTACGGTACCTCTGGGAGATATAGGCTGTCTGCTTTCGCTAGCTACATTAATTGAATATATTCTGATAAAATATTTGTATAGACCGGACTGCCAGTGAATAAACAAACACATTCTGTATGGACTAGGATGTGGCTGCTGTGGCCCTAAAGGCATCTGGGGTAATATTACAGCCTGGTCTCATAGACTAGATGTAAAATAGTAAAGGTAAATCCGGGACACTCAAATTAGTATGATGTGTTACGTTTGGTATGGTTACATAAGATAGATGGTTACTTAATGCAAAAACTAAAGTAAGGTGGTTGGCCGAGGTGGATGGGTATGCATATGACGTGAGTGTCTAGCAACCCAAAGTATTTAGAATTATGAATGTTTGAATCTCATCATGGACAACTTTAGCATTTTGCAACTACATGTTAGATAACCCTTCCCCTAACCCAAGCCTTAAAACCCTTTAACTAACTCCTAACCCTAACCTTAACCCTTAACCCTAACCACTAGCCTAGCTAACGCTAGCCACCTAGCTAACGTTAGCCACAACAAATTGGAATTCGTTACATATCGTACATTTTGCAAATTCATAATATATCATACGAAATGGAGGATGGACATCCACAAATTAATACATACCAATAAAAAACGTAACATATCATACTAATTGGAGTATCCTGGATTTACGTTTACTATGCTATGTCTCCCCCTGAGTCCAGGTTGTATTAATAATATAGCGTTTCATGTTGGCAGGTGGCTGTAAATCCCTCCCACTCCCCACCCATTCCCTCCATTAGATGCTGGTTCCCTCCTGCTCTGCTGTTCCCTGATTGTGATGGAAATGACTGGGGAGTGACTCAGGGAAGGTCCGTGTGTCTCTTCCTGTCAATCACAGCACCATTAGCAGGTTGTGGGTCATACATATTTGGAGGAGTAATATCAACTGTGGCAGAATACCATCACCCCCTATGCCTCGATGACACATACATGCCTCCTGTCTCTGGATAATGTAGTGGAGCAAGTCACAACACCCAGACCATACTGGATATTAGAAAGGCTCTGTGAGTTTATGCATGTGTTTAGATGAGAACATGTTGATACAATGTTGTTACTACAGTAATTACAGCCATATAAAGTGTTACACCTGCCCCTTTCCCATTTCCGACAATCGAACAACCATCTTTGTAGTAATGATAAAAAACCCTTCTCAGAGAGACAGACAGAAATCTATAGCTGCACTGTTAGTCTGGTTATTGTGATTCTCCTCACTCCCCTCTACTGGTGTGCTCTGCTCTGCGTACAATCTCATCCTACCGTAGCACAGCTGGGGAACCTGGGAGTATAGCTATCCTGTCTCAGGCTCCAGCAGGCCCAGCCAAGCCAGGAGAGACAGACAGGGGCAGTGGAGCGGACTACAGACCACCTGCAGGACCACAACACCACTCCCCACCACGGAGAAATAGAGCGGGTGATATGATCAACAGGTGAATCTTCACTTCCTCTTAGAGTTCCAAACTTCTCAACAGTCCGCTTATAATGAAGCTCACCATAGTGTGAAGTGTACCTGATGTTATATAAAAACACTATAATGTGGAATGGCAATGAATTCTCTCTGAGTGACCAACCCTCTGTCACACTGTCTGTGGAACAAACACAGGGCCAAACAATGACCCCGTTTCCCACTTAGGAGAAGTGGACTTTGTTTGTGATCTGCTGGTACTGAAACCACCAGGAGTTGTACATAACCATGTACTGTATATCAAGAGCTGCACAATTTGAGAATTTATAGTATAGGATGAGGATTTTATGACTTAATTTGCTAATTTGTGTATGTATGGGAATGAGTGTGTGTGTGAGAGTGCATCATATTGTTATATGTCCCTGTGTGTCAGTGCATCAGGCCTATGATCCTGTGATGCACTGCCCCCCTCTGAGGCAGGACATCATGAATCATGTCACTGTGGATCTGCCATAAAAAGAGGAGCCCTGTGCTTTACTAAAACAGACAGCCAGAGCCTATGCCAGCAGCACTAAACCACAGTGGTCATCACTTCCATTTCGTATGCGGAGCATGACAGACACAGATTTATGGAGGGCTCATATGGAGGTGGCGCTGGCTGGTGAACTAAAGAGAAGAACAGGTGGGAGGGGCCAGGCAGGCCAGTCAACATGCTACACAGGGTTGTTCAAATAGAGAGGTTCACTGTTTCTATGCCAGGGGTACACACTGGGTTGGGGTTGGATTGCTACAATGCCAGAGGCTTTATTGGTATGTACTAAGCTTACATTGATATGTAGTAGCATTTCCTGACAGTGCCCACTTTCAAGTTTTTTCCCCCGATTGTGCTTTTTCTAAGAGCTAGTTCTAATGACAGACTGCAATTGGCAGAGGATGCATCCCTGTGAACATCAGTATTGTCAGCAAATATTGAGAATGTGGAGGTGTATGGATGTTTCTGTGTACATACCTCACAATCGGCAATAATTCATAGCATCCCTTGAAGAAACTCACTCTATTTGAAAGTCTTGTGTTGTACATTTTTATCTGATCTGAGACAAGACCGTAGCCCTCTGAAAAAAGTTAACTGAAAAGCAGAAATAACAACTACAAACGATAAGTCGAAAAGTGGCTCTGCTTGTATTAGCAGCACACTCTGAGTACAAGACTGCCATCTATCGTTGTCAGTGGGTACCTTCATGCCTCAAACCATTAACGGCAAAAACACAGGTACTTGAGCAAGATTTATAAATACAGGTTTTACTGTAATAGTGTACTAAATGTGTTACTGAGGAACAGATATTTAATTCAGTGTATGTGAGAGCATGTGGGTCTTCTATTTGAGGCTCTGCAGTTATGTTGTACTGTAACATGTTGAGAAGGAACTTACTGTTACGGGTATCAGCCAACCAGACCGAATATTGATGAAGATGTAAATCAAGTGTAGCAGTACTAGATAGCTAGTAGATAGCAGTGTAGCCAATTTACCAAGGTGACAGCAGTTGTTGCATGGTTGTAGTGATTTATTTGGCATTAACATTGTATCAAAAAGTTATCAAAACTAAATTAATCCTGAACACATAGCTAGTTAGCTCTCCCCCTTCATATATACAGTCATTACTATCCTAATTTCGACCACTTCTTCTTGTTCTTCTTCTTTGGTATCACATTTTGCTTGTGCATGCCGCCACCTACTGTGCGGTAGTGTGTGGTCGATCACGTAAAATGTTGTGATACAAAAATAAAAAGGAAGGGCGGAAAACTAAAAAATTGGCACCACCAACTAACCTACACCTAAATACCACTATTTCATTCAAATAAAAATCCCCATCCCATTCTACTACTTTTATCCTAAGTGATCCTACACCAGGCTGACGGCCTGGGAGGACGGGACCCTTACGTTCAACACACCTTGTAACTCTTTTGCAGTAAAACCTTGTACACCCAAGTACTTCTCTGCAGCTGCCTCCACAAAATATATTTTCTTTGATTTGCGTTCCATTTCTGCGGTAAATCAAATCAAATCAAATTTTATTAGTCACATACACATGGTTAGCAGATGTTAATGCGAGTGTAGCGAAATGCTTGTGCTTCTAGTTCCGACAATGCAGTAATAACCAACAAGTAATCTAACCTAACAATTCCACAACTACTACCTTATACACACACAAGTGTAAAGGGATAAAGAATATGTACATAAAGATATATGAATGAGTGGTGGTACAGAACGGCATAGGCAAGATGCAGTAGATGGTATAGAGTACGGTATATACATATGAGATGAGTACTGTAGGGTATGTAAACATAAAGTGGCATAGTTTAAAGTGGCTAGTGGTACATGTATTACATAAAGATGGCAAGATGCAGTAGATGATATAGAGTACAGTATATACATATGAGATGGGTAATGTAGGGTATGTAAACATTATATTAAGTGGCATTGTTTAAAGTGGCTAGTGGTACATTTTTACATAATTTCCATCAATTCCCATTTTTAAAGTGGCTGGAGTTGAGTCAGTATGTTGGCAGCGGCCGCTAAATGTTAGTGGTGGCTGTTTAACAGTCTGATGGCCTTGAGATAGAAGCTGTTTTTCAGTCTCTCGGTCCCAGCTTTGATGCACCTGTACTGACCTCGCCTTCTGGATGATAGCGGGGTGAACAGGCAGTGGCTTGGGTGGTTGTTGTCCTTGATGATCTTTATGGCCTTCCTGTGACATCGGGTGGTGTAGGTGTCCTGGAGGGCAGGTAGTTTGCCCCCGGTGATGCGTTCTGCAGACCTCACTACCCTCAGAGAGTTGATAACCATGGCAACGAATGCAAAGAAGCCAACCTTACTGAAGCACAAATTCATATTACTCTTTATTGGCCTACTACTCATCCTTGACTCATCATCCTCTACTCTCTTCACTGCCTCAGCATATGACACCTTCTGTTGCTCTGGCAACCTCAACCTGTCTCTCTTGCACAGGTCACTTCTGATCCCCAGCAACATGGACACCCCCACAATTGATACACACAGTGTTTCCACCGATACTACACTTTCCTTTGTCCCATGCCTTCCTGCACACTTCTCACATCTGGGAATCTCCCTCCTACACACTGCTGCAACAGAAGCTTGGCATCGGAAACACATTAGTGGGTTCTCATAGGATAACTGACATATCCTAACATGACTTTATCAGGTAAAAACTTAAGAGGACAGACAGTGTCTTCTCCGATTCATCACGCTCGCCACCGGGTCTGCGTCGCACCAAACGGTTCACAGACACAGGGAATCTTCCATTTCAGTTGCTCCACCTCACTTAACGGCTGTTTTTCCGAGAGGATCCGAAGCCACCCGAGCTCCCTCGAGAATCATCGGTGACCAGTGAATCAGATACTCCGGAACCTACGAAACTGGGCAGAGCTAGATTATCGCCTAGTGACCGTTCACATAGGCTAAGTTCCAACAGTTGTCTGTACTGTGGGGCTGCGGGACATTATATAGCCACCTGCCCGGTTAAGAGACCTATTTCTGTCGTAGGTACAAGTACTCTGGTGAGCCAGACTGGCAATCCTCTAAATCCCATCAACCTCCTTTTTTTGTGATTCTGCTGTGGGGAGATCAGTCTAAATATCTCCGGGTGCTCATTGACTCTGGGGCAGATAAGAGTTTTATGGACGCTACCCTAGTTTCTGAATTAGGTATCCCCACTCAAATCAAATCAAATCAAAGTTTATTTGTCACGTGCGCCGAATACAACAGGTAGACGTTACAGTGAAATGCTTACTTACAGGCTCTAACCAATAGTGCGGAGGAAAAAAAGTATGTGTGTGTGTGTGTGTGTGTGTGAAGGTAAGTAAAGAAATAAAACAACAGTAAAAAGACATTTGAAAATAAGAGTAGCAAGGCTATATACAGACACTGGTTAGTCAGGCTTATTGAGGTAGTATGTACATGTAGGTATGGTTAAAGTGACTATGCATATATGATGAACAGAGAGTAGCAGTAGCATAAAAAGAGGGATTGGCGGGTGGTGGGACACAATAACTCACACTGGACGGCCGCTCCATTGGTAGAGTTACCCACAGCACCGTTCCTGTTAATTTGCAGGTTTCAGGAAGTCACAGTGAGGCTATACAGCTTCTCCTCATTGAGTCTCCCCATGTTCCTGTTTTGGGATTTTCTTGGCTCAAGAAACACAACCCCGTTGTTGACTGGACCACAAGTTAAATCTTGGGTTGGAGTCCGTTCTGCCATTCCCATTGCCTCAAAGCAGCGCAGCCTTACCCGAGATGGCCTCCTCAGGCTTAAGTCAAGTCTCGGATTTCTCTGCTGTCCCCACAGAGTACCACGACCTCCTGGAAGTCTTCAGCAATGCACGAGCTACTTCTCTTCCCCCGCACCTTCCTTAAGATTGTGCCATTGATCTCCTCCCAGGTACCACACCACCTCGTGGTCATCTATATTCTCTATCCGGGCTGGAGACCAAGGCCATGGAAGAGTACATAGAGGAGTCTCTGGCTACTGGAGGCATCCGTCCGTCTGCATCTCCTGCCGGTGCAGGGTTTTTCTTTGTGGAGAAGAAGGACAAGACCCTGCGTCCGTGCATTGACTACCGGGGTCTGAATGATATTACTGTTAAGAATCGTTACTCTCTACCAGTCCTCTCCTCGGCTTTTGAACCTATCCAGGTGGCCACCATTTTTTACAAGCTGGACCTTCGGAATGCCTACCACCTGATTCGGATACGCGAAGGAGATGAGTGGAAGACAGCCTTCAACATAGCCAGCGGACATTATGAGTACCAGGTCATGCCATTTGGACTCTTCCAGGCTCTGGTAAAAAATGTGTTCCGGGACATGCTAAACTGTTTTGAGTTCGCCTACCTTGACGACATCCTGTTTTTTTCTCGTGCTGCCCAAGAACATGTTCTTCATGTCAGACAGGTCCTTCAGTGCCTCCTGGAGAACCAATTGTTTGTGAAAGCCGAGAAGTGTGAATTCCATCGCTCTACAATCTCCTTCCTGGGATATGTCATCGCTGAGAGAAATGTCCAGATGGATCCTGGAAAGGTGAAAGCAGTGGTGGA
Organism: Salvelinus alpinus; assembly: GCF_045679555.1. NCBI lineage: Eukaryota > Metazoa > Chordata > Actinopteri > Salmoniformes > Salmonidae > Salvelinus > Salvelinus alpinus. The sequence goes on along the minus strand of NC_092102.1, from coordinate 24,833,560 downwards.
TTGGCCTCAACCTACGTCCAGCGTGCAGTTGCAACGTTTCCTGGGTTTTGCTAACTTCTACCGCCGTTTCATTTGGGGATACAGCACCCTGGTGGCCCCCCTCTCTGCACTCACCTCTCCCAAAGTACCGTTCACATGGTCTCCAGCTGTCGACAGAGCCTTTGTGGACCTGAAGCATCGGTTCACCACAGCACCCATCCTCATCCATCCGGACCCGTCCTGTCAATTTGTGGTAGAGGCTGATGCTTCTGACGTTGGAGTTGGGGCCATCCTGTCCCAGCAAAACTACATCCCTGTGCCTTCCTGTCCCATCGTTTCAATCCTGCAGAGAGGAACTAAGATGTAGGCAACCGAGAACTCCTAGTGGTCAAGATGGCGTTGGAAGAGTGGAGGCACTGGCTGGAAGGAGCAGAACAGCCATTCCTGGTCTGGACCGACCATAAACATTTGGAATATCTCCGTACAGCCAAGCGCCTTAACTCCAGGCAGGCCAGGGGGACTCTCTTGTTTACTAGCTACAACTTCACCATTTCCTATCGCCCAGGGTCCAAGAATGTGAAGCCTGACGCCCTCTCCCACCTATACAGTTCCTCTGTCATACCCTCAGTCTCCGAAACCATTCTCCCTACCTCAGCCTCAGTGGGTTGGGGTATTGAGATCCTGGTTCGCAAGGCACAACGTTCCCAGCCTGGACCTGAAGGGGGCCCGGCTAACCGGCTGTTTGTCCCTAACTCATTCGGTCCCGGGTCCTGGAATGGGCCGTTCCCGGTTCCCGCCGTACCCTAGCATTCCTTCGACAACGTTTCTGGTGGCCCACAATGGTTCCTGATGTCTCTGCCTTCGTCGCCTCGTGCACGGTGTGTGCCCAGAACAAGACTCCACGGCAAGCTCCTTCTGGCCTTCTTCAGCCACTACCGGTCCCTCATCGTCCCTGGTCTCATATCTCTCTGGACTTTGTCACTGGGCTTCCCCCGTCTGATGGCCACATCGTCATTCTGACAGTAGTGGATCGGTTCTCAAAAGCCGCTCATTTCATCCCTCTCCCCAAACTTCCTTCTGCCAAGGAAACGACCCAGCTCAAAGTGCATCACGTCTTCAGGAAGGTGTTCTGCACCATTATTGAGGCGTCGGCCAGCCTATCCAGGACCTGGAGACCACCTTAAGATGCCTGATCTCAACCAACCCCACTACCTGGAGCCGACAACTGGTATGGGTGGAGTATGCCCGGAACACCCTTCCCTGTGCAGCCACGGGACTCTCCCCTTTTGAGTGCTCCATGGGGTATCAACCTCCACTCTTCCCAGAACAAGAACCGGAAGTCAACGTACCCTCGGCCCAGATGTTCGTCCGCCGCTGTCGACGTACCTGGAGAAGAGCTCGGGTAGCACTTCTCAAGACCAACTCCAGGTTTCGTCAACAAGCGGACCGCCACCAGACTCCAGCTCCCCGCTACCACATTGGGCAGAGGGTATGGCTGTCCACACGGGACCTGCCCCTTTGGGTAGAGTCCTGCAAACTGTCCCCCCATTTCATTGGTCCATTTCCCATCTCTCGAGTTCTTAGTTCCACTGCTGTCTGTCTCTTCTTACCCTGTACCCTCCGTATTCACCCTACGTTCCATGTGTCTAGGATTAAGCCCATGTCTCAGTCTTTTGTCTTCTGTCCCTAGGTCCACCCACCCCTCCCCGTGTCATTGATGGCCATCCGGCATACATGGTAAAACGTCTCCTGGGTGTTCGACCACGGGGCAGCCAGTACCTGGTTGACTGGGAGGGTTACGGCCCGGAGGAGAGGTGCTGGGTTCCCATTAGGGACATCCTGGATCTAGCCCTCATTGCCGACTTCCACCGCCGACACCCCGGTCAACCAGGTACTGTATATTTATCCCTGTGTTTCCTGTGTCTCTGTGCCAGTTCGTCTTGTATGTCTTGTACGTCTTGTGCCCTTATAGAAAACACCATTCCCATAGTCATACGTCGCAATAAAGAAAGTTAGTCAAAAAGGAAAATCCACACGTCGAACAGATAAAAATGTTGTTGATCTTTAGAAAAGGTCTCCAATATCTGCCGTTTCCATTAGACGTTGCAATATGTTTTTTGCGACATTGCTTTTGTTGTATTAACCTGCCTAATGAAATGTTTTATCTCAATACAGTTCTAGAATATGTTACGAACAGAGTGGACTAAGTTTTGGAGACTTTACCCTTTGCCAAAGTGTCTAAAAATGGTGTTGTTTTAAAGGAGTGCAAGAGTGAATTGAGTTATTGCACACGCGCACTTCAGAGACCAGGCGTCTCCTAACGGAAATATGCAAATACATGCTAGAACGTGCCAATCGTCCGTAGAGCTCCGAGACAGGTTTGTGTGTCGAGGCACAGAACAGGGGAAGGCTACCAAAAAATGTCTGCAGCATTGAAGGTCCCCAAGAACACAGTGACCTCCATCATTCTTAAATTGAGGAAGTTTGGAACCAATAAGACTCTTCCTAGAGCTGGCCAAACTTAGCAATCGAGGGAGAAGGGCCTTGGTCATAGAGGTTACCAAGAATCTGATGGTCACTCTGACAGAGCTCCAGAGTACCTCTGTGGAGATGGGAGAAACTTCCAGAAGGATAACCATCTCTGCAGCACTCCACCAATCAGGACTTTATGGTAGAGTGGCCAGATGGAAGCCACTCCTCAGTAAAAGGCACATGACAGCCAGCTTGGAGTTTGCCAAAAGGCACCTAAAGGACTCTCAGACCATGAGAAACCAGATTCTCTGGTCTGATGAAACCAAGATTGAAGTCTTTGGCCTTAATGCCAAGCGTTACGACTGGAGGAAATCTGGCACCATCCCTACAGTGAAGCATGGTGATGGCAGCATCATGTTGTGGGGATGTTTTCTATCGGCAGGGACTGGGAGACTAGTCAGGATCGGGGGAAAGATGAACGGAGCAAAGTACAGAGAGATCCTTGATGCTCCAGAGCGCTCAGGGCCTCAGATTGGGGCGAAGGTTCACCTTCCAACAGGACAACGACCCTAAGCACACAGCCAAGACAACGCAGGAGTGGCTTCAAGTCAAGTCTTTGAATGTTCTTGAGTGGCCCAGCCAGAGCCCGGACTTGAACCTGATTGAACATGTCTGGAGAGACCTGAAATAGCGTTGCAGCGACACTCCCCATCCAACCTGACAGAGCTTGAGGGGATCTGCAGAGAAGAATGGGAGAAACTCCCCAAATACATGTGTGTCAAGCTTGTAGCGCCATACCTAAGAAGACTCAAGGCTGTAATCGCTGCCAAAGGTGCTTCAACAAAGTAGTGAGTAAAGGGTCTGAATACTTATGTAAATGTCATATTTCAGTTTTTTTTGTAATACAATTGCAAAAACATCTACTAAACTGTTTTTTCTTTGTCATTATGGGATATTGTGTAGATTGAGAAAAAAAAACAATTTAATCCATTTTAAAATATAGCTGCAATGTAACAAAATGTGGAAAAAGTCAAGGAGTCTGAATACTTTCCAAATGCACTGTGTGCAGATGGTTTAGTAGCTAAAATAAGATGTTAAATACATGTCCCAAAAAATGTAAATAGTTTCCTTCTCTTTCTTATATCGCTCAGATATAGGACATACACTTCAGAACAAACTTTTTATTTTTTATTATCTGTTTATCCGTGTATGAAGCTGTTATTCAATGTGTTTCTATGGGCTAATAGCAGTAAGGCCAACTTTTTTTAAAAAACATTTTTTCATACCTTAAGGGGTCCTGAAATTCTAAATCCAATAGCTAAATGATCCTTGGTATGACCATCCTAAAACAATTCCATATGTTAGCTTAGCAGACCTCCCCCTCTATTCGCATTTCCATGCAGAACTCCATGTCATTATCTAGTTTGATTTTACAAGCTGCTGACATACATTCTCTTCTCTTCCTCTCATGATGACCTCTAGTAGCCACTTGTTTTCATGTTAAATATGAAGCAAAACATCAAAAAATGTATGAATAACTGGATTATACGGCCAATTGTGCAAACGCTTTGTTACTGAAGAGCTTAACAAGTTAATTGCATAATTTTGTGTAGTGGCAGACAGTAGTAATTAACAACAACAAATATCACTTTTATTAACATTGATCATTTTCCTCTTATAGACATGACCAGAGGGGTGGGAAGTGGCAACTCTCAGTAAGTGCCGGTGAATCCGTGCTCCCCGCTGCTGGAACAGGAACTATCACGACAAAGGAAAATAAAATCCACAATGATGAACCACTAAGCCACTTGGTAGGGAGCATTATGGGGGGAAAGAAAGGGAGGAAAATGGAAATGACAACGCGGCCCGGAGAAAAAAGAGGAGCGATAAGAGGAAGACTGTGGTCTAATCCTGCTTCCTAGAGGGATTAAGTTGTGCACTCTCTCTAAAGTTGACGTAGTCCTCAAACGCCAGGGTTAAACAGGCCAGTCTTTCCTCTCCTCCCTCTGTATGCGTTCCACGGGTCTAATGGCATTACAGGGATGTGGAACTCTTTTATCTGAAGGTGTAATATCATAAGGTAGAGAAGTCTTTAGCAGTATATCTAAGCTTGGCAGCGACCAGGTCAGTCTAATAGATGTCACTCGTCTGTCTAATCTGATGGAGGAGGTGATAAAAACCCTCTCTGTTCTGTGAGCTGATTTCCCCTGGGGACGACCGGACAAGAGGATGCTCTCACTGTCTCTCAGGCCTACGCAGACAGGGACTAGAAGACCAGGCACGCTGGCAGTCAATATCATACAGAGGAGAATGATATTAATAACCAGTACAAGAGTGGAATGACAATCACAGTAATGGCAATAATATACAGACAACTCATTTGGGTGTGATTTGTCATCATATAATGTACACAGTCAACTTACACTGTACAATAAAACCACTTCATGAGGGCATGCTGGTGACTATTGATGTTTTCTTAACCAAATGGCAAGGTGGAAATTACCAGTTGTGATTCTTTTAATTTTCTATTCTGATGCCTTGTCACTTTACCCTGCATTTATGTACATATCTACCTCAACGACCTCGTACCCCTGCACATTGATTGGTACTGGGAAAGCCCTTTCCTATTTCAGCATGACAATGCCCCTGTTCACAAAGCGAGGTCCATACAGAAATTGTTGAATTGGAATTGGAACGCTGACTGCGAGCCAGGCCTAATTGCCCAACATCAGTGCCCAACCTCACTAATAATCTTATGGCTGAATGGAAGCAAGTCCTCGCAGCAATGTTCCAACATCTAGTGGAAAGCCTTCCCAGAAGAGTGAAGGCTGTTTTAGCAAAAAGGGGGGACCATCTCCATATTAATGCCCATGATTTTGGAATGAGATGTTCGATGAGCAGGTGTCCACATACTTTTGGTCATGTAGTTGCTTAATTGTTGTGTATTTAATTCCTCTTGTGTTACTAACATATACAGCGAATTCGGGAAAGTATTTATACCCCTTCACTATTTCCACATTTTGTTACTTTACAGCCTTATTCTAAAATAGACAACAAAAAACACAATACACACAATACACCATAACGACAATGCAAAAACAGGTTTTTAGATTTGTTAAAAAAAAGTTTAATATCACATTTACACAAGTATTCAAACCCTTTACTCAGTACTTTGTTGAAGCACCTTTGGCAGTGATTACAGCCTTGAGTCTTCTTGAGTATGACGCTACAAGCTTGGCACACCTGTATTTGTGGAGTTTCTCACATTCTTCTCTGCAGATCCTCTCAAGCTTTGTCAGGTTGGATGGGGAGTGTTGCTGCACAGCTGTTTTCAGGTTTCTCCAGAGATGTTCGATCAGGTTCAAGTCCGGACTCTGGCTGGGCCACTCAAGGACATTCAGACTTGTCCCAAAGCCACTCCTGCGTTGTCTTGGCTGTGTGCTTAGGGTCGTTGTCCTGTTGGAAGGTGAACCTTTGCCCCAATCTGAACATTCGCCCCAAAATCTTGGGTTCTGAGAGTCCTTTAGGGGCCTTTTGGCAAACTCCAAGCAGGAGGTCATGTGCCTTTTACTGGGGAGTGGCTTCCGTCTGGCCACTCTACCACAAAGTCCTGATTGGACTCTGTCAGAGTGACCATCGGGTTCTTGGTCAACTCTCTGACCAAGGCCCTTCTCCCCCGATTGCTCATTTTTGCCAAGCGGCCAGCTCTAGGAAGAGTCTTAGTGGTTCCAAACTTCTTTCATTTAAAAATGATAGAGGCCACTGTGTTCTTGGGGACCAATGCTGCAGAAATGTTTTGGTACCCTTCCCCAGATCTGTGCCTCGACACTGTCTCGGAGCTCTACGGACAATTCCTTCGACCTCATGGCTTGGTTTTTGCTCTGACATGCACTGTCAACCGTGGAACCTTATATAGACAGGTGTGTGCCTTTCAGTCCAATCAATTGAATTTACCACAGTTGGACTCCATCAAGTTGTAGAAACGTCTCAAGGATGATCATTGGAAACAGGATGCACCAGAGCTCAATTTTGAGTCACATGACAAAGGGTCTGAATACTTATGTAAATAAGGTATTTCTGTTTTTTACTTTGAAGAATCTGTTTAAGTGTTTAACCCTTTTTTGGTTACTACTTGATTCCATGTGTTATTTCATAGTTTTGATGTCTTCAAAGTAGTAAAAAAAAAAACTTGAATGAGTAGGTGTGTCCTAACTTTAGACTGGTAGTGTATATTATTTTATTCTTTATTCTGCATCGTTGGGAAGGGCTGGTATGACAGCATTTCATGGTGAAGTCTACACCCGTTGTATTCGATGCATGTAACACATGCAATTTTGATTGGATTTAAAAACCAGTTGGTCACATTCACGTGCTTTGTTGAGAAACGGCGTCAACCATAAACTAAATGTACAGCTATCATGCTTGTAAACTAATTATAGTGTTCAAAAAACATATTAATAGATTGCTTTTTATAAATAATGTTTGGTTATTACATTTAACTGCCAAAAATGCTGTAATCAAGATAATTTTCTTAGTAGGTGATGTCAGAGGTCAACATGTGGGAGAAGTTGGAGCTCAGGGATAATAGAAGAGTTTCCAGTCATATGTGGTAAATACCACCTTCCCACTTGGTTATAAACACAGAGTAATTATGAACATTACTATCACATTGAAATTGGCATCCCTATCACTCTCATTCTATGAATTGTTGAGGGCCCAGGTTAAGATGAGGAGATTGGCTTACAGGTAAACTGAGGTTTCAGAGTGGGTTGCCCCCTGTTGTCCTCCTGAAGAATTGCCAGGTGTGTATGAAAGAGGTGGTGTGTGAGGGAGAGAAGCAGGGCCTCTGAGTGTGACTGACTGTGTTAAGGTTAGGGTTCAGGCTAGGTTACAGGGTTAAGATTAGGGTTAAGGTTAGCTAACATGGTAAGTAGTTGCAAAGTTGCTAACAAGCTAAAATGCTAAAGTTGTCCGTGATGAAATTGAAGCATGCAACCTTTGGGTTGCTAGACATTCGTGTTAAATGCTCACCCATCCACCCCAACCAACCACCCTCCTTTCGTTTCTGCCTTAAGTAACCTTCTATCTTATGTAACCATACCAGAAATAACATATCATACTCATTTGAGTGTCCCATATTTACTTTTACTATGTTATGTCTATTCTATGAGACCAGGCTGAACATACCTGTAGGAGGTATCACAACCATACCAAGTCATAAGATATCTCTCTAGCCTCGATTATAAGAAACTCCTGTAATTCTAGCAATGTCAGCGCTCTACCCAATCACTGCCTTTTTTCCTTAGAAATCCCTGATCAGGGCTGGGCGAGGAGAGGAGGACTATCCGGGTCTGATTCAATTAGTATAAGACTGGTTCCGCCATGCATTAACTACTGGGGTTAAAATGGGAGTGGATTGAATTAGCAGTGAATCAGCTGTGGAGGAGCTGGTAGCTGGGATTGTGTAGCGCTGTTGTGTGGAGCAGGACATGCTGGAGCAGAATAGAGGCTGTCAGACAGAGGCACGCTCCAATTAAGGACCATTGTCAGAGTACTGCTCTCCCAGTGAGCTGGTTTATGGAGCAGCCTGGGAGGAGGGAGGCCCACTGTTTAGAGACTACTGAGAGAGATGTTAGGCTACACTGCAGCATGCGACGGGAGGGGAGAGTGGCTTGGTGTTCGAGACAGTTGGTGGTCCATGTTCAGTCGATAACATTTGCCTGGCATGGGTAAAGTAATTGTCCTGTATTGTTTGTACATTGAGCCTTACATACTGTAGCTTCATGTGTCATGATTCCACCCTCTTCTCTTGAGGTGTGAGGATCTATGACATGAGATGCTAAATGGATTCTAAATGTAGGTAGAGAGGAGGTGAAGCCAGCGGGTTATGAGGAATAATGGGAGGTGTTAGGTAGACCTGTGAATGCAAGCAGAGACACTGCTGAAACCCCACCCCCAGCTAACACCATTCCTTCACAATCACAGGTTGGCATGCAAGGGAATTCAATCAAATACTTTCAGTACATTTCCAAATTACTCTAATTTGTTTAGCACTTAAATTATATATAACTTTGTGATGAACAAGCCTGTTCACAAAAGTCACACTTTGTTACACCCTTGTGCAACCGCATGACTATTCGACTGGGGAAGTAAAAAAGAAAATATGAAATAAACGTCCTTCGCAGTGCTGTACTGTACTTCCTGAGATGCATGATCTTCCTGTCTGGGTTGGCGCCCCCCCTTGGGTTGTGCCGTGGCGGAGATCTTTGAGGGCTATACTCGGCCTTGTCTCAGGATGGTAAGTTGGTGGTTGAAGATATCCCTCTAGTGGTGTGGGGGCTGTGCTTTTGCAAAGTGGGTGGAGTTACAGTGGGGAGAACAAGTATTTGATACACTGCCGATTTTGCAGGTTTTCCTACTTACAAAGCATCCAGAAAATCACATTGTATGATTTTTAAGTAATTAATTTGCATTTTATTGCATGACATAAGTATTTGATACATCAGAAAAGCAGAACTTAATATTTGGTACAGAAACCTTTGTTTGCAATTACAGAGATCATACGTTTCCTGTAGTTCTTGACTAGGTTTGCACACACTGCAGCAGGGATTTTGGCCCACTCCTCCCTACAGATCTTCTCCAGATCCTTCAGGTTTCGGGGCTGTCGCTGGGCAATACGGACTTTCAGCTCCCTCCAAAGATTTTCTATTGGGTTCAGGTCTGGAGACTGGCTAGGCCACTCCAGGACCTTGAGATGCTTCTTACGGAGCCACTCCTTAGTTGCCATGGCTGTGTGCTTCGTGTCGTTGTCATGCTGGAAGACCCAGCCACGACCCATCTTCAATGCTCTTACTGAGGGAAGGAGGTTGTTGGCCAAGATCTCGCGATACATGGCCCCATCCATCCTCCCCTCAATACGGTGCAGTCGTCCTGTCCCCTTTGCAGAAAAGCATCCCCAAAGAATGATGTTTCCACCTCCATGCTTCACGGTTGGGATGGTGTTCTTGGGGTTGTACTCATACTTCTTCTTCCTCCAAACACGGCGAGTGGAGTTAGACCAAAAAGCTCTATTTTTGTCTCATCAGACCACATGACCTTCTCCCATTCCTCCTCTGGATCATCCAGATGGTCATTGGCAAACTTCAGACGGGCCTGGACATGCACTGGCTTAAGCAGGGGGACCTTGCGTGCGCTGCAGGATTTTAATCCATGACGGCGTAGTGTGTTACTAATGGTTTTCTTTGAGACTGTGGTCCCAGCTCTCTTCAGGTCATTGACCAGGTCCTGCCGTGTAGTTCTGGGCTGATCCCTCACCTTCCTCATGATCATTGATGCCCCACGAGGTGAAATCTTGCATGGAGCCCCAGACCGAGGGTGATTGACCGTCATCTTGAACTTCTTCCATTTTCTAATAATTGCGCCAACAGTTGTTTCCTTCTCACCAAGCTGCTTGCCTATTGTCCTGTAGCCCATCCCAGCCTTGTGCAGGTCTACAATTTTATCCCTGATGTCCTTACACAGCTCTCTGGTCTTGGCTATTGTGGAGAGGTTGGAATCTGTTTGATTGAGTGTGTGGACAGGTGTCTTTTATACAGGTAACGAGTTCAAACAGGTGCAGTTAATACAGGTAATGAGTGGAGAACAGGAGGGCTTCTTAAAGAAAAACTAACAGGTCTGTGAGAGCCGGAATTCTTACTGGTTGGTAGGTGATCAAATACTTATGTCATGCAATAAAATGCAAATTAATTATTTAAAAATCATACAATGTGATTCCGTCTCTCACAGTTGTAGATTCCGTCTCTCACAGTTGAAGTGTACCTATGATAAAAATGACAGACCTCTACATGCTTTGTAAGTAGGAAAACCTGCAAAATCGGCAGTGTATCAAATACTTGTTCTCCCCACTGTATATACTTCCTGTTTGGCTCTGTCCGGGGGTATCATCGGATGGGTCCACAGTGTCTCCTGACCCCTCCTGTCTCAGCCTCCAGTATTAATGCTGCAGTAGTTTATGTGTCGGTGGGCTAGGGTCAGTTTGTTATATCTGGAGTACTTCTCCTGTCTTATCCGGTGTCCTGTGTGAATTTATGTATGCTCTCTCTAATTCTCTTTCTTTCTTTCTTTCTCGCTCTCGGAGGACCTGAGCCCTAGGACCATGCCTCAGGACGACCTGGCATGATGACTCCTTGCTGTCCCCAGTCCACCTGGCCGTGCTGCTGCTCCAGTTTCAACTGTTCTGCCTGCGGCTATGGAACCCTGACCTGTTCACCGGACGTGCTACCTGTCCCATACCTGCTGTTTTCAACTCTCTAGAGACCGCAGGAGCTGTAGAGATACTCTTAATGATCGGCTATGAAAACCCAACTGACATTTACTCCTGAGGTGCTGACTTGTTGCACCCTCGACAACTACTGTGATTATTATTATTTGACCATGCTGGTCATTTATGAACATTTGAACATCTTGGCCATGTTCTGTTATAATCTCCACCCGGCACAGCCAGAAGAGGACTGGCCACCGCTCATAGCCTGGTTCCTCTCTAGGTCTCTTCCTAGGTTCTGGCCTTTCTAGGGAGTTTTTCCTAGCCACCGTGCTTCTACACCTGCATTGCTTGCTTTTAGGCTGGGTTTCTGTACAGCACTTTGAGATATCAGCTGATGTAAGAAGGGCTATATAAATACATTTGATTTGATGATCACCATGCATAATTCCAAGCATTGACCAGAGTGGTGTTAAGTCCGCCGCCATTAGACTTTGGAGCGGTGGAAATGCGTTCTCTGGATTGATGAATCACGCTTCACCATCTGGCAGTCCGACGGATTAATCTGGGTTTGGTGGATGCCAGGAGAACACTGGCCCCTTATTTACAGTGATGGGAAATCTTAAAGCTAAAGCATACACTGACACAGCAAGGGCGGTTCGTTGCTCCAGAGCCTTGGTGGTGATCTTAGGCTTTAGGCTGCTCGGCCATGGAAACCCATTTCATGAAGCTCCCGACGAACAGTTATTGTGCTGACTTTGATTCCAACGGCAGTTTGGAACTCGGTAGTGAGTATTGCAACCGAGTACAGATGATTTTTACACACTACGCACTATAGCACTCGGCAGTCCCGTTATGTGAGCTTGTGTGATCTACCACTTCGCGGCTGAGCTGTTGTTGCCCCTAGACGTTTCCACTTCACAATAACAACCCTTACAGTTGACCAGGGCAGCTCTAGCAAGGCATACATTTGACAAACTGACTTGTTGGAAAGGTGGCATCATATGATGGTGCCAAGTTGAAAGTCACTGAGCTCTTCGGTAAGGCAATTCTACTGCCAATGTTTGTCTATGGAGATTGCATGGCTGTGTGCTCCATTGTATACACCTGTCAGCAACAGGTGTGACTGAAATAGCCAAATCCACTAATTTGAAGGGGTGTCCACATACTTTTGTAAATATAGTGAATGTGAATTCAATCAAATTCAATCATATTTGAAAGGAGACTTTCAGCAGGGTGAATGGAACATGTCTGTAGTAATATCTCCTGTGGTAATTGGTATGACATGGCATTCAAATGCGTCTTCTGTTGATCCCAAGGATATCATTTTCCAATCTGGTACCTTGAAGCTCATCGCTCAAGGCATTCAGGTAGTGGATACCATGAAAAACATCTACGTGACCACATCCCGTGACATTTCTTTTATTAAGTTTGCCCGCCAGTCGTTTCCTAGAAAGCAGAATTTCCATGTGTTGAGACCAGTTATGTGGTCTCTCAGTACTGTAAAGCAGCTTTTCATATGAAATTACTCTCTAAAACAGACTACTCTTAGAATTCCTTTACGTGGTTTTGCTCAAGTAAATAGTCCCTTATCACTTTATCAAAGCTGTGTCTATAACAACATTCAAAGCAGCATTCAAAGTCAGAATGTGTCTCTTGAACATACTTTGTGTGATCAGTTGAGATTGAGAAAGGAGAGGGAGTATAAAATGATACAATATCATATAAGTACAGTATGTAGCAGCAGTTCTTCCAGTTTTGGTTGATTGAGAGGGTGTGTGTGTGCGTATACCTGCTCACGGGGGGTCATGAGGTATGGTGTCCCTTACTTACGCCACCTGAGCCCCTCCCTGTGATGACTCGAGCAGAATGAAAAACGCAATAAAGCTGATATCTGACCGTTCGGACCTGCACTGCTCTAATTATTCTCCTCTTTACACACGAAGCGGGGGAAGAAGAGGAGCTAATAACTGAACCGAAATGATCTGTGTAGCCTGGTATTTGAGGATAAATGTCAGCTGGGTGTGTGTATATACCAGTGTTGCCTAGCCTCTGTGCTCGGATCAAACCTGTGGACACCTCATTCTGGCAGCCCCAGAGTTGAGCCCCAGCGATACGACTGGATAAGCCAATGGTGCTCCTCTACTAACACAGCCCGGAGAAGCCAGCCCACCACCAAAGGGTTATCATTCTCAAAATGTCAGGGGCACATGTGGGGGAGTCCAAGAGAGCTCGGAAATAGACCGGGCCTAGGGTGTCCCCTCCGTTGAATGTTATATTTTTTATATTGCTGCACTTTGCTGTGTGGGTTCCTGTGTGGGCATTGCTGTTGGCCTACGGTTGTGTGCAGTAGAGCTTCTGCTTCTACAGAAATACTCTACACATCTGTTTGAAGGTCACAATGTATTGCTGTCCTCTCCTCCTCTACTACCATTGTCACTAGGTTATGATGGCCTTTAGATCCTGTCCATCTCCTCTACAGGGTTGTGTGAGGTCCCTCTACCCTGTCACTTCTCACAGCACTCTCACTGAGAGAGCCTTATTATGAAAGGCAAATGGGATCCTGCCAGGCACTGTACAGACAGACACACAGCTCCTCATAAGAGATGCATAGCAGAAAGTTAATCGAGGCTCCAATCTTGTGCTAGACCTATCAACCTCTGCATGTCAGGCTACAAATTCTGTCACCGCGGCTTGACATGAACAGCACCCTGGTCTGAAATCAATCACAGCCACAGCCTCCTCTCCCAGCAGTATAAGTGTAGAGGTATTATTCCTAGCAATATTACTCGAAAGCCTTGTTCACACTGCTCAAATCAGTTATGGTTTTCTAATCAGTTTTGGAATACTGACTGTCCAAACATCAGGTTACAAGTGGCTAAATCAGATTTGTGTGACAGCAGTAATTTGCTGACATGGCTACGCTAGTTGTCATAGTAACGACTTTTGTGTGCGCAGTGGTGTAGGCTGATTGGTGGTTGTGCTCATGTTTCCTATCACTCAGAAGTGATGTAGCAAGCTTAGGTGACAACAATGTCTGCCATGGACGTGTCCCAGTTGCTTTGAATGTTCAAAATCATAGTGTAAGGACACTTTTAAAGCCTCAAAGGATAAGATGATTCAACTTTCAAAACGAGCCCTTTTTGGCTAGCCACAATCAGATTTGTATCTGACTTCAAACCACATACGAAGGTGGTTTGAAATGCGGATTGAAATATCAGATTCCATGTGCTCACTGCCTGTTCAGACTGCAGGAAAAAAAAAAGATTTGAATTGGATATGCAAAAAATGTGGATTTGAGTCACTTCAAACTGCCAATGTGCTTTAGTTGTGCTTAAATGAATTGGGCCAATAGGAAACACCACTTCATCTTTGTGATGACAGCCAACTGGGGGTGGGTGCTTCCGTGGTTGAGGTATGACTTTCCACAGTTGTTTAATCCACTGGTGAGGCGTAACACCACTTCTTGTTATCCACACCTCTTATCTCTCTCATACCAAAATGAAACTGACTTGATATTTTTCATTTGAATTGAATAGAGAGCAGAGCATCACTGCTGGGCTTGATAACATGCTCCCAGGCAGCTGAAACACCTGTATGAGCTGGTCTCTCCCAACACACACCAGGGTTATTATCTACTGCCCACCCTTACCTTACACTCCTGCCCCCATGCCAACAACACAACATGTCTTTCATGGTATTATATGTTTTCTTTATGGATAAAAGGCTAAAAAAGGGAAAAGTGGATGAATTACTATAAAGAAATGTGTTTCTTTCTATGTTTACAAAGAAAATAAAGTGAGTGGATGGATATAGTCACAAGTACAGCTATAGCTATAGCCAAACCAATAATCAGACATACATTAGCATAGGGATATTATTTAATTAATGAAATCAAGGAATTAATATAATATAAGCCTGATAAATTAATGGTCAGGATTGCCTGAAAATATATTTTTAAAAGTATATATACAGTACTTGTCAAAAGTTTGGAAACACCTACTCATTCAAGGGTTTTCTTTATTTTTACTATTTTCTACATTGTAGAATAATAGTGAAGACATCAACACTATGAAATAACACATATGGAATCATGTAGTAACAAAACAAAGTGTTAAAAAAATCAAAATATATTTGAGATTTTAGAGTCTTCAAAGTAGCCACCCTTTGCCTTGATGACAGCTTTGCACACTCTTGGCATACTCTTGGCATTTTCTCAACCAGCTTCATGAGGTAGTCACCTGGAATGCATTTCAATTAACAGGTGTGCCAGGCAGTTGTGTTGTGACAAGGTAGGGGTGGTATACAGAAGATAGGTCTATTTGGTAAAAGACCAAGTCCATATTATGGCAAGAACAGCTAAAATAAGCAAAGAGAAACGACAGTCCAGCATTACTTTAAAACATGAAGGTCAGTCCAATCCTGAAAATGTCAATAACTTTGAAAGTTTCTTCAAGTGCAGTCGCAAAAAAACATCAAGCGCTATGATGAAACTGGCACTCAGAGGACCGCCACAGGAAAGGAAGACCCAGAGTTACCTCTACTGCAGAGGATAAGTTCATTAGATTTATCAGCCTCAGAAATTTCATCCCAAATAAATGTTTCACGGAGTTCAAGTAACAAGTAATTGTTCAGAGGAGACTATGTGAATCAGGCCTTCATGGTCAAATTGCTGCAAAGAAACCACTACTAAAGGACAACAATAAGAAGAAGAAACTTGCTTGGGCCAAGAAACATGAGCAATTGACATTAGACCGGCAGAAATCTGTCCTTTGGTCTGATGAGTCCAAATTTGAGATTTTTGGTTCCAACCGATGTATCTTTGTGAGACGCAGAGTAGGTGAACAGATGATCTCCGCATGTGTGGTTCTCACAGTGAAGCATGGAGGAGGAGGTGTGATGGTGTCGGGGTGCTTTGCAGGTGACACTGTCAGTGATTTATTTAGAATTCAGAGTACACTTAATAACCAGCATGGCTACCACAGCATTCTGCAGCGATACACCATCCCATCTGGTGTGCGCATCATTTGTTTTTCAACAGGACAATGACCCAACACACCTCCAGGCTGTGTAAGGGCTATTTGACCAATAAGGAGAGTGATGGAGGGCTGCATCAGATGACCTGGCCTCCACAATCACCAGACCTCAACCCAATTGAGATGGTTTGGGATGAGTTGGACCGCAGAGTGAAGGAAAAGCAGCCAACAAGTGCTCAGCATATGTGGGAACTCCATCAAGACTGTTGGAAAAGCATTCTAGGTGAAGCTGGTTGAGAGAATGCCAAGTGTGCAAAGCTGTCATCAAGGCAAAGGGGTGGCTACTTTGAAGAATCTCAAATTTGAAATATATTCTGATTTGTTTAACACTATTTTGGTTACTACATGATTCCATATGTGTTATTTCATGGTTTTGATGTCTTCACTATTATCCTACAGTATAGAAAATAGTAAAAATAAAGAAAATCCCTTGAATGAGTAGGTGTGTCCAAACTTTTGACCGGTACTGTATATACAACTTAAAACCATCTTTAGTCAGTCAGTCCTCTTTCAAATATCTATTGTACCCTGTAAAATATACAATAGTGTCTGCTTAAAACAATGCATAAAAGACATGATGCTAACACCAAAGCAGCCCGCTGCCCATAAATAAGAATGAGTGCTACGTTTGGAACTGCCGATTTTTGTGCTTCAGTAAAACTATTCCTGGACAGTATTTTCCACTGCTGTTCTCCATTGCTCTTCATCCATGGTTTACCAGCAGGTTCTGAAAACAAGGAGAGGACAACGTTAATCAACCATATGTCAGATCAATTTAACACAATACATAGCACAACAACACACACGTCTTCAGACTCACTTCAGTTCAATTCTTAACAAAATGTCTATCAAGCCCCTGACCCCCTTGGGTCTTGACTCTTGTAGGGGAAGCGAGCACCATGATTTCCATTCCTCTGTGATGCTCTTAGGAACTACTAGGTGTGAGTAGGGGGAGGAGTCTCCCTTCTAACCAGCACCAAACAAAGGTCAGCACCAATGATGTCTATGGTCAAGACAATTGTAGTGATTCTCTAGGTGGGTCGGAACCACTTGTCACATCTGCTCCTGCTAAGCCCTCTGGTGTTCATCTGGTGTCTTCTTGACCTGCAGTTACTCTCCCTGTACACTCTCTCTCTATCCCTCTCCCTCTCTGTGTGATTGTGTGATTGGAGACAGGTGTGCTGGAGTCAGAGTAGATCCCTACCAGCTGCAACTCGTTCCATAATCAAGACCTATACAAATACTCAGTCATGCCACTTCCACTCTGCCAGATCGTAATCTCTGCTTAGTCAGTTCATGAGTCTAGCCATTTATGATTATTCAAGATCCTGTTACTCTGCTGTGCCTGTTTCCCTGCCTGACACCATTTATCCTCTCATTGCAGTTTACCTCTCTGACTCCTGTCTCCAGTTCCACATCTCACCACCCAACTACCTTGCTCTGGATTTTACTCACCACCACTACCTTGGATTTCCCTCAGTACCTGTTCACCCTGTTCCACTCAGCCAACTCCAACCTCAGTCTCCACATCTGGTTTTTCTGCAACTCATCCGAGCTTCCCCGGATCTGCACTCCATATCTCCCTGTGTAACAATAAATATTTTGGTTCATTCATCCCTGTTTCCTCATTTGAGTCTGCTCTTGGGTTCCCCTGTGTCGCTCCGCTTAACACCACTGACACTTTCATAAAGAGTACTCACAGATTACTGACAGAGAAGTCCTCTCCGTCTCTGACAACAACAAAGCAAAATACCGTACATCCACAGCTTGTCCATTCATTTAGAGAGAAAGAATAGAGACAAAAGAAAATCGAAATAAATAATTATCAGCTTGATAACAGTGATGGCCTAACTAGTCTTTAAAAGCATTTCTAGAGTGTACTGTAGGCTTTGACGTCATCATAAATACATTTGGTGCACAAATTGGGAACAGGTGATTTAAAGAGCACTCTCCCTGCATTCTCATCTATTAATTTGGCCAGAGCTTTGAAAGCATCCTCAACAGACCTACAGGGACACGGCATGGAGAGCAGGGTGCTGCTGCAGAGGGGGCAGGAATAATGGCATGTTATTGAGGTCCATGTGGAACAATACTCAGAGCCTTGGCAGGCCAGCCAGGCAGAATCCGGATGGGATATTGACCTGCAGCTGGAGGTAGCAGTGCGAGGTTAGTACACACTGAGAAGCATGCCCCGAGACACACAGCAGAATCAATATGCATCTCGTCACGACCGAGATCACAACACATCCCATCAGAGTACATCGTAAGGGACACCTCCACCTGCAGGGAAAGTAAGTGTTTGTGTGTCAGGGAGAGAAAGACTTGCAGAGCTTAGCCAAAAAGTTCCCACAGTGTGAATACATGCTCTGCTAGTGCGTACTTGTTTCACTTTATCTGAGGTGATTTCGATTTACTCACTCTACCCAAAGTCAGCACAATACTGTTACACACTTACAGACAAACATACACCTTCGCAAATGTAAAAGGTTCTCCTATAGCTCTAATGGGAGCTACAGTATACAGTAGTAGCGTCTGAGCTGTTGTAGGGTCAGTCTTGATTAGCTAAGAGGGTTTCCTCAGCAGGAAGCTCTGACAACTGGGGTCAGACAGCAGCACATTGACCCCGGACCTCTAGCCTCTATATAATCACCACAGTGACAAGAGGTCAACACAGAGGGGAGTATACATATGAACTATGACCGGAGTGTCTGTGGGAGTGATGTCAATCTGCCTGATGCTGTTCTGTGTCCAGACAGAGCCATCTACCCAGCTGGTAAGGAAGAGAATGAAGATGAGTGTCTTAATTGTACACAAGCATTATTGTTGATTCTACTCGTTTTCTTTCATCTATATCACTTAAAAATAACATATTACATGTACAGCAATTTATTTTATAACTTCCATACTGAATTAATGGAAAGTGCATGTATACTGTATATCACTGAGAACCATTTACTTTAGAAAGCAGTCAATGTTTACTGCAAGGAACACATCTCAAACGTCTGGTGACAACATTCCATCTGACAGGCTACTTATACTAGCCTGATTCCTCCATGGCAGTGGTACTACTATTTATTTTCTGCTCAGATAGTTTTGGGGTATAGAGGAGGCCGAGTGAGAGTCAGGAGTAGAGGGGGAGACCGTAGATGGTACTCTGAGCACTCAGTCCCCTCTCCCAGGCTCAGCTCAATTGGAAATCCGTCTTATCTGATGACTGGCAGGCAATTGGAATTCCCGGGCGATAGCCCCCACTCTGCCACAGAGTGAGGCAGACAGGCAAAGAAAAAGATAAAACTACTGAGATGTGATGCGAGTGCCTGGTTTTCACTGAGAGCTTTCCTGTGTGGAAAGATAGCCTCTCCTAGCTCCTGACGGATGGCAACACAACATGCTGGCTGCATCCCTTTCAAAGCCCCCAGGCCACTCTATACTCTACACCAGCAATAGGTTTAGTTTCCCTACTTTCCATTTATTATTAAATATTTACTACTTTCCATTTATTATTTCTGATGATTGCATTCATGAGGAGAGGGATCAATTGCTTTGAAGCTACACATGAAAGTGAGCATAGCATGTCAACCTGGCCTTGAGTGGGGAAGTCAGGATGCCACAAACAACAACCCCAACATCATTTTTTTGGGGAAATGTTTTTGTATTAAAAGGGGGAAATTATTTTAGAGTACAAAGAGGAAATCGGAGTGCATTGTGAGGTGAGGGCCTGTGAGTCAAAGTGGCCAGGAGGACGCGGAGCGGCAGCCTGGCCGTTTGCGGTTTTGGCCATTTTGTTTAACAAAGCCAATTGAACCCCCCAGATGGCCAGGCAGGCTGGACATTTATCTCAGCTGGGGGCCTCACACAGCCTTTCACCCACAGGATAAAACAGAGCCCATCTCCAGGCCCAGGCGTTCTGTGAAATCCGCTATAGAAAGCCAAAGTGTGCCAATTCTTTGGCGTTTGAGGTGGCTTTCAACTCCACAATGTGTGAGCCCTGGACCTGTGTTATTATCTGGTCTATTAGAGAGAGAAAGAGAGAGAGTGGTGACGCGAGAGGAGAGAGGCTCTGGAAAGGTCAGCCAGCGCCGCTGGAGCACATTGTGTCCTCCCTCTGTCCCCCATCCCTCCCTACGTTTGAAAGCCTTGTGTTGACTGTGACGCCAGGGCCACAGTGCTGATGAAAGCCCAAAATGGTAGCTTTGGATTCAGCTTGATCAGATGTGCTGTTCGATAGCACTCAGCGAAACAACAAAAGAGAAGGAGGACTGAAAAGGGAAAGAGAGAGAGAGAGGGAAAGGGGTATAGCTAGAGCAAGACAATGTTTAATGCATCACTGTTAAGGCTAGACCACTTTGCTGTACCGTGGTAGAAACTACTCAAAACAGGTGAACAATAAAATATATAACGACATCAAACATCAACGTATGTGACAGCTTGATGGTAGTAGTGGTTACGATGACCCTACTTGAGATAGCTGGCTTTCTCTGGTCGTAAAAAGGGGCTTAGCGGCTAATGGGCATTTGAGGTGAGGCTGAATAAATGAACTGCTGAGAGAGAGAAAGAAACAGAGAGTGAGAGAAAAGAAAAAGACCGGGAGAGACTGAAAGAGAGAGATAGAGAAGAGGGAGAGACAGAGAACCAACACTCTCTCGCCAGTAAATGTAATCTCAAAAGGCCATGCAGCACAAATGTTTGAATAATCCCTAGCGACAAAAGAGAGTGATGGAACAAAAATAATTGCTTATAATTCCCATTAAAGTAATGCTACTGTAGTGCACAGCACAGCCCAACAGGCCCAACTAATTGCAATAGAGACAGAGAAAGAAAAGACTCATGAAAGACAGGGGAGACACGTTGCATCAGTAGCTGGGTGAAGAGGTTACCATTGTGATTGTGGTGCAGGCAGGTTATGCATCAAAGGAAGCAGTCAGGTTCCAAGTTGGAAGACCTTAGTGACTTCAGAGATATCTTGATTGATTTACCCCAAACAGGCAGAGATATACAACATATTGTATTGTGATGGAGAAAACAATCAACCAGTACATTCACCTCAGTGTTTTTGTCTGTGGAAGAAAGCGCAGGGATCCGGATGGTGACTTGCTCTAGACTACCATTATAAAAGATAGGATAATTGTCCTGAGATTGCAGTATGCTCTTTCCTTGAACAATACTCAGGCTCTGAAACCAAACTCCCATTATAAAACATTACACAATGTTGGACTCAATTGGAAACAAACTTTCCACTATGCTCTATGCTATTCACTAGTCAGGTGTGCTGTTATTGTGTGCTGTTATGTCTGAAAACAATGTGGCACATAGCAAGTCGACGCCACGGCAACAGAAAGATAATGGTCTTCGGTTTGATTGGCTGCTTCTCCGAGCTTGGATCAATTCATGTTTGAAAGGAGGGAAAGGCTGTTCATGATGACGCCTCCAACAATATGAAAATGAAATCAATAAGTCCACTGTGAAGGACTGTGAAAGAGAGAATGAGGGAGACATAAAAGAGAGATACAGTGGGGAGAACAAGTATTTGATACACTGCCGATTTTGCAGGTTTTCCTACTTACAAAGCATGTAGAGGTCTGTCATTTTTATCATAGGTACACTTCAACTGTGAGAGACGGAATCTAAAACAAAAATCCAGAAAATCACATTGTATGATTTTTAAGTAATTAATTTGCATTTTATTGCATGACATAAGTATTTGATCACCTAACAACCAGTAAGAATTCCGGCTCTCACAGACCTGTTAGTTTTTCTTTAAGAAGCCCTCCTGTTCTCCACTCATTACCTGTATTAACTGCACCTGTTTGAACTCGTTACCTGTATAAAAGACACCTGTCCACACACTCAATCAAACAGACTCCAACCTCTCCACAATGGCCAAGACCAGAGAGCTGTGTAAGGACATCAGGGATAAATTGTAGACCTGTACAAGGCTGGGATGGGCTACAGGACAATAGCCAAGCAGCTTGGTGAGAAGGCAACAACTGTTGGCACAATTATTAGAAAATGGAAGAAGTTCAAGATGACGGTCAATCACCCTCGGTCTGGGGCTCCATGCAAGATCTCACCTCGTGGGGCATCAATGATCATGAGGAATGTGAGGGATCAGCCCAGAACTACACGGCAGGACCTGGTCAATGACCCGAAGAGAGCTGGGACCACAGTCTCAAAGAAAACCATTAGTAACACACTACGCCGTCATGGATTAAAATCCTGCAGCGCACGCAAGGTCCCCCTGCTCAAGCCAGCGCATGTCCAGGCCCGTCTGAAGTTTGCCAATGACCATCTGGATGATCCAGAGGAGGAATGGGAGAAGGTCATGTGGTCTGATGAGACAAAAATAGAGCTTTTTGCTCTAAACTCCACTCGCCGTGTTTGGAGGAATAGAAGGATGAGTACAACCCCAAGAACACCATCCCAACCGTGAAGCATGGAGGTGGAAACATCATTCTTTGGGGATGCTTTTCTGCAAAGGGGACAGGACGACTGCACCGTATTGAGGGGAGGATGGATGGGGCCATGTATCGCGAGATCTTGACCAACAACCTCCTTCCCTCAGTAAGAGCATTGAAGATGGGTCGTGGCTGGGTCTTCCAGCATGACAACGACCCGAAACACACAGCCAGGGCAACTAAGGAGTGGCTCCGTAAGAAGCATCTCAAGGTCCTGGAGTGGCCTAGCCAGTCTCCAGACCTGAACCCAATAGAAAATCTTTGGAGGGAGCCGAAAGTCCGTATTGCCCAGCGACAGCCCCGAAACCTGAAGGATCTGGAGAAGGTCTGTATGGAGGAGTGGGCCAAAATCCCTGCTGCAGTGTGTGCAAACCTGGTCAAGAACTACAGGAAACGTATGATCTCTGTAATTGCAAACTAAGGTTTCTGTACCAAATATTCAGTTCTGCTTTTCTGATGTATCAAATACTTATGTCATGCAATAAAATGCAAATTAATTACTTAAAAATCATACAATGTGATTTTCTGGATTTTTGTTTTAGATTCCTTCTCTCACAGTTGAAGTGTACCTATGATAAAAATTACAGACCTCTACATGCTTTGTAAGTAGGACAACCTGCAAAATTGTCAGTGTATCAAATACTTGTTCTCCCCACTGTATATAGGGAGGTCAAACACAAACAGACACACACAGCTACAGCTCCTACCCACTGATATAATACTATTCCCCCCACTCTCTCTCTCCCTTGCATCACCTTGGAGACTTCTCTCTCTCTTTCTCTCCCTCTTTTTCTCCCTTTGTCTAAGCACACAAGTGGAGAGAGCGAGGCCAAAAGTTTCAAACCTCCGATTGTCGTGTCTGACTTCACACTCCACTGTGCTCGCCGCACTGGGGATTCATATTGAAATAATTGGAATTATTCTCCCCTGCAGGCCTGCTTGACTAGGCCTCTACTCTGTGTGTTTCTGTGTGTGTGCTGGGCTGCAGTCAGATAGATAGCTAGTGATAAGGACCATAGGACCAGTCCTTCTGTGGCCTGGCTTCTGACTCTTTAATGAGGCACGGCTGAGGGCCACAGAGAGCAGAGAGGGCTCCTCCGGCTAACACACTGGACTGGCTCTCTCTCACAGGGGCAAGGGTCTGGCTGTCACTACTGTCACCCTCTTCACTGGACACTGACGGAGTCACAAGAGACCGGTCATAGAGTTGTGACTGCCTCTTCACCCTACACATGGATGGAACACTAACCTATGTAATTGTCAAAGAAGAGAAGACTGAAACAAAACTAGAGAAAGTAAAGTGCCACTAGACAGGGAAACTTTGTTGTACAACTTGTCTTTTTGTCCTACTTTTGCTCTTGAACTTTTGCATGTGTCAAAAGTTTTGCTTGTGTGAATTTAGACATACAGCTGCAAGTTATAACATACTGTATGTGAGGGGTACTGATGATTAGTTGATCAGGTTTTGGCTGTATAATTGTAGTTACTTATCTGGATTCAGCTATAGAAGTATAGTTACTGGTCTGGTCCATATTCAGTTCTGTGTGGAGCAGTGATTACTGGAGAATGACAGTCTGGTTGGACAGTATTAACCTGTGGCCCTTATAGGCCCTGCCAGCCTGTGTAGCCAGGCACACATCCTTCTTTATTAAGACTGAGTAATGAGGGACTTGGACTGGCATGGCTCTCCACTCCTCTCTCAGCGTCCCTCTGCTGTCTATCTCTCTTCAACTCCTTAAACACCATTCGTTTCTCTCCATCTCTCTTTCCATCTCTCTCAGCTCATCCATCTCCTGCCTTCAGAGGCCTATTGTCTTTTTGTCTAATTCTCTTACTCTCCCTTAAATTTTTTCTGACTATCTGTTCATTTCTTTCCTCTTTCTTATATTTTCTCTGTTGACAGAGTGTTAAAAGTGTAATCTTTGCCCCTGCAGCATTAGTTCAATCCAGAATATTAAAGATCAATAGGTTTGTCTGCTCCCTCAGATCTACAGTAGAGCCATACTTACATCATCCTGAGGAGCTACAGAGTTGATTTGCTTTTACTTGATCTCTCGACACATCATTAATCATGTTGTAAACAGCCCCTTTTGTTCTCTGAGGCCAGCCCAAGGATACAAAGCAGATAGATACTACCGGTGGACCTGCCTGCCTGCTGTCTTTCTACTTTCATAACCTGGGAAGGGTCCAACAGCTTGGCTAGTTAACCAAGCTGCTGGGGATATTCTGCCCTTGCCAATGGAGTGGATCGAACTTAATGCACTCAGTAATTCTACAAAGTGTGTCCTGATGGACAGTGGAGCTGACAGCTGATGAGGAGAAGCAGGTTTGACAGCGTGCGCGCGTGTGTGTGTGTGTGTGTGTGTGTGTGTGTGTGTGTGTGTGTGTGTGTGTGTGTGTGTGTGTGTGTGTGTGTGTGTGTGTGTGTGTGTGTGTGTGTGTGTGTGTGCGTGCGTGCGTGTGTGTGTGTATATAAGTGTGTATATATTTGAGTGTGTGTGTACTGTATATGAGTATGTGTGTGTATATCTGAGTGTGTGTGTATATATAAGTGTGTGTATATATGAGTGTGTGTGTGTGTGTATATCTGAGTGTGTGTGTATATATAAGTGTGTGTGTATATATAAGTGTGTGTCTATATCAGTGTGTTTGTATATATAAGTGTGTGTATATATATAAGTGTGTGTATATATGAGTGTGTGTGTACTGTATATGAGTGTGTGTGTACTGTATATGAGTGTGTGTGTGTATATATAAGTGTGTGTGTATGAGTGTGTGTGTACTGTATATGAGTGTGTGTATATATGAGTGTGTGTATATGAGTGTGTGTGTGTGTACTGTATATGAGTGTGTGTGTACTGTATATGAGTGTGTGTATATATGAGTGTGTGTATATGAGTGTGTGAGTACTGTATATGAGTGTGTGTGTGTGTATATGAGTGTGTGAGTACTGTATATGAGTGTGTGTATATATGAGTGTGTGTATATGAGTGTGTGTGTACTGTATAGTGTGTGAGTACTGTATATGAGTGTGTGTATATGAGTGTGTGTGTACTGTATATGAGTGTGTGTGTACTGTATATGAGTGTGTGTATATGAGTGTGTGTATATATGAGTGTGTGTGTACTGTATATGAGTGTGTGTGTACTGTATATGAGTGTGTGTATATGAGTGTGTGTATATGAGTGTGTGTATATGAGTGTGTGTATATATGAGTGTGTGTGTACTGTATATGAGTGTGTGTGTGTGTACTGTATATGAGTGTGTGTATATGAGTGTGTGAGTATATATAAGTGTGTGTATATATGAGTGTGTGTATATGAGTGTGTGTATATGGGTGTGTGAGTATATATAAGTGTGTGTATATATGAGTATGTGTATATGAGTTTGTGAGTATATATGTGTGTGTGTATATATGAGTGTGTATATGAGTGTGTGTGTATATAAGTGTGCGTATATATGAGTGTGTGTATATGAGTGTGTGTGTACTGTATATGAGTGTGTGTATATGAGTGTGTGTATATGAGTGTGTGTGTACTGTATATGAGTGTGTGTATATGAGTGTGTGTATATATGAGTGTGTGTGTACTGTATATGAGTGTGTGTGTACTGTATATGAGTGCGTGTATATGAGTGTGTGAGTATATATAAGTGTGTGTATATATGAGTGTGTGTATATGAGTGTGTGTATATGAGTGTGTGAGTATATATAAGTGTGTGTATATATGAGTGTGTATATGAGTGTGTGTGTATATAAGTGTGCGTATATATGAGTGTGTGTATATGAGTGTGTGAGGCTGACAGGAGGAGAGTAGTGCTGATAGTGTGTTTCTCAGAGACCTATGACAGGCAGGGGAGCAGATGGTAACTATGACAGGCAGGGGAGAAGATGATAACTATGACAGGCAGGGGAGAAGATGGTAACTATGACAGGCAGGGGAGAAGATGATAACTATGACAGGCAGGGGAGAAGATGGTAACTATGACAGGCAGGGGAGAAGATGGTAACTATGACAGGCAGGGGAGAATATGGTAACTATGACAGGCAGGGGAGAAGATGGTAACTATGACAGACAGGGGAGAAGATGGTAACTATGACAGGCAGGGGAGAAGATGGTAACTATGACAGGCAGGGGAGAAGATGGTAACTATGACAGGCAGGGGAGAAGATGGTAACTCCAGGGTCCAAAATTAAAATAAACTTGCCGCATCGACTACAGCGCAGGGCAGCCAATCAGAGAGCTGAGGCTGCAGCACTGCCAACATCAGGAGCTCAGGTAAGTTAAGACACGTGGCAGCAGCTTTAGGACAACACCACAGGGACAGGTCCGAACTGAGGTCTACACAGAAACAAATTCAGAAGCACATTGACAGTCAAAGACTATACACAAAATACATTTCAGTTCTATAAATCATAAAGGTGGTCGATAAAGAAGTATTTCATTCCATTGGGGAACCATTTGAGATCCTTAGTTTATGGAAAAACGATGGACAAATATACCTAAAACATTTAGGGTGGGCAATAGACGCTGATGCATTTGTGACCGACTGGCTCGATTCGGTCTTATGTAGCAAAATTTGAAATTGTGTTTTTTACATTGATAAAAGTAGCTAGAAAATGGTATATAATACACTGCGGGTTGAGGAACAATGGGAAAGTAATTCTGCTTTGAAAGTTGGTACATTTTTGAGCCCTTGAATGTTTTGGTAAACCTACTGAAGAGCTCTTCTTTGTCTACAACCATTCAACATCATTCACACCTTCTTAAGCCTTAGCCCCAGCCATCTATTTAAGGATTCACATGAGGCCGTGTACTAAACAACCAAAGATTTCAATACTAAAGGCTGGTTTATACTACGTTGCCCATTGAGGGGTTGGGTTAAATGCGGAAGACACATTTCAGTTGAATGCGTTCAGTTGTACAACTGACTAGGTTAACCCTTTCCTTTCCCTTTCCATTGCTCTCTGGGCGTTTCGTAAACTGCTGATAAATGTTATCCTAAAGGGAAAGTACGCATGAAGCAGTTCAACACATCATTCTCCAAGAGAGCTCAATTTTGCATTGCTCAGTCAGTCCTGCAATCTTGCAGAACTTTGAAGTGAGCTCAACTTCATTGATGGAGGGATGGCACCTTACAGGAGAGGAGAAGAGAGGAGAGCTGCAGGAGGCTGCAGGTGTAAACTGCTGCAGGACAGGTGGAGGCCAGAGGGAGGGCTGAAGGTTTACTCACTCCTTCCCCAGTCTGACAGTGGGGCTCTGGGAATAACGCCCAGACTTTAACACAAAAGCCTCAGCTGATGGTTTACGCCAAGCCAGGGCTACAGGGAAGGGAGCGCAGAGGGAGAAAACAGCATTAAAAGTTTCTGAGGTCTAAAACTTGGGGCTTTGCACACTGACCCCGTCGTACTGCAATATCAATCCGGCATCAGACACGCTACCCTAACCAGCGCATTCCCATCTCTCTCTGTCTCTGTCTCTCCCTCCCTCCACCCTCTTTCTTTTGTGCTAAATGCAGGGAAGCTCAAAACATCTATCACCATCAAAGTCAGGGCGTCTCTCTGTCTGTAAATGTCTTGAGAATCCTGCAGAGCGCAGAGACGGATCAGGCAATCTCAACTCATTATCCGAGACAGGGGCGAGCGTGGGCGCCTCCCAATCTCCTCACCCCCGCACCCCCCTCCTAGCCTCATGCACCACCCTCCCCAGCCTCACACTCCGCTCACTGGCTCCATTCTCTAATAAGGCCTGCCTCTGTTTCCCCCTTCTAACCATCACCACAACCCAAGCCCATTTACTTCACACGAAACAGAGGGGAAATACACAACACACATACTGATATACACATATACTGATACATACACACACAGATACACAGATATACACACTGATACAAACACACACAGAGATCAGAAGATGCCTTTCATTTGCTGAGCGTTAATAAGGCAGCGTGTAGGGCTAGGTCTGCATTTGGTCTGGTCTGGGCTGACGGCCTCCGTCTACAGTAACTGATGAAACCATACAGTTACAAGACTCCCAGTAACACAACTGTCAACTGGCCTGCTGTGCTGCTACAGATGTTAACATCAAACAGGCATCAGAGTCAGACATTGATAGAAAACAGTTAGGGTGGAGATCTTTCAACTCAGAATGTTCAGCAAATGCTCACCTAGTCAAAGGGATACTACGAGATTTAGAGATTTAGGTGGTTTTTCTACTTACCCAGTCTCTCGAAATCTATCCCTTTAACTAGGTGAGCATCCATGAAAAATAGATGAATTTGCTGAACATTCTGAGTTCATAGATCTCTGTCCTAATGTCTGACTCTGATGCCTGTTTGATGTAGACATGGTCTGGAACCAGAGTCAAACAAACTCACAGATACCATTTTTATGTCTGGTTGCAGTTTGGAGATTATTGAACATGCCATATTGTTAGCTTAGCGCAGTTAATGGAAGTCTCCCGATACAGTATGTCACGGATCCCTCCGGAACTTTCATCACGCACACCTGTCCCCTATTCCCACTGATTAGTACTTGTATAAGCGTGCCCTATGGTTTCCATTGGGCTGTCGACTATTGTTACAATGTCCTTTGGTGCGTGTGAGTACCTGCGCTATGTGTTTTGGGCTTTGGTGCCCTTGGGGATTGAGCAGATGAATACGGGTCTCGTCCCGTGTGTTAATCATTGTGTGCGTGTGTTATTTATTCGAGGTACTCCTCGCTCTTTTGTTTGGGTTTCAACCCTGTGTTTTTGTTACCTGTTTGTTTGATCTTTGTCCCCGTGCCGTGTAATTTGGGTACAATAAAAAAAACTATTACGCATTCCTGCGTCTGTCTCCCAAATCTCTTCATACCAACGTGACAAGCCAGCTCCTCTCAAAAGCAGGGAAATAGACCTTCTAACTACTACAAAGTTGGGTGGTTGGTCATATAGTCTTACAAAGCTATACATAGTATATTTTATAAATGTGTTAATTTGACTGATAATCATAAGAAACAAGATTCTATCCACTTCCTCATTCTCTGTCCCACTGTCACATAGAGATGTATAGAGATCATAATGTATCTGTCTCAATGGCACTGACCGTGCGCTCATAGATGGCATAGCGGTACAGATACAATGTTGTGATCTCTATGCGACAATGGGACAGAACCTTTAATATCCTTAGAAACGTTTTTGGAAGAAAGGGTTCTTTGATGATTCTTTGGAAAGCAAGAAGGATTCTTTGGAAGGCAATAAGGGTTCTACATAGAACCTTATATCATATTTCCCAGCATGCTCTATTGGATGGTGATTTTCAGAATTGTTTGTTTTAATGTCTGTGTTTTTGCATGTACATTGATTGGTTGCAGTTAGTAGTTTAACTTATTGAACCCATTACTTAAATGGTTGTTGCAGTTTAAATGGCTTAGGTAGACTCCTCACAATGTTCCTAACGCTGGCAGTCATTCTGAATGCAGGTTGTGGGTGATAAATAAATTCCACTAATTGGATATCTTAACTCTAGCTGGATTCCAATAGGAATTACACATCACTTTGCAAGCCAGCAGAATGTGACTTGCAGGGCCTGATGTGGCCTGTAAATCAGGAGATTCCTAAAACCACTGTGTTAGGGTATAACTATGCCCTCAAAGAAAGGCCTCATGATATATGTAATGTATTGTCATAAAGAATGTAATTTTAAAGGCTAATAAGGCTGGTGGGACTATTCACATAGTTCTAGGAAGAAACCTTCATAGATGTTTCTAATGTAGGTATAATTACAGTATCTACAGGGGTTCTTTGAAGAACCTTACATAGAGGGTTCTAGGTAGATATATATCTTATAGGGGTAGTACTATTGTGAAGAAGAGGCAGAAGACTCTAATGAGCCAGATTTGACTCGGGGGTAGAGATGCTAGAAACATCTTTACCTTGACTTCTGTATAACTTTAACCCTAAACCAGGTTATTTGGAACAGGGACACTAATAAAGTTGTATCTTTATTGGATGGGAAAAAATATCCTATGGTTAAACAAAAACATATGAACAGGTGAAGGGTCTATATAATACATTTATCTATTTGTGTAGAAAGAAGCCATGAAAACCCCCATGCATCCACTGAGTCAGAGCCTATAGTGTACACTGACCTTCTTGGCTGCGTCAATGCACTGCATGTACGTTTTGGCCAGGTCAGAGCATTGCAGTGTCTGCTCCCGGTTCTCCTTGTAGCAGTTGAGGATCTGGGACTGCAGGTTGATGCACACAGACTCTGTGTTCCTCGCTCTGTGGACACACACAGACAGACAC
Source organism: Salvelinus alpinus (assembly GCF_045679555.1). Taxonomy (NCBI): domain Eukaryota; kingdom Metazoa; phylum Chordata; class Actinopteri; order Salmoniformes; family Salmonidae; genus Salvelinus; species Salvelinus alpinus. Next base: position 24,803,067 of record NC_092102.1, on the reverse strand, counting down.
AGGTCACGGGTCAGCCCAGAGGTCATCAAAGAGATACAGTTTCATGATTTTTATGAGAACACAACAAGCTACATATGTAACATTACTAGAGTGTATGATCAGTGACATTGCAGTTTTCTGAAAAACACTTCAGGTGATTGACGTGAAGGAAACATTAAGGGAATAAAATGGTGTAAGTTAAGGAAGCTAGATGACAACCCATGACCATCTGAACTTTTCTGCTATTTTTGAATCATCTCAAATGACACTGTTTCCACATTGTGCCTGAAAAGGAAGCCCCCCGTTTCACATAAACACACACTCAGACTCCACATTACATACCAATACACAGAAACACACACAGACTCCACATTACATAGCAATACACATAAACACATAACAACATCCCCCATCGTGTACAAATGTCTCCCTCCCCATCCTGTGGACACTTTAGTGGAATGAATGGATGGGAAGAGACAGGTTAAACTGAATTACCAGCAGAGAGGATATTTATTAATAGAGCCTGTGACAAGCGTGGCATTGACTAACACAATGATGATAAATAACCTGATACCGAGACTAGAGTAGGAGGAGGAGGCAGGGAAACACAGTCACCCTGGCAACCTTTTAGCAGTGATGTCACTGAGCCTCCAGATTCCTGTAGACACAGAGCCAATGGTGAGTGGTTGTGTCTACCGAAGATGTTGACTTTAACATGGGGGGATACTTAGTACACTACAGTACCACCTCCATCTATCTACCACAACTAACGTACCGCTACAGATTAGAAATTGTGAAAATAGGGGTCAATCATTCCTATTTCAACAAATAAAGTTGAGTTGATCAAATCAGACTGAATTCACAGATTGGATTAGCTTGTTGTAATATGATACGTGATATGTAACATAATTGGTCTCTGCATTCCTATCTCTCACCGATGGAGCTCTGTGGCAGATTCATTGCCAGGTTGCCATGGTTAATGAAATTTGATTGATTAAGCAAAGTCATGTGCGTTAAACCTTCCCATCCGCTCCGCGGCTGCTGCCCTGCACTCCAACTGCTACTACCAGAGGACCGTTTGACACTGCTGCCCTGCACTCCAACTGCTACTACCAGAGGACCGTTTGACACTGCGCTTAATTGAAACCCAAATTAAAGCCCGGGCTCAGCTTTGATTCAGCGCGCAAGTCAACCCCGGCATTTCAATTAAAACTCATCCAATGCTACCATCACATCACACAGCATATCACCAAACAGCTTGTCTTATCTGAACAGTCAAGAGAAAGAAGAGAAAGCTCCATCAAGGCATGTTTAAGGGTTGATGCCTTTGCGTATCAGATCCCCCTGTTTTACCCACTGCTGAAGCTCTTCCTTCCTCTGTTTAATCACACTAGGAGCAGAGAAAAAGACTAAAGCAGCGCTGTTTTTTGTGCTGGGAAGATAAGGAACTCTCCTTTAATTTAAAATAAACTGCCTTCATCAGGGAAGGAAAAGCTCCTGACAGTGCAGGAGGTTTATTAAAGGGGCCTGAAGCAGAAAATTGGTTTGCCGCAGCCAAAGCTGAACCGAATTGAACCAAATTGAAGGTGAGGCCTTAAATAAAAAATATTAACTGAGCCGATTAGGCCACTTTGAGCGGAGCAGGCCATGCATATGAGCAGTAATTTCTGAATTCAAAATCTGTGAGTAAATATAACGGAACATTGAGAGATTAGGCCTTAATTACTGTCGATTCCCATTATTTTTTGTCTCCTCCAGCAAACGTGCAGGGGCAGAACAAAGGCCAACTTCTGAAAGTATGCCGAGCTTAGAGAGGCAAAATGAGAAATGAAAGACTAGAAATCAAATGGGAATAAGAAAAACAACTACTACAAAAGGTTCCATTAGCAAGCCTGCAATGTGCATATTCAAGGAAGAGATTGGAATCAAATCAATGGTAATGCTAAGCAGCACAAACACACAGAAACTCCAAAGAGAGTGTGTTGGATGTGATTGGCTGGAAGCAAAGAGGGCAGAGGTCATGTGTGTGCTAGGTCTGCAGCTCATAGCGCTTCAGGTCCTATCAGATGGAGTCTGAGAGGAGAGGCACCGATATCTCTATACTGCTGCTGTTGTGGGCAACCAGCGCTCGCTCAAATCACAGAGAGAGTAGCTACTGTACCGCCTTGAGATAACTCTGCTCTGCCATCCTCAGCCAAGCCACAGCAGATTACTGCAATAGGCAGATAAATAAATTAATCACACTGGCTTTACACTGTAAATCCACCAAACTTTATCTGCAGGGGAATTCAGAAGGGGCTGAAATTAACTAGAGACCCCAGCTCTGACAGCTTTTACATTGAGGTGGGCAACGCAGGCCTCCTCTCCCTCACCCTCCCTACATTCTCCTCCTTCTCTATCCTCCTCCACTCCTCCCCCAGCCAATCTCACCTGCCTGGCCCCTCTCCCTCCTCCTCTTCTCCACACGATGCTCCCCCACTTAAGCCTGTCAGGTCTGAAGGGGCCAGAGGCAGACCGCTGAGGGCTCAGGTCAAATACAGGCAGGGATCTGACACCGCTGACACCGCTGACAATTACTACAGCAGAGGCCTGACTTGTTAGACCTCTGGGTTAGAGTCGCATGTAAGTGTCTGTCTCACATGTAAAGATTCACATCCTAACCTGGAGGGGGTCACCTCTCCAATGGAATGTCCCCTTCAAAGTCATGTTAATCCAGTCTAGCTCACACACACATACACACACAGTGTAGTGAGGTGGCATAGTCCTGGTTTGACCATGGTGTCATTTGCTGTAAAGGACTGGTCCAGCTGTCTTATTCACCACTGTGTCGTGGATCACAAGGTTGACAGAATCTTTTTTATGTTCTTTCATTTTAACCACAATTACAGGGAAGAGGAGTGTGTGTCAAAATCAGAATCCTTATGACTTCTACTAAGTAGTCATCTTTTATGCATGACAATTACAGCATAGCTACTGTTAGCACAAGACTGCTGTATCATGAATGATCATCAGCTGTGGTACTGTATGATGGTAGTGATAGTGGTGTTACCGTGCTACACCAGCAAAGGAGAGGAGAGTGGGCTCAGAGCTGGTCCATGTGTGTGGTCAGCCAGTGATGACTGCCAGTTTTACACTCCCTGAACAGCCTGTGTCTTCTATAATGAGGGCTTTTTCTCTGAGAGGCCATAACACCAGCAGCAAGAACAACAAGAGCAACGTCTGTCTGGAGCTAGCTAATTGGCCACTGTTGTTAGCTGTAGCTAGCTCACTGTGGCTGAATGCTGGACACCTCATATTCTGTTTATATACTGTTGTTTACTCACTGTGTATGTATATACTGTATTCTCCACATAGTTCATCCTAACATACACTACCATTCAAAAGTTTGGGGTCACTTAGAAATGTCCTTGTTTTTGAAAGAAAAGGCCTTGAAGGCCAGCATCCCGGAGTCGCCTCTTCACTGTTGACATTGAGACTGGTGTTTTGCGGGTACTATTTAATGAAGCTGCCAGTTAAGGACTTGTGAGGCGTCTGTTTCTCAAACTAGACAATCTAATGTACTTGTTCTCTTGCTCAGTTGTGCACCGGGGACTCCCACTCCTCTTTCTATTCTGGTTAGAGTCAGTTTGTGCTGTTCTGTGAAGGGAGTAGTACACAGCGTTGAATGAGATCTTCAGTTTCTTGGCAATTTCTCGCATGGAATAGCCTTCATTTCTCAGAACAAGAATAGACTGACGAGTTTCAGAAGAAAGTTCATTGTTTCTGGCCATTTTGAGCCTGTAATGTGATGCTCCAGATACTCAACTAGTCTAATGGCCAGTTTTTATTGCTTCTTTAATCAGAACAGCAGTTTTCAGCTCTGCTAACATAATTGCAAATTTCTATTGATCAGTTAGCCTTTTAAAATTATAACTTGGATTAGCTAACACAACGTGCCATTGGAACACAGGAGTGATGGTTGCTGATAATGAGCCTTTGTACGCCTATGTAGATATTCCATAAAAATCAGCTACAATAGTTTCCAGCTACAATAGTCATTTTCAACATGAACAATGTCTATACTGTATTTCTGATCAATGTGATGTTATAATAATGGACAAAAAATTTGCTTTTCTTTAAAAAAAAAGGACATTTCTAAGTGACCCCTAACTTTTGAACGTAGTGTACCTACCACTGTACATACCATTTTCCTAATATCAATACCACACAACAGCTAGTATACAGCTAGTTCTGTGTTGCCTTTTGTTTTCACAGAGGGGAGCTCCTCAGTACCAATGCTTTTCTGTTCACCTCAGAAAGGTCTGCAGTGCCTTGGCATGTTGCCAAGCTGATTATGGTGCAGCCAGCTAGGCTGTTCCATCAAAGATACACACCTTTGTCTGGGCGGCTCATAAGGTGTGCATTACATTACAATCACAATACAGCACTCTAACAGCCACACTCCAAGACTGCTACAAACTACGGAGTGCTTTGAGAACTACTTCACTTTACCCATCACAATACAGCACATTATCTCTCTTCAATTGAAGACTTCAGATAGGTAAAGTATCTGTCAGATAGGTAATGTCTGGTATAAGAGATAAAACAGCAAGAAGACGATGGGCACTAGATTTTGAGTGCCCTGTGCTCTGCTCTGTGTGCTAGAGAGGGAGTTAAGTCAGGTAGCAGTGAGGGACAGAGAGGGAAAGATATAAGAGAGCAGCCTTGTCATGCTCCAGGAGAGTTGGGGCTCGGGGAGCTGCAGCTGAGACAAGGCATCAGCGTGCACACAAGGAAGACAAGCAGGGACAGGACGCTCCTGGCAAACCTTCTCCAAGTCTAGGGATTAAAACCTGGATTAAAACATCACACAGTGGTATGCCGTGGAGGAGGCTGGCAGGTAGGAGCCCGGCAAACTGCCACTGTCTGCTTAAGCTCTGGTAGTACAGCTCAGGAAAATTACAATTTACAGTATGCAAACACAGCCCAAGCCTTGTAGCCCAATTCAATACTCTACACTCTCAGAGAAAAAGATGCTATCTAGAACCTAGACTGTCCCTGTGGGAGAACCCTTTGAGCAACCCTTTTGGTTCCAGGTAGAACCTTTTTTGGTTCCATTTAGAACCCTTTTCACAGAGGTTTCTACATGGAACCCAAAATAGTTCTACATGGAAACCAACGGGTTCTATCTCGAACCCAACAGGGTTCCTCAAAGGTTTTTCCCATAGGGAGAGCCGGAGAATCCTTTTGGAACCCTTTTTTCTGAGAGTGTAACCTTAGACCCAGTCTTGCTGCATAACCCTTGACCACATCCTGGCCTCCATTCCACCCTAACCCTTCCCCAGCCCAACTGCAACTCGTCTTCTTTTGATCTCCTTACCTCAGAGTCTTCACTCAATCTAACCTTCACCAGGTTGTCCAAAACTGGAATAGGAGACACTGGAAGGTTCTACAAAACCATAGCACCGACAATACACTGTCTGAGACCATCACTGTACTTGAGACAGGGGACAAACACTTACGGAAGAGAGATCTCGCTATGATCATATTGCCATCTGATGGGAGCGTGCGTTGCCATGTCTCCTGCTTGGGAGGGAGTCTCTTCCTGGCTGACGCGGTTTCAGACGGCAACACGCTCACATGAGCTTAGAAGCTCAAATCCCTGATTAGAGGCCTTCAGTAGTTAGCAGCGAGGAGCAAGGTTAGCACAGAGTATGCAGGGAGAACAGCAGTCCCTAACCAGCTGCCACCATGCTTACACACACTGCTTAATTTACACATGCAGAAGAGAGAAGAGTTGCCTTTCCCTAAGACTATAGTGCATTTGAAAATGTTTATCTCAGATTGTACTGCTACTCCTCTCTACTTTTTGACTTTTGAATGGTCATTCATTTACTGATGTGATACTGGTATAGGCCTTTTGAATGGTCATTCATTTACTGATGTGATACTGGTATAGGACTTTTGAATGGTCATTCATTTACTGATGTGATACTGGTATAGGCCTTTTGAATGGTCATTCATTTACTGATGTGATACTGGTATAGGCCTTTTGAATGGTCATTCATTTACTGATGTGATACTGGTATAGGCCTTTTGAATGGTCATTAATTTACTGATGTGATACTGGTATAGGCCTTTTGAATGGTCATTCATTTACTGATGTGATACCGGTATAGGCCTTTTGTCCCCCACTGCAGTTAGTTATGAATAAAAAAATCACTTGTGATGATTACTCTTGTGTTCCTATATCTACAATCGAGGGTCTCCCCGGCAAAATAGCACACAGCATTATGGTATTGCTTTATTCTACTGGGGAATTCTATAAGTTGTATAGTAAAACGTCTGGAAAGATGGATCATATAAATGGAGTGTTTAAAAAAAAAAGAGAATTAAGCTCATTACAATGGGATTGAAAGACCAGATATTATATACTCATCATAACCATGTAAACGCTGTAATGTGCACAGTGTGCAGAATTGAGATCAGTCTTTGAAAAACATGCCATGCTAAATGCATTAGAAATAAGAAGGAAGGCAAGTAAACTGGTAGGATATGTGATAAGGCTAATCAGGAAAGGTCTCGTTTGGACACAACATTTAAATATACAGGTAACTGCCTAAATAAAGGAAACACCAACCTGGTGTCTTAATAGGGCGTTGGGCACCACGAGTGAGAACAGCCTCAATATCCCTTGGCATAGATTCTACAAGTGTCTGGAACTCTATTGGAGGGATGCCACACCATTCTTCCGCAAGAAATGTTGGTGTTCTGTTGATGGTGGTGGGAAACGCCGTCTCAGGTTTCGCTCCAGAGTATGACATAAGTATTCAATTGGGTTGAGATCTGGTGACTGAGACGGCCATAGCATATGGTTAACATCGTTTTCATGCTCATCAAACCATTCAGTGACCACTTGTGCCCTGTGGCTGGGGGCATTGTCATCCTATGGGGGTATAGTCATGATAGCCAAAATAATGGAAAAATAATGGCCTGCCCAGCATTTGTATACAGGACCCTAAGCATGTGTAGGAGAGTTAAAATGGTTATTCCATCAAACTTCAAATTATTAGAATAGTACACAACGCAGAACAGAACAACCAGGTTCAGACAGAAGGGGGGAGTCAGATCGCTATGATCGCCAGGAACTTTACTTTTGGTGTCTATTTTTAATTGTTGTGCTACTAGTGCTGCCTGTTGATGTTAAGTAGGCAGCTACAGTAGCTGAATGATATTAACATCTTCTGGTTGTATTTCATTAAATGTATTTTATTTAATCTAGGTGCTTACGTCACCTACTAACACCCTGGTATACCCGTAGCTCCCGTTCTGCTCAGTCCGAGAAAAACACTGAGAGAAAGGTATGTGTTGCAAATTACTCCTTTGTAGAAGTCCATAACGTGAAATAAATAAAACATCCCAAGGTTAATACTGTAGATATTGTTATAAGGGAGTGTGAGACTATTGAAACATGTAACTTTCCGAGTTTTATTGTTGTTATTGATATAGTTTACAGTGCAAAAAATTATTGCTGTTGCTAGCTAGCATGCCTTTCTGTGATGCAAGCGGTTAGCTGTGCTGCTGACTGATGCTAGCGTTGCATTATGGGAAATGTCGTTTTCACCCTCTAAGGTCTGAATGGGATAAAGGCGATTTCACGTTGTAGCTTATTTGTATTACAGTGTTTTTGTACATGCGTTGTTGTATTTTAATACTGTCAACACTGAAAGCACCTAGCAATGTATTGGGGATGTGAGGCAGGATATGTGTTTTACCTTCATGCTCCTGTATAGAACAACTTGTCAGATGGTGCATTGGAGACTGTGTTCCTGTCCTGTCTTTTCATAATACTATTGCAGGTATGGTTCTATTGTCTAAGAATTAAGATTATACATTCTTTGTATTAAGGATTGGTTATTATTTTATACTATACATTATGGCTTTATGTATGAATGTGATTGTGTGAGTCCGAGAAAACACTGAGAAAGAACAACTTGTCAGATGATGCGCTGGAGACTGATGTCTTCCTGTCCTGTCTTTTCACAATACTATTGCAGATCGACATAAAAGCCAGAAAGACAGCCGTGGTGTCGCTCTTCATTTCTTGGTTCTCCTGTGGTACTTATAAAGACATGGTGGGATGTTAATTGCTTAATTAACTCAGGAACCACACCTGTGTGGAAGCACCTGCTTTCAATATACTTTGTGTTCCTCATTTACTGAAGTGTTTCCATTATTTTGACAGATATTTGTAGGATTCCCTATTCTGAAATAAATCAACAACTGCACTGTCATTTGTGAGCAATTTCCATGCCTCTCATAATTCTTCAGGTGAAAAGGACATTATTTAATGTTGATTAATAAAACAGTTGACAATTAAAAGCTATTAGGTTTACAGCACTTTGCACAGGGGAGTGTTTGCATTTAACTGGTAAGATAAAATGAATGGCGAAGAAAAGATTGCTATCTGGGCAGGTTATTTCCTCATGCGTAAAAGTAAGGTTGAGGTGAATTGAATTTACACTGACATTCACTATGGGCATAATGAGTGTAGTGTGTACGTTTTTATTAATCTGCATTAATTCCATGTGTCTCAGATATCCACTTGCTCAGGGGGAACGTTAGTCTGAGTCTCCAGCCCAGGCACAGGTTAATAGATCCTGTCATACATATGTCATTCTCCAGTCTACCAAAGGTGAAGCTTATGATGCCCAACACACCTACAGATGTTTCCCAGTTAGGTTAAAAAACTTCTTAGGGATCGGCGCCCCGTCAGCGGGACAGTTGTAAATCATGCAGCGCCTTTTGTCACCATCGCGGATTTTAGAGAAACAACAAATGTTTGTACATATAAGTGTCTTATATTGGCTGAAAGCTTAAATTCTTGTTAATATAACTGCACTGTCCAATTTACAGTAGATATTACTGCGAAAAATGGCATGCTATTGTAACAGTATAACTTTAAACCGTCCCCTCGCCCCGACCCGGGCGCGAACCAGGGACCTTCTGCACACATCAACAACGGTCGCCCACGAAGCATCGTTACCCATCGCTCCACAAAAGCCACGGCCATTGCAGAGCAAGGGGAAACCCTACTTCAGGTCTCAGAGCAAGTGACGTAACCGATTGAAATGCTATTAGCGTGTACCCGCTAACTAGCTAGCCATTTCACATCCGTTACACTCACCCCCCCTTTCAACCTCCTCCTTTTCCGCAGCAACCAGTGATCCGGGTCAACAGCATCAATGTAACAGTATAACTTTAAACCGTCCCCTCGCCCCGACACGGGCGCGAACCAGGGACCTTCTGCACACATCAACGGTCGCCCACGAAGCATCGTTACCCATCGCTCCACAAAGGCCACGGCCATTGCAGAGCAAGGGGAAACCCTACTTCAGGTCTCAGAGCAAGTGACGTAACCGATTGAAATGCTATTAGCGTGTACCCGCTAACTAGCTAGCCATTTCACATCCGTTACACTATTGTTTGAGAGCTCCTAACAACAAAACACTACAATCATCTCCTTAGTCTTGATCACTTTGAGGGAGAGGTTGTTATCCTGGCACCACACGGCCAGGTCTCTGACCTCCTCCTTATAGGCTGTCTCGTCGTTGTCGGTGATCAGGCCTACCACTGTTGTGTCATCGGCAAACTTAATGATGGTGCTGGAGTCGTGCCTGGCCGTGCAGTCACGAGTGAACAGGGAGTAGAGGAGGGGACTGAGCATGCACCCCTGACGGGCCCCAGTGTTGAGGATAAGCATGGCGGATGTGTTGTTACCTACCCTCACCACCTGGGGGCAACCTGTCAACAAGTCCAGCATCCAGCTGCAGAGGGAGGTGTTTAGTCCCAGGGTCCTTAGCTTAGTGATGAGCTTTGAGGGCACTATGGTGTTGAACGCTTAGCTGTAGTCAATGAATAGCATTCTCAAATGGTGGGTCCTTTTGTCCAGGTGTGAAAGGGCAGTGTGGAGTGCAATAGAGATTGCATCATCTGTGGATCTGTTGGGGCGGTATGCAAATTGAAGTGGGTCTAGGGTTTCTGGGATAATGGTGTTGATGTGAGCCATGACCAGCCTTTCAAAGCACTTAATGGCTACAGACGTGAGTGCTACGGGTCGGTAGTCATTTAGGCAGGTTGCATTAGTGTTCTTGGGCACAGGGACTATGATTGTCTGCTTGAAACATGTTGGTATAACCGACTCAGACAGGGAGAGGTTGAAAATGAAGACACTTGCCAGTTGGTCAGTGCATTCTCGGAGTACACGTCCTGGTAATTCGTCTGGCCTGCGGCCTTGTGAATGTTGACCTGTGTAAAGTTCTTACTCAAATTGGCTGCGGAGAGCGTGATCACACAGTCATCGGGAACAGCTGGTGCTCTCATGCATGTTTCAGTGTTACTTGCCTCAAAGCGAGCATAGAAGTAATTTAGCTCATCTGGTAGGTTCATGTCACTAGGCAGCTCCCGGCTGTGCTTCCCTTTGTAGTCTGTAGTTTGCAAGCCCTGCCACATCCAACGCGCGTCGGAGCCGGTGTAGTACGATTCGATCTTAGTCCTTTATTGATGCTTTAACTGTTTGATGGTTTGTCGGAGGGCATAGCGGGATTTCTTATAAGCTTCCGGGTTAGAGTGCCGCTCCTTGAAAGCGGCAGCTCTACCCTTTAGCTCAGTGCAGCTGTTGCCTGTAATCCATGGCTTCTGGTTGGGGTATGTACCTACAGTCACTGTGGGGACGACGTCATCGATGCACTTATTGATGAAGCCAGTGACTGATGTGGTGTACTCCTCAATGCCATCAGAAGAATCCCGGAACATATTCCAGTCCGTGCTAGCAAAACAGTCCTTTAGCTTAGCGTCTGCTTCATCTGACCACTTTTGTATTGACCAAGTCACTGGTGCGTCCTGCTTTAATTTTTGCTTGTAAGCAGGAATCCGGAGGATATAAATATGGTCAGATTTGCCAAATGGAGGGCGAGGGAGAGCTTTGTATGCGTCTCTGTGTGTGGAGTAAAGGTGGTCTAGAGTTTTTTTCTCCTCTGGTGGCACATTTAACATGCTGACAGATTTAAGTTTCCTTACATTAAAGTCCCCAGCCACTAGGAGCGCAGACCTCTGGATGAGTGTTTTCCTGTTTTCTTATGGTGGTATACAGCTCATTGAGTGCGGTCTTATTGCCAGCATCGGTCTGTTGTGGTATGGAGGCAGCTACGAAAAATACAGATGAAAACTCTCTATGTAGATAGTGTGGTCTACAGCTTATCATGAGACTACCTCAGGCGAGCAAAACCTTGAGACCTCCTTAGATATTGTGCACCAGCTGTTGTTTACAAGTATACATAGACCGCCACCCCTTGTCTTACCAGAGGCTGCTGTTCTATCCTGCCGATACAGCGTATAACCCTTCAGCTGTATGTTATTCATGTTGTCGTTCAGCCACAACTCGGTGAAACATAAGATATTACTGTTTTTAATGTCCCTTTGGTAGGATATGCATGCTTTTAGTTCGTACAATTTATTTTCCAGCGACTGTACGTTTTCCAGTAGTATGGATGGCAAGGGCAGATTAGCCACTCGCCAGAGGATCCTCACAAGGCACCCCGATCTCTTTCCGCGATATCCTTTCTGTCTCTTTCTCCTGCGAATGACGGGATGAGGGCCTGTTCGGGTGTTTGGAGTAAATCCCTCTTGTCCGACTCATTAAAGATAAATTATTCATCCAGTTCAAGGTGAGGAATCGCTGTTCTGATTTCCAGAGGCACTTTTTGGTCATAAGAGACGGTAGTAGCAACATTATGTACAAAATAAGTTACAAACAATGCGAACAAACTAACGAAATAGCGAGGTTGGTTAAGAGCCCATGAAACGGCAGCCATCTTCTCCTGCGCCATCTTCAACAGCGCCATCTTCAATCTCCATGGAAACCAAAAGCACATCACTAGTTGGCTCGTTGTATACAAACTCTTCTACCATTCTGACAACAACATCAATTACTGTGATTTGTACTGGGAGACAAAACGGGAGCAACTAGTATACAATCACTGTGTAATTTACAGCAAAGCCGAGATGAGAAATCAATCTACAGTCTACATGGATCCATCATAGATCTTGTGGAACACATTCAAGTGTTAGAGCTTTTTCAGGGCAAACCAATTGTAAATCACTTTGTCTGTGGTGTTGAGTTGTGCTACAGAGGGACTGTACTTCCACTGGTAGCACATTGTAGCAAGTTTTACTGTAGAGTCTGGATGTAAACAGAACTATACAGGTGGACAAGCGGTTCTACTTACTTTACAAGAGCTTCGGATTTTGTGGCTTGGTCGTAGAACTGTTTCCTGGTTTTCTTGTATCGATCCAAATTCTGAAATATACAAATAAATATTATGAGAAAATACTGAATGAAACAGGTAAGGGTAACGTTACTGTACAATTCACATGATGAAAGAAAATAACATGATCCCTCAAAAAATGCACATCTATTACGCCCCAACACTTACTAAATACATAGAGTGTATCCAACTACAGCCAACAACTTTCAATAATGAGATGGACGTTTTTTCCCCAACATTCTAATGCATCTACGTATGTACAGCGACCAACTGAGCCTACACACCTCGCCGATTCGTTCAACAACCATCCATAGACGGTCAGGTTGGCTGTAGTTGGACAGATGTGGAGAAACCTTAAAAGTGATGGCATAGAAAAAAAAAATGTTATGATACAATCCATGAATTATTCAAATGTTTGGATGCTAATAAAAATAAGACTATAATCAGTATCACCTCCTTATTTGGCCACCATCCCAGATCATTGCCTTAGGTAACAGCCAGTTCATTTAACAACTGCATATTAGCTGATGCAATTCTTGTTAACTGCCTTGTTCGAGGGTACAGAGGAACTTTAATAGGTTTTAAAACCCTATCCTTATTGGCCATCATGGGGTAGTTCGTAGATGTTCTGCTGGCAGTCAGTCAGGCAGACTGGGGATGGATCAGTGAGCCTGGTCACAGACACACGGTCTCTTCATTATGCTATAGAGACACAGAGACCATCATCACCCACACAGTCCTCAGTAACAGTTCTAATTACTGCTGAGGAGACTCTGGGGTCGCTACAACATTGGCCCAAAGCATATAGGCACTGGCCCATAGCACAGTGCCTCAATTCCCCAGAACCAAATCTTGCATGCCCTGGCCAGCTATAGTCTATCACGAGAGACTACATGCCACTGTATCGTGGGGGTAACCGTTGGATTCTCAACCAATGATGTGGCTACTGCCCATAAAAGAAGACACTCTCTCAGCCCAGGTGGAATCTCATTTCCCTAATTACTCCTGACAGGCAGCACCTCAGTTTGATGAGGTAATGACCGTTCCTCAGAATGCCATCCATAAGCCCAGGCTAAACGGGCTTCCCTTAATTATTTCTGATATTCGTCTTCCGACTGAGAGAGCGAACCGGGGGTATTTTAAGTGAGCAGAGCAGGAGTGATGGGAGCATCGCTGAAGCCCAACCCTGAATCCCCATCAATTCACCAGGTGCCAGTGGGGTCAGTCTCTCTCATATTTCACACAATCTGAACCCTACACAAGTCATCTCAAGGCGAGGGAGCCGACAGTGGAAACAGAGGAGCCCCGCTCGTATGCATTCACACCAATTCAATAACTATCACAGGACAAATTATCGTCCATTTTACCCCCATCCTCTCATCTTCTCCAATCATGGGAAGGGAGGAGGAAAGGAGGAGGAGCCTGAGTCAGCCCAGGCCCACTGCTTTGCCTCATCTCCCGTTGTCTGAACTCTCTCTGAAGGCCCCATTAAGAGCTGCTGCTTCTTAAATGTTAATGTATTTTATGAGGCTGTGAGGAGGTTCTCATAACAAGCAAGGAACTACAGCAGGGACTGTTATTGTGTGAGCACCGGTCCAGGAGATTGTGATGCTTGCAATTAAATGCAGATTTACCAAAGAGCAGTGACCCACTGTGGTTCTCTGGAATCAGTGTTCTGTAGCTACATTGTGCATGCCTAAAAATTATTAACACATTTATGTGAGTGAAAATACGTGTGTGTCTGTGCATTTGTGTGTGGGTGCATGAGAGAGTGTGTGTATGTGTCTGTTCATGTCTACACTACAATGAGGGCTGACAAGGTGAGACGGTGAAGTGGCATTACAGACACATTGACCCAGATACTACAGTGCTATTGGATCTCCTTCTTAGCCGTTACTGACTGATCTCCATTCAGGCCAGTTCATACCACCAGGGAGCAGATAGAATATCTGAAAACTAGAATGCTTCCTTCCCATATATCCAGTGGGGCTTAGAGGCGTCTTTGAATTTCCCAAATATTTAACATAAATAAACTGCCATCTTTGACTGGGTATATCTAAAAAGGTGAATGTAAAGACCTGGATTCATTGAAAACGTTGATTAAATGTCGTAGGATGGTTCGGGAGCCCTGTTGCGAGATAATTACTATATTGTGTCTGTTATTAAAAACAGTAGAAAGTCTAAGCTCCATCATATGTGCAGAAGGGTAGTATGGGTTCACAGTGAAAGTAGGGTCAAGAAGGAATGGCCTAGTGACATTTAAACCCACCGTTACTTTCACTGTGAACCCCTTCTTCCTTTCTGAATACATTTGCAGTGATGTATTGCTGTGGCAATGCTACCTGCATTAACCAGATTTGCCTGTGCTAATCTAACAGCTGGCACCTGGCTCGTCTCACACTCCTCTTCCTGGCTGGCAACTGCCGTCAGCAACCCTCATCTGCCACCCTCCCCCTGCCCACCCCCAGTGGCGCTTCCTGCTGTGCTAATCCAATGGATATCTTAATCTGTGCAGGGTGGCTCTGCCTGGGTGTCGCCGCAGGCTAAGTGCTGTTCACACACCTACACTAGGGGCACTTATCAGCCCAGCACAAACGATCCCACCGCCGACACCAACAGCCATGCTTTGATGCGCTGTAAAAGGACCAGTTTTTCAGCGCACGCATGCTCCTGTTGCTGCGGCCATAAAAAAAAAAAAAAGGAAGGGTGAAGTGAATTCTGCAGTGAGATATTTAGACAAGAGATGTATTAACCTCAGCCAATATCTGTCTTTGAGATGGATCCTCTCCTGCAGGCAATAATGAGTCTAGGAGATCGCTAATGGATGTTCCAGTCTCTCAGTGTCCTGTCTCTTCTTCTATAAATATCAGGAGGTATCTGGAGGACGTATTACTCCTCCAGGGCCTCTGGTTCAGAGAACACCTTCCATTTAACTGCTAGTAGATCCATGTGAGGCGGCTTCCCATTATGGTGTTGCTGAGTGACAGCACAATGAACTAACAACATGTCTCTCTCGCTTGCTCTCTCTGTATGACATGTTGCTTCTCCAACATAGCTACTGTCATGACAGGCCTGTTCGGGTCAGGCTACCGTGGACCATAATCCTACAGAGATATCTCTCACACCCAACAGAGGGGAGAGATTGAGAGGTATGGAGGTGTTTTTTTTTATGACACCTCCCGTCCATTGTAACTCTTAAGGCAGCAGACAAAATCCCCTTTGTCCTCTCAGTATGGAGGGATGGAATGTATGATGGGCCTATGGAGAATCTACCTCTGAACAGCAACATGCAATAAATGGACTTTGGTACAATATGTTTCGTCAGCCAAAATGATAGTAGTGACGATAGATGGAAAATGAAAATGAATGTTGTTTTTGTTATGTTATTAAAAGTTAAATGACGACGTTATAAAGAAAACATATCTTGAAGAGTTTTCACACTATGTACTTGAGGTTTGCATACTGTACGTTGTGTGGAAAATGTCCAGATCAAAGAGAATGTTTTTGTAAAGATGAAATGTGAAGTTAGTTGTCTAAATTGGATCTGAATAAAATCCAGACCTTGCCTCGTAACTAGTTACGCCCAGAGAACTTGCCCTAAAGGCGGAAACGCCCATTTCTGACCCGAGGGTATAAAACATGTGAGTTAAGAATTAACATATCAGACTAAGTGACCATGAGCTTCAGCCAAGGTCCGAATTAGTTGTAAACCCAAAAGTCAACACGAGGTTGAAGAAGACAAAGGAACCTTTTTACAATCTATGCTATGGATGAGTAGCTGTGTCTAAGAGGGTGAATTCAAGCAGGACCACCCAGTTACCGCTCTCCAAGGAATTGTGTGTCTACACTGCTTTCATTCCCACGCTGGAACCATCCACACGGCTGATTAGCCGTCCTCCGAAGACCCCTTTTCAGAGCCAGGGCGAGGAAACAGACCACTAGGAGAAAGGACACTGACATCGTGAGGACAAACAGAGAGTTACACCCGGTAACTGAAGACGTACCGTCATCAGAGAAGTCGGAACCCGGGCCACGAAGAGACACCCCATCGGAGACCTTCAACACGTAATTACATCATTATATTCTGACCCATAAGAGCGGCAGTTTGGGGCAACGTTAGGGTTAAAATAAGCATAGTTGACAAATGTACCCAAGTGTGCTTTTCTCTCGTGCTCTCTCTCTCTTTCTCCCTCTTTTGAAATCCCCATTTTGTTTAACACGTTTCATATTGTGTTGGTATTTTGTATCGGAAGATGAGCTTTACGTTCTGTGCCCAACATTACAAGGCTAAAAGGTACAAAAAAAGGGAAAATAAAATGCCCCATCCTTACTTGAAGTTTACTTCTTACATTTCCATTAGAAACCAGCAACACAGCAAAATGTGCTTTTATTGCGGAGAAAAAAAGCACCCTGTACATCATTCTGATTAGAATGCTTCTCCTGTCCTCTCTGTTCTAACCGCTGGCCCTGCGGTTTAAGAGGCGAAGAGGTATTATACCCCCTGGAGCCCCTGATATGTGCCTACATCCGTCTGGCATGCTGAGAAATTAATCATCCTTGCTCCAAAAAATAAAATTAAAATGCATTCGTCTCCCCCTTTGAAGTAAATTAATTTGTGATTGGTTAGCCTCTGCAGGCCTTGAGGCTAAAGGGGGCTGGCTGTGTGGCGGCCGGCTGCTCCACACTCTGTCCATCCAGGTAAAAGCAGCTTCAGCTGGTTGGATGGGGGAGTCATGCAGATATTTCCAGAACAAGGCCCCTGCCGACAGCGTGTCAACGCGGCTGTCAGGATTTCAGGAGGATTATTATCTCGTACCCACGCTCAAGTGCTTCAAAGTGCTTTGCAACTAGTGACAAGGAGGAGAGAGAGAGAGAGAGGGTACTGGGTGGAGGGCTGGGGGGGAAGCCTTGACAAGCAGAAGAGTGAAGCAAGGAGCGGTTCAGGATAGGAGAGGGATGGAGACAAAAGCAGGGGAGCCAGCAGAAGGCTTTAGCTGGATTAGAGAGAGCCTGTGCTAATTCAAACAGCAGCGGGACATTGCTGTTTACAACCAGTAGTTTTCACAGCTCTCCGACTTCCAGCATTCGGGAGAATTCACAGACACGAGACGATTATGTGTGGCGTCTTCACAAACAGTCTCGCACTCACCGAAAGCCTCTCTCCCAATTTCAAACCTTCAGAGTTGCAGCCAGGGGAGAACGACTGCCCCCTCTCATTGAAGCCACAACATTTCAAGGCCAACCGCAGTACAGCATGCATTGTTAGCAGAAAACAGGATCCCCATTAAAATGGCAATCTTTGTGTAAATGAACCAAGAAAATTTAAGACAATCAATGCTAATGGCAGCATGCAGTATCCTTGAGATATTCAGTGAGAGAGGGCCGCACTGAGCTAGCCTGCAATGTCACTTCCTGGAGTAGCTCAAACTGCGCATGTTGTCTCCATGAGACACCATCATTTTATATTTTTTTACTTTTACATATACATTTTACACAAATGTTGCATACATGGCACTTTCATACACAGTAGTTACATAAAGGTAACGTTTTTTTGATTGTAAACATTACATTTTGGATAGATAGTATCCAGAATGTATAGGGTTTTCAGTAATAACTATTACTGATCATGAGCCTCAGCCCATCCCACCTATCTCTGTAGACATCCTCTCTTGATTTCCACGTGCCATATATTTTTCAACTGTGACGTCTTACATTCATTTTGAACCTTTCTAATCACATTGATTGTAAGTTAAAGATTTATATTTTTCCTAGGAGTATTATTATATTGTTGATTGATTTGGCTTTCCAAATAACCAAAACACTGCTAAACACCTGTGACCAGAAACAAGCTACATGGGGACAATGCCAGATTAAATGATCTAATGAGACGCCATCTTAACCGACTTCATTTGGCTTCAATGAGTCTTTACATTTGGCTCTATTGAGTCTTTACATAGGGTGTCATGTGATCGATGGCTTTCTCCATTCATATGTACAGTCATTGGTTGCAGCCTACCTACATGTTATAGACAGCTCTAATTAATGGCTTCCATTAGCTGTAAAGGGAACTCAGGGTATAAAGTCCAGAATCTCTCTTCTTCTCTGATCCAGTCTGTTGGGCAGGGCCCACCAACCTAACCCAAACAGAGTGACAGCAGTTTGAACAGACACACCGACTCCACAGTATTATCTGCCTCCCTGGTCCGGCTCATACCACAACCCAAACCCAGCAGCAAATAGTGCACACACCATTTCATTGCCAGTCTCTGATCCCTTTGGTAAACGCCACATTCTTATAATGAGGTAAATATTAACATAAAACACTCCAGTTTGCTGTCCCCACTTGCTTCAAGAAGTCCACCATTGTTCCTGTACCCAAGAAAGCAAAGGAAACTGAACTAAATGACTATTCGCCCCGTAGCACTCACTTCTGTCATCATGATGTGCTTTGAGAGGTTAGTTAAGGATCATATCACCTCCACCTTACCTGTCACCCTAGACCCACTTCAATTTGCTTACCGCCCCAATAGATCCACAGACGATGCAATCGCCATCGCATTGCACACTGCCCTATCCCATCTGGACAAGAGGAATACCTATGTAAGAATGCTGTTCATTGACTATAGCTCAGCATTCAACACCATAGTACCCTCCAAGCTCATCATTAAGCTCGGGGCCCTGGGTCTGAACCCCGCCCTGTGCATCTGGGTCCTGGACTTCCTGACGGGCCTCCCCAGGTGGTGAAGGTAGGTAACAACATCTCCACTCTGCTGATCCACAACACAGGGGCCGCACAAGGGTGCATGCTCAGCCCCCTCCTGTACGCCCTGTTCACCCATGACTGCGTGGCCACACACACCTCCAACTCAATCATCAAGTTTGCAAACGACATAACATTGACTAGATGGCCTACAGGGAGGAGGTGAGGGCCCTGGGAGAGTGGTGCCAGGAAAATAACCTCTCACCCAACGTCAACAAAACTAAGGAGATGATCATGGACTTCAGGAAACAGCAGAGGGAGCACGCCCCTATCCACATCAACGGGACCGCACTGGAGAAGGTGTAAAGTTTTTAAGTTCCTCTGCGTACACATCACTGACGACCTGAAATGGTCCACTCACACAGACAGTGTGGTGAAGAAGGCGCAACAACGCCTCTTCAACCTCAGGAAGCTGAAGAAATTTGGCTTGGCCCCTAAAACCCTCACAAATCTTTGCAGATGCACAGCCTGTATCATTGCCTGATACGGCAACTGCACTGCCTGCAACCGCAGGGCTCTCCAGAGGGTGGTGCGGTCTGCCCAACGCATCACCGGGGGCCAACTACTTGCCCTTCAGGACACCTACAGCACCCGATGTCACAGGAAGGCCAAAAAGATAATCTAGGATATCAACCACCCAAGCCACGGCCTGTATCATCCAGAAGGCGAGGTCAGTACAGGTGCATCAAAGCTGGGACCGAGAGACTGAAAAACAGCTTCTATCTTAAGGACATCAGACTGTTAACTGGCCATCATTAGCCGGCTTCCACCCGGTTACGCAACCCTGCATCTTAGAGGCTGCTGCCCTATATACATAGACTTGGAATCACTGGCCACTATAATAATGGAACACCAGTCACTTTAATAATGTTTACAAACTGCTTTACTCATCTCATGTGTATATACTGTATTCTATTCTACTGTATTTTTTGTCAATGCCAGTCAGACATTGCTCAATCTAATATTTATATATTTCTTAAATCCATTCTTTTACTTTTAGATTTGTGTGTATTGTTGTGAATTGTTTTTAGATACTACTGCACTGCATTTTGCTACACCCGCAATAATCTGCTAAATATGTGTATGTAACCAATACAATTAGATTTGATTTGATTTGACACAGGGCCTGGAGTGGTTTGTCAGGGTGAATGGGTAGGAGGAATAACGCAAACATCTAGCAACCCAAAGATTGCGCGTTCGAATCTCATCATGGACAACATTAGCATTTGAGATAATCATCTTCTTTGCAACTACTTAGCATGTTAGCTAACATTTCCCATAATCCTAACCCCTTGCCTAGCTAATGTTAGCCACTTAGTTAACGTTAGCGTTAACTTCTCTAGGATAGGGGGCAGCATTTTCACGTTTGGATGAAAAGCGTGCCCAGAGTAAACTGCCTCCTACTCAGTCCCAGATGCTAATATATGCATATTATTATTAGTATTGGATAGAAAACACTCTGACGTTTCTAAAACTGTTTGAATCATGTCTGTGACTATAAGATAACTTATTTGGCAGGCAAAACCCAGAGGACAAACCATTCAGATGTTTTTGTTTGAGGTCACTCTCTTTTCAATGGGTTTTCATTGGGAATCCAGATTTCTAAGGGACCTTCCTGCAGTTCCTATCGATTCCACTGGATGTCAACAGTCTTTAGAAATTGTACTGTTTGTTAGAGGCGCATGACCAGAAAGCATGCTACACATTCTTTTCCTCCGGTATTGAACACAGATCATCCCGTCTTCAATTTTATCGATTATTTACGTTAAAAAATACCTAAAGTTGTATTGAAATGTTTGGACAAAGCTTACAGGTAACTTTTGAGATATTTTGTAGTCACGTTGTGCAAGTTGGAACCGGTGTTTTTCTGGATCAAACACGCCAAACAAATGGACATTTTGGATATATATCGACGGAATTAATCGAACAAAAGGACCATTTGTGATGTTTATGGGACATATTGGTCCCGTGTGGCTCAGTTGGTAGAGCATGGCGCTTGCAACGCCAGGGTTGTGGGTTCATTCCCCACGGGGGGACCAGGATGAATATGTATGAACTTTCCAATTTGTAAGTCGCTCTGGATAAGAGCGTCTGCTAAATGACTTAAATGTAAATATTGGAGTGCCAACAGAAGAAGCTCGTCAAAGGTAAGGCATGAATTTATTTCTGCGTTTTGTGTCGCGCGGGGATGGTTGAAATATGATGGTCTGTGATTGTTAGCTGGGGTGCTATCCTCAGATAATAGCATTGTTTGCTTTCACCGTAAAGCATTTTTTAAATCTGACACGTTGGCTGGATTCACAACAAGTGTAGCTTTAATTTGGTATATTGAATGTGTGATTTCATGAAAGTTGAATGTTTTTAGTAATTTATTTGAATTTGGCGCTCTGCATTTTCACTGGATGTTGGCCAGGTGGGACGCTACCGTCCCACATATCCCAGAGAGGTTAACCACCTAGCTAACGATAGCCACAACAAATTGGAATTTCTAATTCATTACATATTGTATGAATTGCAGTTAGTAACATATTGTACGAATTGCAATTCATAACATATCATACGAAATGGATGATGGACATCCATAAATGAATACATACCATACGAAACATCACATATTATACTAATTGGAGTGTCTTGGATTTACTTTAACTATGTCACGTCTACCCCCGAGTCCAGGTTGGGAAAAAAGGGTAGTGGGGAATGTGTTTACTACATGGCATGGAACTAAATCTTTATAAAGAAGACAGTGGTGTGGTAAATTAGCAATAGAACAAAGCTACCATGAACGGATGTTCTACTGGTAATATTTCTCTCTCAAACCCTTTGTTTTCACATGGCCATGCATGAAGCCTGCATCGTCTGATTGGACATGCTATCTAGTTTAAATAAATGAATCCTAAGTGAACAAACACAAAAAGCCTATGAATACATTTCACAATAATAATCTTGCAGGGTGTAAAACATTTCTGAAATAAGTCCTTGTTCCTTGAGACTGCCACACAGTAACAGCAGTCAGCGTTTCCCAGTCTTTCTGCAAGCCACCATGCAGTGCATAAAAATGTAGGCTAATCCACACAAGACAAACTGTTAGATTAGATGTTATTGTCCTCCAAGGAGGAAATTCATTTCCACATGCTTGTACATTGAAATACAGACCACCAAAATACCCATACACCCATTCATAATATTTACAATACCAAAAGTAAACTTCCCTACACTCAGCAGATAAAACAGTCAGCCCAGCTAACAATTCTAAGGAGAGAGAACGTTTTTGTAATGTTACCTGTAATGTTCCCCTAATGTTTGAGTGTCCAGTTTTCTGTTAGTTAGGGGAACACTCTATACTGCAAAAAATATATAAATGGAACATGTAAAGTGTTGGTCTCATGTTTCATGAGCTTAAATAATAGATCCAGAAACGTTCATTTTGCACAAAAAGCTTATTTCTCTCAGAATTTGTGCACAAACTTGTTTACATCCCTTTTAGTGAGTGTTTCTCCTTCACCAAAATAATACATCCATTTGACAAGTGTGGCATATCAGAAGCTGTAATGAACATTTAAAAAAAAATGTTTTGCTTCTATGTGGTAAATGGTGTGTATGTAGATTGTGGATAGGCTTGTCTCCCTTATTAATCTTCTCTTTGTGCCAGACTGGGTTCAAGTGACTTCTGTTTCTTTTGTTCATTTTTTTCTGTATTTATTAATCTCTATATGATATGTATATATGCATTTCTGTATGTGTATATATGCAGTGTGTATGTATGTATATACAGTTGAAGTCGGAAGTTTACATACACTTAGGTTGGAGTCATTAAAACTTGTTTTTCAACGACCCCAAAACTATAGTTTTGGCAAGTCGGTTAGGACATCTACTTGTGCATGACACAAGTAATTTTTTGTTGTTTACAGACAGATTATTTCACTTACAATTCACTGTATCACATTTCCAGTGGGTCAGAAGTTTACATACACTAAGTTGACTGTGCCTTTAAACAGCTTGGAAAATTCCAGAAAATGATGTAATGGCTTTAGAAGCTTCTGATAGGCTAATTGACATCATTTGAGTCAATTGGAGGTGTACCTGTGGATGTGTTTCAAGGCCTACCTTCAAACTCAGTGCTTCTTTGCTTGACATCATGTGAAAATCAAAAGAAATCAGCCAAGACCTCAGAAAAAAATGGTAGACCTCCGGAAGTCTGGTTCAGGAGCAATTTCCAAACGCCTGAAGGTACCACGTTCATCTGTACAAACAATAGTACGCAAGTATAAACACCATGGGACCACGCAGCCGTCATACCGCTCAGGAAGGAGACGCGTTCTGTCTCTTAGAGATGAATGTACTTTGGTGCAAAAAGTGCAAATCAATCCCAGAACAACAGCAAAGGACCTTGTCAAGATGCTGGAGGAAACGGGTACAAAAGTGTCTATACCCACAGTAAAACGAGTCCTATATTGACATAACCTGAAAGGTTGCTCAGCAAGGAAGAAGCCACTGCTCCAAAACCGGCATAAAAAAGCCAGACTACGGTTGCAACTGCACATGGGGACAAAGATCGTACGTTTTGGAGAAATGTCCTCTGGTCTGATGAAACAGAAATAGAATTGTTTGGCAATAATGACCATCGTTATGTTTGGAGGAAAAAGGGGGAGGCTTGCAAGCCGAAGAACACCATCCCAACTGTGAAGGACGGGGGTGGCAACATCATATGAAACATCACTTTTAGTACAGGGACACAGTCTTGGAAATTCATGCTTGCACACACAATTAAGACAGGACGCACCTGCTAAAATTGGTTTCCTATTGAACATACCTCTTTCCGTAAGAAATATTATAGTTTGATTACATTTTAGGGTATCTGAGGAGTAGATAGAAATGTATTTTGACATCTTGAAACAAAGTTTAGGGGTAGATTTTCAGATTCCTTTCTCTGCACCTTTCTCTGCACGTGGATTACTCAAATCGATGGCGCCAACTAGTGGGAGGCCCCGGTGCACAACTGAGCAAGAGGACAAGTACATTACAGTGTCTAGTTTGAGAAACAGATGCCTCACAAGTCCTCAACTGGCAGCTTCATTAAATAGTACCCGCAAAACACCAGTCTCAATGTCAACAGTGAAGAAGCGACTCCGGGATGCTGGCCTTGATGTTATTTTAATGGACAAAAACATTAGCTTTTCTTTCAAAAACAAGGAATTTTCTAAGTGACCCCAAACTTTTGAAAGGTACTGTATATGATTTTGACTGTTCTAGCGATGTAATTATTGTTTGGATAACCTTATTTATTGATAGATTTTTTTCACTCTTTATGTGTTGCGCAATGCAGAGAACGCCAGAAGAAGAATTATAATTTAATTACCATAGTGAATTATTGTAATGTTTGTTTATATGTCAATTAGTCCCATAAGGGATGGGTTGCCAGTTGGCAATTGGACACAAATAAAATTGCATTCATTCATTCAACTGTTTTAAACAGCATGATCATTACACAGGTGGACCTTATGCTGGGAACAATAAAAGGCCACTCTAAAATGTGCAGTTTTGTCACACAACACAATGCCACAGATGTCTCGAGTTTTGAGGGAGCGTACAATTGGCATGCTGCCTCAAGAATGTCCACCAGAGGTGTTGCCAGAGAATTTAATGTTAATTTTAGGGAATTTGGCATTACATCCAACTAGCCTCACAGCCACAGACCACGCCAGCCCAGGACCTCCACATCCGGCTTCGGCACCTGCAGGATCGTCTGAGACCAGCCAACCGGACAACTGCTGAAACTGAGGAGTATTTATGTCTGTAATAAAGCCCTTTTGTGGGGAAAAACTCATTTTGATTGGCTGGACCTGACTCCCCATGGCTGTGCCCCTACCTAGTCATGTGAAATCCATAGATTAGGGCCTAATTTATTTATTTCAATTTACTGAGTTCCTTATATGAACTGTAACTCAGTAAAATCGTTGAAATTGTTGCATGTTTAGCAAAAACCTCATGAGAACCTTTTTTAGCATGTTTTGATGTTAAACATTCCCTTAATGTCAAGTAGAACTTATCTAGATTGTGATTACATTGTTCTCAGAATATACAACATTAATGTTCTAGATGTGCTTTCTGGGACGTTGCAAGAACATTCATGTGTCCAGTTTTATGAGGGTTAGGAGAATATTCCATCAGGCCTTGTTACTGTTGCCAAGCCCATCAATGCCCTGATTGGTGAACCACTGATCCATTCACAGCTCCTATTGTCTGTTGGCAAGATGAGGGATACTCACACAAACACACAGACACAGAGTGCTTTTAACATAGTGTTTTTAACTAACATATTTGACACACCATGACATATATGATTACATTGTGGCCACTCCCGAGTGGCGCAGCGGTCTAAGACACTGCATCTCAGTGCAAGAAGCATCACTACAGTTTGCGTCACTACGTTTTCACATCCGGACGTGATTGGGAGTCCCATAGGGCGACGCACAATTGGCCCACCGTTGTCCGGGTTTGGCCAGGGTAGGCCATCATTGTAAATAAGATTTATTTTTTAACTGACTTGCATAGTTAAATAAAGGTCCATTTAAAAAACAAACATTTATACAGTAATTATTATTATCCTCACCTGGGAAATGAACTCACAACTTCTTGGTTCATGGTATTCAGATCTTCCTGCTACACCACCATGTCTGTGTCAGTTATTGATTTAATTGACTTATGAAAAAATGTAATGGCTTTCTGTACAAGCGCCGCCAACCAGGTGCGAGATGGTCCTGCCATTAGCGCAGGGAAGGAGACAGCCTCTGCGTACCTAGCTCGGGGATGGGGGGTGGCATGGGATCGGGTCCTTCCTTGCCAGCCGGGCCAAAACACCCACAGTACCCCCAACCCAGAGTGAAACGGGCTTCAGGCAAACGTTTGCACCTAAACACATTGTTTCAACCCCACTGTATTTGGATTTCAAGAGTGTTGTGTAGTCCACGTTAGTTCAGTAAAACATGTCCCTCCTCCTCATTTAGACACAAGGTTGCCAGTAGTGGTGGAGGTAAAAAAAAAAAAACTTATTTCTCCCAGTCCACGAGGGGTGCACATGCGTAGTGTTGATCTGGTTAATGCGAACAGTAATGTCCGGGTACAGGCTACAATTTGTTGTATACCCCCCATGTTTTTGTGGGGTCATCACATCGACTGTTCCCCTGGCCTCAGCCCCAGTATTAAGGGAGGAAATATCCTCCCTGCTCCAGAAACAGGCAACACGAGTGGTTCCTCTGGCTTCTATGATAGTATTCATTCCCCTGGGACTATTATTGATGCGGCCGTTCCAGCGCTGGGTGCTAGCAACGTGCCTGGATGCATCTCGCCAGCTAAGCCGGTCGATTCAGGTGTCCCTGATATGCCTTCGAGCACTTCCCCAGTGGAGGGATCCCTGGCTGCTGTCACAAGGGGTTGTCATGGGCTAGGTGTTGTCCCGCAAGGTGGTAATGACAGACATGTCCCCCGAAGGGTGGGGTGCACTGTGCGAGTGTTACTCAATTTGGGGAGTATGGACTGTGCCAATTTGTGGAGTATTGAACTTCTGACGGTGTACTTAGGTCTCAGGCGCCTACTCCCACGTTTGTCGGGCCAGCATGTGCTGTTCCGACAACATGACGAAGGTGGCATACATCAACAGACAGGAGGGAACTCGGTCCAGATATGGCAGCGGTTCGGCAGGGCCGACATAGATCTTTACCCGTTGCGAGAAAACGCGTAGTTTAATCTATTTTTCTCGATTAGGGAACCGAGTTCTCCATTGGGAACGGATGCTCTGGCGCACCAGTGGCCTCGGACCCTCCTTTACGCATTTCCGCCAGTGGTTGTGATTCAGCCCACGTTGGAGAGGGTGCGCCGGGAGGGCTTATCATCCATTCTTGTAGCTCCCCTTGGCCCATGCAGCCTCGGTTCGCAGAGATCGTTTGCTTCCTAGGTGGGAACTTGTGGCAACTCCTGTTGCGCAGAGACCTGTTGTCCCAGGCGCATGGACAGGTTTGGTACGAGGCCAGAGATTTAGTTCCTATGGGCCTGGCCCCTGAGAGGGCCAATCTGATGGCTAGGGTTTTACCTCCAAATGTTATTGCTACCATTCAGTCTGCAAGGGCACCCTCCACGAGAGGGCTGTATGCCTGTAAGTGGCAAGCTTTTGAGCCAAGATAAAGGAATTGTTCCTGTTCCTCTGGGAGGGAAATCCTTATGTTCCTACAGGAGCTTTTTGAGCAGGGATACGCATTCTCCACGTTAAAAGTGAACATATCTTAGAGTGTCATGTTGGAATTGAAGGTGCCTCACCGGGGGCTCACCCCCTGCTGGTGCCCTACACTATTGTGCCCACATGGAACTTGGCGCTGGTTTTGGAGGCATTGTGTGCGGGCCCGTTTGAGCCTCTGGAGTCGATCCTCTCCTACAAAACCTCCCTGCTCATGGCTTTGGCTAAACATGTTGGGGAACTCCACGCATTATTCGTAAACCCTTCCTGTACTCACCCTGTGCAACTTTAAGATGACGTTGTGTCCAAATGCGGCCTTCGCCACGAAAGTCAAGGCTATGTCCTACAGGTTTTTAAGCTTTTGAGCTATTTCCCTTTTCACTTCCTCCCT
Source organism: Salvelinus alpinus (assembly GCF_045679555.1). Lineage (NCBI taxonomy): Eukaryota > Metazoa > Chordata > Actinopteri > Salmoniformes > Salmonidae > Salvelinus > Salvelinus alpinus. The sequence continues at coordinate 24,775,402 of NC_092102.1, read as the reverse complement.
TTGCTTCTGAAGAGCAACAGAGGTTACATGCCCTGTGTCAGGTGCGAGATTTATGCACATATATTGAACAGACCAGGGATATCCAGTTATTTGCCCAGCTTTTTATATGTTTTGCTAATCCGGTTCGCAGCAGGGCGCTCTCTAAGCAGCGTCTCTCCCACTGGATAGTTGAAGCCATCTCCCTGGCATATAGCAGAAAGGGGCGAGGGTTACCTAGCGGTGTACACGCCCACTCCACCAAGGGTCTGGCAGTGTCTTAGGCGTTGTTTAAATGGTTGAATATAGGAGATATTTGTGCTGTGGCGAGTTGAGCATCACCACACACTTTGTGAGGTTATATCACTTGGATGTCACAGCTGCCAGTGTAGTCCACAGTGTGCTTAATGCTGGGACAGGGGAAAGTCACTAGGCAGCATGCCGTGTCCGCAATACCCAGACTACTGCATCTGGTGGGGTCAAGTCTGGGTGTTCTGCCATGGGCAGTTTCATTTAGTATCTGTTGGGGTCGGCTTGGCGTGTGATTATATTTCCCCATAATAGTGTACTGAAGTTGACTGACTGAAAGAGAACAACGTTATGACTATTACTACTGTTCCCTGAAGGAGGGAAACGAGGTACAACACCTGTTTGGCCCCGCCCTGCCCGTTCCTGGGCTCGGTGAAGAGCTGTATTAAATTGAAGGAATAAATCCGAGCCTCAACCACATCACCTGTGGAAGGCAAGGCTTCCAGTGAGGCTCGGATTTCATTGGCCTTGTCAGGCGTGATTGTAGATCCTTCAACCGAAATCGATAGTATGTTCCTTCAGTGAACAGTAGTTATAGTCATAACGTTACGTTTACAGAAAGGGGCTCAGAACACACCCCTGGGGGTGCCAGTGTTGGTGATGACCAGGGGAGATGTTTTGCCTTCCAATCTGATGGCCTGGGGTCTGTGGTTGAGGAAACTGTGGATCCATTTAATGAGACGTGAATAGCCGTGAAGGTTGGTGGGTTTTCCATCATTCTGTGCCTTTGTATGGTGTTAAATGCTGAGCTGAAGTACACGAAAAGGATCCTGGCTTAGTTCCCAGGGGCCTGCAGATGTTCAAGGAGTATGTGCAGCAGACAGGCCACAACATCATCTGCACCCCTGTTTGTTTCATAAGCAAATTGATGGCGACAACACGGTGCTTCCATCAATGAAGCAATATAATAAGACGTGCAGAGAAAATTACAGAGTCTGCATGTCTTCTAAAGGGTACATACAGGTGGTGAGGGTCATTTGCCGCCCAATGCCAATAGATCCTTCCCCTCATTTCAAAAGGACCCGATTCCAAATCAACCAGTTCATTTGACAATGATAACAGAATGCATGAGGAAACCATTTATTTTTCCTGTGTGTGAATGATAAGGAGGGAGAGAGAGAGAGAGAGAACAGGCATTTTCTTCTCCCTCTCTGAAAAATGTTATCGCAAATCTTGGAGAATGGCCCTGACTCCATTAGCCAATAGCTCAAGCACTGCAAGGTAAGCCCATTCCATTTAATGTCTCCCCTTCACGTGTTAGAACGCCGATGTGGTGAATCAAGGCACAGTACTGTAGGCCTGCTGAACAAAGACACGTCACTTAATGACCTCCCGTAAGAAGCAGATGGACTTCCTCTCGCCACCTCAGGGAGATAATATGCTTAATTAGCTTTGTCGTTCACCGCCATCTGAGCTCTTCACTACCCCGTACTAGAGCTCCTCAGAGTCACTATTAAAAAGGCTATTTAATCTGGGAATACAGTCAGGCCCGGACCAGTCAGTCTGTGGCCAAGAGTGACAAGGTATATGTCATCATAAAGGTAGTAAGAGTGGTGTATCCTATTCAGCCAACATTGCTTCCACTTACATGAAATCCTTCCAGTGTCCATTTCCCTAACTGTTGCTGTGGCCCTAAGGGAGGCATGCGTTGCCCTTTCAAGTTGAATATCTCCCTGCCAGCAGCACAAGACAAACAGCATGCTAACTCCCAAGGAGCCTTCCTACTGGCCTTACAGGACAGGACTGCCTCTGCTCTGCTCTGCTTGGCCTGGGATATTAAAAATCCTCTTAGCGCTGCGCATCACAACTTTTATGTATTGGAAATGTCAGGGACACGCTGGGAAAATGATGGGAAATGAAAGACCTTAAAACCCAGAAAAACAGCTTTTTCCCCTCTAAGGGCAATGTGTTTCTGGTCCCTACCACAATAAAGTGAAAGTAGGTGACTACTCTACTGCATTTGTGATGTGAGAAAACTCATCACAACAGATGGTCTAAATTTCACCCACCACATTCAGTGAAGAGACTCAAAGAGAATGTTCAAGCTTTAAAGCCTGTCTTCCCCATTAGTTCATAACGTTCTCTGTTTTTAAGAGCTTGGTTGTCCTCTGGTTATTTTGCAGACAACCTCCCCACAACCTTCTGAGAATGATGCAGGATAGTTGCTTGGCTTTGGAACATTCTCAGCACATTTAAGGAACTTGACAAAAAACATAATTTTCTTGGCATTTTATTACTTTAACAGACGTTTCCTAAAAGTTCAAACATGGTTACATTTAAATAACATTTATTGTAATGTTCTAGGAATGTTCTTGAGCTGGTTTGACATTGGGAATGTTCTCAAATAGTTCAGAGAACATTAACCCTTTTACACTTGTATCCGTACCCGGGTTGTAAATGGCAGATTTGGACACTGATGAGCAACTAAATTGGAACGCAGTGGCTGTACAGTAACATGCTATACATAACCTCAGGGTCTCCGCTTCACAGCACTTTGTATGGGTTTTGACAGACAGACTTTCTGAACTTGAGCACAGCACGTAAAAATTCACAGCGGAACACACATCTGAATTCCATCCTACGCACACCAAAATTACAATCTGCTTCTCTGAATTGCCTTGTGGAGATCGTATTTATAACTTAGGTAGTCATGTTGACAGTAGAACAAGCCTTCAAATGATGCCCACCTGACGCAGATTGTGGTTTATAATGGACCGTTTTTGGATTATGTGAACAACAGTAATTGTGTGAGGCGGGAATACAGGGCTGAGTTCCAAACAAAACAATCTCAACTGTGCTTGCTCTAGTTCCTCAACAGCACAGCTAGGAGAGCTCAAAAAAGGACCTTATATACTAAACAAAAATATAAAAGCAACTTGTAAAGTGTTGGTCCCATGTTTCATGAGCTGAAATAAAATATCCCAGAAATGTTCCATACACACAAAAAACGTATTTCCCTGTTAGTGAGAATTTCTCCTTTGTCAAGATAATCCATCCACCTGACAGGTGTGGCATATCAAGAAGCTGATTAAACAGCATGATCATTACACAGGTGCACCTTGTGCTGTCGACACTCTAAAATTTGCAGTTTTGTCACATGACACAATGCCACAGATGTCTCAAGTCTTGAGTGAGTGTGCCATTGACATGCTGACGGCAGGAATGTCCACCAGAAATGTTGCCAGGGAATTGAATGTTAATTTCTCTACCATAAACCGCCTCCAACGTCGTTTTAGAGAATTTGGCAGTACATCTAATCGGCCTCACAACCGCAGACCACACGAGCCCAGGACCTCCACATCCGGCATCGTTGGAGACCAGCCACCCTGACAGCTGAGGAAACTGTGGGTTTGCACAACCAAAGAATTTCTGCTAAAACTGTCAGAAACCGTCTCAGGGAAGCTCATCTGCGTGCGCATCGTCCTCACTAGGATCTTGACCTGACTGCAGTTCAGCATCGTAACTGACTTCAGAGGGCAAATGCTCACCTTCGATGGAGAAGTGTGCTCTTTTTATTTTACCTTTATTTAACTATAAATAAGAACAAATAGTTATTTTCAATAAGAACATATGAACAGTGGGTTAACTGCCTTGTTCAGAACAACAGATCTGTACCTTGTCAGCTCAGGGAGTCAAACTTGCAACCTTCACAGTTACTAGCCCAACGCTCTAACCACTAGGCTACCCTGCAACCCTGCCACCCTCTTAATGAATGAATCCCGGTTTCAACTGTACAGCCATTGAAAAGGAGTGGGACAACATTCCACAGGCCACAATCAACAGCCTGATTAACTCTATGTGAAGGAGATGTTTTGTGCTGCATGAGACAAATGGTGGTCACACCAGATACTGATCCACGCGCCCCTACCTTTTATTTAAGGTATCTGTGACCAAAAGATGCATATCTGTATTCCCATTCATGTGAAATCCATAGTTTAGGGCCTAATGAATTTAATTGGCTGATTTCCTTATATGAACTGTAACTAAGTAAAATGTTTGAAATCGTTGCATGTTGCATTTATATTTTGGTTCAATGTAATTATAGACTTCCTTGAGTCATAAATGTGCATTAAAATTACTTAGGAACTGTGCAAACTTTGGAGTGTGGAAAATGTCCTTTTTCGTCTTACAGGAATGATATACATATGAGAAAGCTGAAGTCTCTACTTATCTATTGATATAAATATATCCCCTGTCTGATTCGCAATGTGTCCACTAGATAGCAGTGAGAGATCACATGATGTCTCTTGGCCACTTGAAACCAGTTGGATCTGGTTTGGGTAGTGAGTCACTGTGCCAAAATGGCAGAACGTTTTTTCCAAGCCTGACATCTTAAAATGACCTTAGCAATCAGGACCTAGTTTCCAACATCTTATGACATTGCCAGCAGTAAGATTTCAATTTCCCCCAAAACATGGCTATAACTTTCAAATTATGTCTCCTATTTTCAGACAAAACAAATGTGGGAGAGTACCCCCAAACTCGCAAGAACCAGTATCGGGTCCCAAATACCACTCAGAGTCTAACACAGGGATGGGCTATAACAAATCTGAACTCATGAGGGGCCGCAGTTGCTCGCGGGTCTGCGTACCCACATCCATACAGTGGTGGAAAAGGTACTCAATTGTCATACGTGAGTAAAAGTATAGATACGTTAATAGAAAGTTACTCAAGTTACTACTACTTCAGTAAAATTATTTGGTTTTAAATATACTTAAGTATCAAAAGTAAATGTAATTTCTATAATATACTTTAGTATCAAAGTAGAAATCATTTAAAATTCCTTATATTAAGCAAAGCAGACCGCACCATTTTCTTGTTTTTAAAATGTATGGATAGCCAGGGGCACACTCCAACACTCCAACATTATTTACAAAAGATGCATTTGTGTTTAGTGAGTCTGCCAGACCAGAGGCAGTAGGGATGACCACGTGTTCTGTTGATAAGTTTGTGAATTTGACAATCTGTCCTGCAAAGCATTGAAAAGGTAACTAGTACATTTGGTTGTCAGGGAAAATGTTTGGAGTAAAAAGTGCAATATTTTCTTTAGGAATGTAGTGAAGTAAAAGTAGTCAAAAATATAAATAGTAACGTAAAGTACAAAAAGAAACTTAGGTAGTACTTCAAAGTATTTTTTACACAACTGCATCCATACAACCCACCACCACATTGCAAACAAAACATTTTAGTGGCCCCCCTCTAGACATTATTATTCTTTTTTAAATGTTGCAATTCTACACATTTTGCCATGGGGTGTAGAGAAAACGTTGCTGTTACTTGGGTTCACCTGCTCCGCCACACGTGCAGACTCAGACGAGGAGACCAGGACAAGGTAACTAAGGTCTTTTTTTAACTTTTAGTTGGTACTCATCCCGGATCCGGGAGCACCCCCCACAGTAAAAAAGCTGACTAGCATAGCCTAGCATAGCGTCACAAGTAAATACAAGCATCTAAATATCATTAAATCACAAGTCCAAGACACCAGATGAAAGATACAGATCTTGTGAATCCAGCCATCATTTCTGATTTTTAAAATGTTTTACAGGGAAGACACAATATGTAAATCTATTAGCTAACCACGATAGCAAAAGACACAACTTATTTTTCTCCACCATTTTTTTCCTGCATGGGCAGCTATCACAATTTCGACTAAATAAAGATATATATAGCCACTAACCAAGAAACAACTTCATAAGATGACAGTCTGATAACATATTTATGGTATAGGATAAGTTTTTTTAGAAAAATGTGCATTTTTCAGGTATAAATCACATTTCTACATTGCAGCTGCAATCTGAAATAGCGTTGGAAGCAGCCGGAATAATTACAGAGACCGACGTCAATTACCAAAATACTCATCCTAAAACATTTCTGAAAAATACACAGCATACAGCAATCGAAAGACACAGATCTTGTGAATCCAGACAATGTTTCAGATTTTCTAAGTGTTTTACAGGGAAGACACAATATGTAAATCTATTAGCTAACCACGATAGCAAAAGACACCACTTTTTTTCTCCACCATTTTTTTCCTGCATCAGTAGCTATCACTAATTCGACTAAATAAAGATATATATAGCCACTAACCAAGAAACAACTTCATAAGATGACAGTCTGATAACATATTCATGGTATAGGATAGTTTTTTTTGGAAAAATGTGCATATTTCAGGTATAAATCACATTTCTACATTGCAGCTGCAATCTGAAATAGCGTTGGAAGCAGCCGGAATAATTACAGAGACCGACGTCAATTACCAAAATACTCATCCTAAAACATTTCTGAAAAATACACAGCATACAGCAATCGAAAGACACAGATCTTGTGAATCCAGACAATGTTTCAGATTTTCTAAGTGTTTTACAGCGAAAACACAATATATCGTTATATTAGCATACCACATGAGCTAACATCACCCAGCATTGAATCAAGCCAAAAGGGTCGATAACGTTATCGCCACCAAAATATATTAATTTTTTCACTAACCTTCTCAGAATTCTTCAGATGACAGTCCTGTAACATCATATTACACAATGCATATAGAGTTTGTTCGAAAATGTGCATATTTAGCATCAAAAATCTTGGTTATGCAATGTAATCTGTCAAAACATGGCATGCATTCGGGCCGGCGCCATCTTGGAAAGGCACCTATGATTACGATTATTTATCGATTAGATTGACAAAAAAAATACAGGTTGGACAGCTAATGAAAGATGCATTGGTTATTAATGCAACCGCTGATTTAGATTTTTAAAATTAACGTTACAAGACATACATTGTGAGTTACAGCCAGACTAGTGCCGCAAAAAATGGCCGACAACTGCGTTTAAATTTTTCCACATAAATACGGAATAAAATCATAAATAACTCTTACTTTTGGACGAGCTTCCATCAGTATCTTGGGCAATGTGTCCTTTGTCCAAAAGTATCGTTGCTTTGTTGTAAAACGACCTCCTCAACTTCAGAACTAGCAGCTAACGATAGCTTCACGGCACACACATGCCCAAATCGTCAAACGCAATACTAAGGAAATTCAGAAAAATAGCAATATACTCGCATGAACTGATATAAATCGGTTTCAAATAACTTCGTTATGATGTTTCTAACACCTATATCGAACTAAATCACAGACAGATAGATCTTTGATCAATAACGAGAGCTTTTGAGCATGCGATTCTGATGTCCTCCCTTGCGTCCTGGCGAGCGTCAAAAGGAAGGGTCATCTCACTCCACTCCCTTTTATAAACTCTGACAAACACGTAGAGACACCATTCCACTTCTCATTGGTTACTGACATCCAGGGGAAGGCGGGTGCAGTTCATGTCAAGCCATAGGCCACACACAGAGTTTTCAACTGATCCGAGATCAGAGACTATTTTTCAGAGCTTCGCATGTCCTGTCATGAGTTTCGCTGTAGAAAGAGTTCTGGTTCACCCACAGACATAATTCAAACGGTTTTAGAAACTAGAGATTGTTTTCTATCCAATAGTAATAATAATATGCATATTGTACGAGCAAGAATTGAGTATGAGGCAGTTTAATTTGGAGACGATAAATGCTAACGTTGAAACAGCACCCCCTATATTGAGAAAAGGTTGGGGGAGATGGAGTGCAGGCCAGGGGAAGCTCGGGCGGGTAGCAGGGAACCAGGAACTGAGGCTGAGGCAAGGGGAGTAGAGGCAGGGTAAGCAGGTCCGGAGCGGAATCCAAGGAAGCAGTAGAGCGGGGTCCAGGGCAGGGAAGCAGGACTGACGAGACGAGGGACTGGAGACAGGAACCAGAGTCAGAGCGGACGGAACTGTACCGGAGAGAAAAATCAGTGTCAGGCTAGGGAAATCAGGGTCAACAGGATAACAAGATCTATGCAGGAACAAACAGCTTGAAACGCAGACTGACTGAGCAGAGGCTATGATCTGGAAGCGTGGAAGTGTCAAACCTGAGTATTTGTAGAGGTCTTGATTATGGAACAGGTTGAGGCTGGTGGGGATCTGCTCTGCCTCGAGCACACCCGTCTCCACTCACACACTCAAACAGAGAGAGAGGGAGACAGCATTGGGGGAGTGGCGGCAGGTTAGGGAGACACAGGATGAGAAGTAGAGGGCGTAGCAGGAGCAGATGTAACAGTACCTCCCCTCTACGGACGCCACCTGGCGCCCGACCGGGCTTATCTAGCTGTAGGGTATGGAAATCACGTAACAGTGAGGGGTCCAGAATATGACGGAGGGGCACCCAGCAGCGCTCCTCAGGCCAATAAGCAGGACGGTCATCGATGAGCCGAGGAGGTGGAGGAGCTGCTGCAGGAGACAGGGGACTGGAGCGTACAGGTTTAATCAGGGATACATGAAAGGTAGGGTAGATCCTGAGAGAGGCTGTGAGTTTCAGGTGCATAGCAGAGGGGTTAATGACACGATCAATTTCAAAGGAATCAATGAATCGGGGGGAAAGTTTCTTAGAAGCCACTTTCAATGGCAGGTCCTTCGAAGAGAGGAGGACCTGGGGTGTAGACTGGAGCTGAGGTACAGCGATGCTTGGCTTGGGACTGGGTCCTTGCGGAGGTCCCGAAGAAGGGCAGCCTGGGCCTTCCTTCAGGTACGATCTCAATGACGTATATGGTCATGGACAGAGGGGACCGCAACCTCTTGGGCGGGGAACAAGAGGGGTTGGTAACCCAGAGCACACTCGAAAGGTGACATAACTGACGAGGCATTGGTGAGGGTGTTGTGAGCATTTTCAAAACAGGGTAGCTGAGCACTCCAGGAGGAAGGGTTAGCAGAAGTCACGCAGCGTAGGGCAGTCTCCCTCTTCTGGTTGGCCCGTTCGGTCTGTGGGGTGATATCCAGAAGAAAGACTGACATTGATACCAAGAGCTGAACAGAAGGGTCTCCATACCTGGGATGTAAACTGGGGTCCCCTGTTGAAAATGATGTCAGTGGGAATGCCATGCAGACGAAACACATGGGATACCAGCAGGTCCACAGTCTCCCTGGAGGACGGAAGCTTGGAGAGGGGAATGAAGATTTTCCGCTTCGGAAAATCTGTCAATAATGGTGAGGGTGACTGAGTTACCGTTAGGTGGGTGAAGGCCAGTGATGAAGTCCAGAGCTATGTGTGACCAGGGGTGACTGGGCATGGGAAGAGGGCAAAGCAGACCGGAAGTGGGTTTAGTGGAGGATTTGTTCCGGGCACAGAGCGAGCAGGCTAAGACAAACTCCCAGACATCTCTCTCCATAGTGGGTCACCAAAAGCGCTGACGCAGGAAGGCGAGGGTCCGGTTCATACCAGGGTGACAGGTGAGGTGGATAGAATGGGCCCACTGAACATCATAACGAACAGAATCTGGAACAAACAGAGCATTTCTAGGGCCGTTACTCGAGTCAGGCTGATTCTGCTGAGCCTGGCGGTTACGGGACTCGATCTCCCAGGAGACGGCGGCAACGATGCGGGTGGATGGCACAATGGAATCTGGCTCAGAACCAGTGTTGTCGGCGGTGAACTGGCAGGAGACTGCGGCAGGCTTGGTATTCCTAGAACCGGGCGATAAGCGAGTGTGAAATTGAATCTACCGAAGAACAAGGCCCACCTGGCTTGTCGGGAATTCAGACGTTTGGCGGTCTGGATGTAGGACAGGTTTTTGTGGTCCGTCCACATGATGAAGGGGAGTACAGAGCCATCCAGCCAGTGACGACATTTCTCAAGAGCCAGCTTAATGCCAGGAGTTCCCGGTTACCGATGTCAACATTTTTCTCTGCAGGTGAGAGCTTACGGGAAATTAATGCACATGGGTGGAGCTTCTGATCAGAGGGGGAAAGTTGAGACAGAACAGCACCTACCCTGGTATCGGAGGCATCCACCTCCACGATGAACTGGAGTTCTAGGTCTGGCTGAGTGAGGACCGGAGCGGAAGTGAAGTGGCGCTTGAGTTCTCAGAACGCTGCCTCTGCCTCAGGGGTCCAGTGGAACGGAGTGGAGGTGAGAGGTGCTGCCAGACGGCTGTAGTTACGGATGAAACTTCTGTAAAAATGTGCAAACCCCAGGAAATGCTGGAGCTGCTTCAGGTCAGAGGGCGCAGGCTACTCTGACTGCCATGACTTTGGCAGGGTCCATACATAACTGTCCATGTGCAATAATATAACCCAGGAAAGACAGAGGCAGCATGGAACTCACCTTTCTCAGCTTTAACAATAAGTGTGTTCTCCCACAGCCGTTGGAGAATGTGTTGCTGGTGAGCCTCAGAGTCCTTAGAAAAAATCTGAATGTCATCCAAATAGACAAAAAGAAGCATCCAATCACATCCCTCAGCACCTCATTGACTGGGTTCTGGAAATCAGAAGGGGTGTTAGTAAGACCAAAAGGCATGACCAAATACTCAGTGTCCAAGAGGTGTGTTGAACGCCATTTTCCACTCGTCCCCCTCTCTGATGCGGACAAGGTGGTAGGCATTCCGGAGGTTGAGTTTGGTGAACACCGTGGCACCATGGAGGGGGGCAAAAGCAGAAATGATGAATGGCAAGGCATACTTGTTCTTCACTGTAATATGATTCAGCCCACGGAAGTCTATACACGGCCTCAGTGACCCATCCTTTTTATTTACAAAGAAAAAACCAGCACCCACCGGAGAGAAAGGCCTGATATGCTCTGCAGCCAGGGAATCCTGGATGTACCTTTCCATAGCCTCGTGCTCAGGGCGAGAGAGGTTAATCAACCGGCTACAGGGGAGAGGAGCTCCAGGTTGGAGATCAATGGCGCTGTCATATGGCCGATGAGGCGACAGCGACAGGGCGTGGGGCTTGCTGAACACAGGAGCTAGATCGTGATACTCGGGAGGAACTGAACTTCACCTTTCCGGCGGTCCAGTCGATCTGTGGGTTGTGCAGCTTTAACCATGGATGGCCAAGAACCAAGGGAGAGTGAGGGCAGTCAATTATGTGGAAACTGATCCTTTCCTGGTGGTTTCCAGAGAGACACAGGATGACAGGGACGGTTCTCTGATGACAGGGCGGCAGGTTAGGGAGACACAGGATGAGAAGTAGAGGGCGTGGCAGGAGCAGATGTAACAGTTTAAATTTTAAAGCAAGTTTTTTGCAATTCTACACATTTTGCCATGGGGCAGAAAGGAAAATTAGCTGTTTTACAGTTCATATCCTGCAATTCTATAGATTTTGCCACAGGGTGGATAGAAATGTTTGCAGTTTTTAATATATCTGAGTAACTAACAAAATTTATGGGGGCCCCCCTGGCCAGTAATTCAACCATGGTAACAAGTTTAGATAGCTGGCCTAGTAAACGTTAGCTGACATGGGTTAATTGACTGACATAACAAGAGAAAAACATCTGATGCACAACCAAATCGCACCTTGTGTATTCTACTATTTTAACTCACAACAGTAAGTTGAGACCCAGACTGAATTAAGATTACATTTTTGGGGACATTGATGAGGCCCGCGAGCCGCCAGCTGTTCATCCCTGGACTAACAGGTTAATGACCTCCCATATGAAGTACAGTGGCTTGCGAAAGTATTCACCCCCTTGGCATTTTTCTTATTTTTTGCCTTACATTAAAATAGATTTTTGGGCGTTTGTATCATTTCACTTACACAACATGCCTACCACTTTGAAGATGTAAAATATTTTTCATTGTGAAACAAATTGTGAAAACTTGAGCGTGCATAACTATTCACCCCCCAAAGTCAATACTTTGTAGAGCCACCTTTTGCAGCAATTACAGCTGCAAGTCTCTTGGGGTATGTCTCTATAAACTTGGCACATCTAGCCACTGGGATTTGTGCCCATTCTTCAAGGCAAAACTGCTCCAGCTCCTTCAAGTTGGATGGGTTCCGCTTGTGTACAGCAATCTTTAAGTCATACCACAGATTCTCAATTGGATTGAGGTCTGGGCTTTGACTAGGCCATTCCAAGACATTTAAATGTTTCCACTCGAGTGTTGCTTTAGCAGTATGCTTAGGGTTATTGTCCTGCTGGAAGGTGAACCTCCGTCCCAGTCTCAAATCTCTGGAAGACTGAAACAGGTTTCCCTCAAGAATTTCCCTGTATTTAACACCATCCATCATTCCTTCAATTCTGACCAGTTTCCCATTCCCTTCAAATGAAAAACATCTCCACAGCATGATGCTGCCACCTCCATGCTTTACTGTGGGGATGGTGTTCTCAGGGTGATGAGAGGTGTTGGGTTTGCGCCAGGCATAGCGTTTTCCATGATGGCCAAAAAGCAACATTTTAGTCTCATCTGACCAGAGTACCTTCTTCCATATGTTTGGGGACTCTCCCACATGCCTTTTGGCGAGCACCAAACGTGTTTGCTTATTCTTTTCACAGGCTAGGGTCTATTTTTCTCCACTTCCTGTCTGACTGACGTGCCCAAAGTAAACTGCCTGTTACTCAGGCCCAGAAGCCAGAATATGCATATAATTGGTACCATTGGATAGAAAACACTTTGAAGTTTGTAGAAATGTTAAAATAATGTATGAGACTATAACACAATTGATATGGTAGGAGAAAATCCAAAGAAAAACCAACCAGATTTTTTTGTTGTTGAGAGAGCCCATTCTCTTCCAATGGAACGTATAGTGTCATATCCAAATCCAGCTCCCAGATTGCAATTCCTATGGCTTCCACTAGATGTCAACAGTCTTTGTTCAAGTTTTCAGACTTGTTTCTTCCCAAACAAGGAAGAATTTGAGTTTTAGTACTGGGAGTCAGAGTTGGAAATCAGTCTGTGCGCGCACGACGATGAGGGGGCGCACCTGCTAATTTTGCTTTTCTATTGAACATACTACTTTCCGTATTAAATATTATAGTTTAATTACATGTTAGGGTACCTGAGGATTAAATAGAAACATATTTTGACTCGTTTTAACAAGTTTAGCGGTAGCTTTTTGGATTCCTTTCTCTGCATGTTGAACGAGTGGATTACTAAAATCAATGGCGCCAACTATATAGACTTTTTGGGATGTAAAGAATAATTTTATCTAACAAAACGACCATGCATGTTGTAGCTGGGACCCTTTGGATTGCAAATCAGAGGAAGATTTTCAAAAAGTAAGTGAATATTTAATCTCTATTTGTGATTTTATGAAGCCTGTGGTGGTTGAAATATATTTTGATGTGGGGCGCCGTCCTCAAACAATCACATGGCATGCTTTCGCTGTAAAGTCTATTGTAAATCGGACAATGCAGTTAGATGAACAAGACTTTAAGCTTTTAACCGATATAAGACACTTGTATGTACCTAAATGTTTAATATCCATAATTTGAATGATTATTTATTTGAATTGCGCGCCCTCAAATTTCACCGGAAGTTGTCGACAGGTGTCCCGCTGGCGATGGCTTTTTTCTGGCCACTCTTCCGTAAAGCCCAGCTCTGTGGAGTGTACGGCTTAAAGGGGTCCTATACTCCAATCTCCGCAGCTCCTTCAGGGTTATCTTTGGTCTCTTTGTTGCCTCTCTGATTAATGCCCTACTTGCCTGGTCCGTGAGTTTTGGTGGGTAGGCCTCTCTTGGCAGGTTTGTTGTGGTGCCAAATTCGTTGAATTTTTTTAATAATGGATTTAATGGTGCTCTGTGGAATGTTCAAGTTTCTGATATTTTTTTATAACCTAACTCTGATTTATAACCTAACTCACAACTTTGTCCCTGACCTGTTTGGAGAGCTCCTTGGTCGTAATGGTGCCGCTTGCTTGGTGGTGTCCCTTGCTTAGTGGTGTTGCAGACTCTGGGGCCTTTCAGAACAGGTGTATATATACTGAGATCATGTGACAGATCATGTGACACTTTGTGACAGATTGCACACAGGTGGACTTTATTTAACTAATTATGTGACTTCTGAAGGTAATTGGTTGCACCAGATCTTATTTCGGTGCTTCATAGCAAAGGGGGTGAATACATATGCACGCACCACTTTTCCATTTTTTTATTTTATGAAACAAGTAATTTTTTTCATTTCATTTCACCAATTTTGACTATTTTGTGTATGTCCATTACATGAAATCCAAATAAAAATCAATTTTAATTACAGGTTGAAATGCAACAAAATAGTAAAAATGCCAAGGGGGATGAATACTTTTGCAAGGCATACACGTGTTTAGCAGATGTTATTGCGGGTGTAGCGAAATGCTTGTGTTTCTAGCTCCAGCAGTGCAGTAATATCTAACAAGTATTATCTAACAATTTCACAACAATACACACAAATCTTAAGTAAAGGAATGGAATTTAGAATACATAAATATTTGGATGAGCAATGGCAGAGCGGCATAGACTAAGGTACAGTAGAATAGAATAAAATACAGTATATAAACTCATCAAAAAAAGAAATGTCATCTCACTGTCAACTGCGTTTATTTTCAGCAAACTTAACATGTGGAAATATTTGTATGAACATAATAAGATTCAACAACTGATACATAAACTGAACAAGTTCCACAGACATGTGACTAACATAAATTGAATAATGTGTCCCTGAACAAAGGGGGGGTCAAAATCAAAAGTAACAGAAAAGTATCAGCAGGAACACTGGGCATCTTTCGTTTGGTGTTTTTCAGAGTCAGTAGAAAGGCCTCTTTAGTGTCCTAAGTTTTCATAACTGTGACCTTAATTGCCTACCGTCTGTAAGCTGTTAGTGTCTTAACGACTGTTCCACAGGTGCATGTTCATTAATTGTTAATGGTTCATTGAACAAGCATGGGAAACAGTGTTTAAACCTTTTACAATGAAGATCTGTGAAGTTATTTGGATTTTTACAAATTATCCTTGAAAGACAGCGTCCTGAAAAAACAATATTTCTTTTTTTGCTGAGTTTACATATGAGATGAGTAATGCAACATTTGTAAACATTATTAAAGTGACTAGTGTTCCATTATTAAAGTGGCCAGTGATTTCAAGTCTATGTGTATAGGGCAGCAGCTTCTTATGTGCTAGTGATGGCTATTTAACAGTCTGATGGCCTTGAGATAGAAGCTGTTTTTAAGTCTCTCGGTCCCAGCTTTAATGCACCTGTACTAACCTCGCCTTCTGGATGATAGCAGGATGAACATGTTGTCCTTGATGAACTTTTTGGCCTTCCTGTGACATCGGGTGCTGTAGGTGTCCTGGAGGGCAGGTAGTTTGCCCCCGGTGATGCGTTGGGCAGACCGCACCACCCTCTGGAGAGCCCTGCGGTTGCAGGCGGTGCAGTTTACGTACCAGGCGGTGATACAGCCCGACAGGATGCTCTCATGGTTTGTGAGGGTTTTAGGTGTCAAGCCAAATTTGTTCAGCCTCCTGAGGTTAAAGAGGCACTGTTACGCCTTCTTCACCACACTGTCTGTGTGGGTGGACCAAGCTTTCCGCCTTCTCCACTGCGGTCCCGTCGATGTGGATATGGGGGTGCTCCCTCTGCTGTCCACGATCGGCTCCTTTGTTTTATTGACATTGGGGAGAGGTTATTTTCCTGGCACCACACTCCCATGAACCTCAACTCCTACCTGTAGGCTGTCTTGTCATTGTTGGTAATCAGGCCTTTCTACTGTTGAGCCGTCTGCAAACGTGATGATTGAGTTGGAGGCGTGCGTGGCCATGCAGTCATGGGTGAACAGGAGGGGGCTGTGCACGCGCCCTTGTGGGGGATCAGAGAAGTGGAGGTGTTGTTTCCTACCTTCACCATCTGGGGGCGACCCGTCAGGGCAGGGTTCAAACCCAGGGCTTCGAGCTTAATGATGAGCTTGGAGGGTACTATGGTGTTGAATACTGAGCTATAGTCAATGAACAGCATTCTTACATAGGTATTCCTCTTGTCCAGATGGGATAGGGCAGTGTGCGGTGCAATGGCGATTGCATCGTCTGTAGATCTATTGGGGCACAATGGTGGACATCTTGAAGCATGTGGGGACAGTAGACTGGGATATGGAGAGATTGGATATGTCCGTAAACACTCCAGCCAGCTGGTCTGCGCATGCTCTGAGGGTTAACACACTTAAATGTCTTACTCACGTCGGAGGAGAGCCCACAGTCCTTGGTAGCGGGCCGGTGGTACTGTGTTATGCTCAAAGCAGGCGAAGAAGGTGTTTAGCTTGTCTGGAAGCAAGACTTAGGTTCCCGCAACGTGGTTGGTTGTCCTTTCATAGTCCGTGATTGTCTGTAGACCCTGCCACATACATCTTGTGTCTGAGCCATTTAATTCCGACTCCACTTTGTCTCTATACTGACGTTTTGCCTGTTTGATTGCCTTACAGAGGGAATAACTATACTATTTGTATTCTGAAATATTCCCAGTCACCTTGCCATGGTTAAATACAGTGGTTCGCGCTTTCAGTTTTGTGCAAATGCTGCCATCTATCAAGGAGATAATATGCTTAATTAGCTTTGTTGTTCACTACCATCTGAGCACTTCACTACCCCGTACTAGAGCTCCTCAGAGTCACTATTAAAAAGGCTATTTAATCTGGGAATACAGTCAGGCCCGGACCAGTCAGTCTGTGGCCAATAGTGACAAGGTATTTGTCATCATAAAGGTAGTAAGAGTGGTGTATCCTATTCAGCCAACATTGCTTGCACTTACATTAAATCCTTCCTGTGCTGTGTCTGTTTTCCAAACTTTTGCCATGGCTCTAACAAGTCGCATCTCATCCTGGCAGCAGCGCAAGACGAATAGCATGCTAACTCCCCAGGAGCTTCCCTACTGGCCCTACAGGACAGGACTGCCTCTGTTCTGCTCTTCTTTGGATATTAAAGGTCCTCTTCGCCAACGCCTGGCCAGGCCACTACTGCTTAGTGCTGCGCACCACAAATTTTATGTCTTGGAAATGTCAGGGACACGCAGGGAAAATGATGGGAAATTAAAGGTCTTAAAAGCCAGAAAAACACATATTTTTCCCTCTCTAACAGCAATTTGTTCCTGGTCACCACCATAATAAAGTGAAAAGATGAGACTACTGGGTGCATTTGTGATTCGAGGAAGGCTCATCACAACAGATGGACAAAATTTCTCCCAAGAGAAAATAGAAAAATATGCACATCCAACTAAGCACATTCATTGAAGAGGCTCACAGAGAATGTTCTCGTTTTAACGCATGGCTTTATAATTAAGTCAAGAAACAATCCCCATTTATATATATTTTCATACTTTCATTGATTTCTGTTTTGGAAGAATTGTGAGCATTAAGTCAGGGTCAGTGGTGTGTAGCATAGCATTACAGTGTGTGTGTGTGTGTGTGTGTGTGTGTGTGTGTGTGTGTGTGTGTGTGTGTGTGTGTGTGTGTGTGTGTGTGTGTGTGTGTGTGTGTGTGTGTGTGTGTGTGTGTGTGTGTGTGTGTGTGTGTGTGTGTGTGTGTGTGTGTGTGTGTGTGAAGATAATAGTCTCATACCCTCTTCTCCAGTTGTACCAACTGCTCCTTGAAAAAAGTGTCCAGTGCTTTCATCTCTGCCTCTTTCTTCTCCAACTGTTTAGCCTTTAAGAGAGGAAAACCAGAGATTGGAACATGTTCAGGAAACAAAACCGAACTGAAAGCTAGAAAATAACAATATTTTTGGAGAACATAATCTTAACCCGGGAAAGACAGTGATCTATTCTGTTCCGGAACAGAACCGTAATTTGAAAAGCATGGGAACCGGTTAGTAACATTGTTTTACGTTCCGGTCATATTTTCCCAGTCCCACAAAAAACACAAAGCGACTATGCAAAGCTCTCACTCTGTCACTCAGAAACGTATTCTAATGTCTGCCTGCCAGTTGCAAATCTTTGCCAGTGTGTGTCTGTGTGTGTAGACCCTTCCCCCTCCAAAACATAGTCTACTGTAGCTGATGTTACAAGCATGATTCAGAAATTAGGGAGAGATCTTTAATTAGAAAAGAATGGATATATTTTTTCAATGCTAGTTAAGGATACTATAGTCACGTATATCATGTTTTGCATTGGATTTATTAACTACAAAAATATAAGATGTGTTTTAATTGTAATTCTGGTGCTGCTCTGCACACAGAAGCTTGTTAGGCCAATCCTCTGAAGTTCAAAGACATTCAAAGTTCCTTTATAGAAGCTGCTTCTCTGTAGGTATAATTCTGTGGCCTAATTAAGATAATGCATGTCATAACAACAAGATGTCCATAGCTTCAAGCCAAGCCTCCTCCTCCACCTGCTCTCGCTCTCAATACCCACAAAATTTCAGTTGCATCTCGAGCCCTACACTTGTCTGTCCAATGCATGTGAAACCTTGCTCCATAGCAAATTGCTATATCCTCGGTGATTGGTGAAGTACTTTAATCAAACAAAATTTGATTTCAGAGGTTTCAAAAAGAAGAGAAAGGAACGATATAAACCATTACTTTTTGGGGTTATATAAACCATTACTTTTTGGGGTTGGAACTGGTTCATAACTTTATTTTGCTGGTCGGAAGAGTGGAACGAAACAAAAAAAATAATGGTTCTATTCAGAATGAAAATATTGGAAAATGATTTAGGTTCCACGCACGCACGCACGCACGCACACATACACATACACACACACACACACACACACAGGCTGCAGCCAGACTGCAAAAAGAGGACATTAAAACAATGGTGGAGTCCCAAAACAAGCAAAGAGAGAAGGCAAAGCATTGAAAATGATGATTATGATGATGAGGGTATCATTCAGGAACACATAAAAAACCTCCATATAAACAAAAATGACAAACAAATACAAACATGACAAACATGCAAACTGACATGCATGCTGGAGTACTCCTGGTCCTCGTCCATGACACTGTGCTCCTGCTCCTTTCTCTCTGGCTGTGTGCTGTCGTGTGTCCACTCCTGTAGGTCTACTGTGTTGTGGCCTGGAATAACTCTAGCCTGCCATATACCATAGAGACACGAGTGTCTGTGAGAGAGGGAGAAGAGGTAGAGGAGAGATAGTTCTGCAAGAGAGGTAGAGTTAGTAGAGTCGGATGAGGAAGAAGAGAATAGTGTCCGTCTGTAGGAGCGTTAGCTTACTAGTGAGTGAAGAGATTAAGAGTTGAGAGGTGGGACAAAGAGCAACAGACGTCACTGAGGACAGCTGGTGTCCCCAAACAGTCTGGAGACAACTGAGGAGACGGCCATGGAGGATGGGCACAGGCTGACGAGACACACAGAGAGATAACACAGCAGGGATGCACTTAAAGACACACAACAAACACACAGACACACACAAACACTCTCTCTCGAACCCCGTTGGCTGTGCTCAACGTGCATGGCGGACGCTGGCGGTAATGCGAGGGCTTCCTACAGCACTGAGCCGAGAGAGTGTCACATGTAACAGCCAGACAACAGAACGCAACAAAGCGCAACCCCAAATTACACCCAGGCGAAAATTACCCCCTTTTCCTCCAGTCTCCCGTGTCTCTCACACAGAAAACAACCTCCATCAGTACGCAGATGGTATGTAATTTTCTAGCTGGATAGCTCTGTACCACGGCGGCAGAGTGGCCTGCCTGCATGCACACATTCAGTCTTAATGCAGGGAAACAACAACACTGTAGTTGGAGCAGACAAAACCGGGAGGAAAAGAGAGGGATATTAACATTACCCAGGCATCCACATCTTCAACACGCTAGTAAGGTCAGAGATTGAGAGACTGAGTGAGAGGATGGGGGGGCGGGTGGTGAGCGAAAAAGGAAGCAAAGAAAAGGAAAAGAGATCAGCTCTGTTGATCTTTGAGAGGCAGAGCGGGTAAAGGAGGGGATCATTGAGAGGCAGAGTGGGTAAAGGAGGGGATCATTGAGAGGCAGAGCGGGTAAAGGAGGGGTTATTGAGAGGAAGAGCGGGTAAAGGAGGGGGTTATTGAGAGGCAGAGCGGGTAAAGGAGGGGGTTATTGAGAGGCAGAGCGGGTAAAGGAGGGTGTTATTGAGAGGCAGAGCGGGTAAAGGAGGGTGTTATTGAGAGGCAGAGCAGGTAAAGGAGGGGGTTATTGAGAGGCAGAGCGGGTAAAGGAGGGTGTTATTGAGAGGCAGAGCGGGTAAAGGATGGGGTTATTGAGAGGCAGAGCGGGTAAAGGATGGGGTTATTGAGAGGCAGAGCGGGTAAAGGAGGGGGTTATTGAGAGGCAGAGCGGGTAAAGGAGGGTGTTATTGAGAGGCAGAGCAGGTAAAGGACGGGGTTATTGAGAGGCAGAGCGGGTAAAGGATGGGGTTATTGAGAGGCAGAGCGGGTAAAGGATGGGGTTATTGAGAGGCAGAGCAGGTAAAGGAGGGGGTTATTGAGAGGCAGAGCGGGTAAAGGATGGGGTTATTGAGAGGCAGAGCAGGTAAAGGAGGGGGTTATTGAGAGGCAGAGCGGGTAAAGGAGGGTGTTATTGAGAGGCAGAGCGGGTAAAGGATGGGGTTATTGAGAGGCAGAGCGGGTAAAGGATGGGGTTATTGAGAGGCAGAGCAGGTAAAGGAGGGGGTTATTGAGAGGCAGAGCGGGTAAAGGAGGGGGTTATTGAGAGGCAGAGCGGGTAAAGGATGGGGTTATTGAGAGGCAAAGCAGGTAAAGGAGGGTGTTATTGAGAGGCAGAGCGGGTAAAGGAGGGGTTATTGAGAGGCAGAGCGGGTAAAGGAGGGGTTATTGAGAGGCAAAGTGGGTAAAGGAGGGGGTTATTGAGAGGCAGAGCGGGTAAAGGAGGGGGTCTTTGAGAGGTAGAGCGGGTAAAGGAGGGGGTCTTTGAGAGGTAGAGCGGGTAAAGGAGGGGGTTATTGAGAGGCAGAGTGGGTAAAGGAGGGGGTTATTGAGAGGCAGAGCAGGTAAAGGAGGGTGTTATTGAGAGGCAGAGCGGGTAAAGGAGGGGGTTATTGAGAGGCAGAGCGGGTAAAGGAGGGGGTTATTTAGAGGCAGAGCGGGTAAAGGAGGGGATCATTGAGAGGCAGAGCGGGTAAAGGAGGGGTTATTGAGAGGCAGAGCGGGTAAAGGAGGGGTCATTGAGAGGCAGAGCGGGTAAAGGTGGGGGTTATTGAGAGGCAGAGCGAGTAAAGGAGGGGGTCTTTGAGAGGCAGAGTGGGAAAAGGAGGGGGTCTTTGAGAGGCAGAGCGGGTAAAGGAGGGGGTTATTGAGAGGCAGAGCGGGTAAAGCAGGGGGTTATTGAGAGGCAGAGCGGGTAAAAGACGGGGTTATTGAAAGGCAGAGCGGGTAAAGATGGGGGTTATTGAGAGGCAGAGCGGGTAAAGGAGGGGGTTATTGAGAGGCAGAGCGGGCAAAGGAGGGGTCATTGAGAGGCAGAGCGGGTAAAGGAGGGGGTTATTGAGAGGCAGAGCGGGTAAAGGAGGGGGTTATTGAGAGGCAGAGCGGGTAAAGGAGGGTGTTATTGAGAGGCAGAGCGGGTAAAGGAGGGGGTTATTGAGAGGTAGAGCGGGTAAAGGATGGGGTTATTGAGAGGCAGAGCGGGTAAAGGATGGGGTTATTGAGAGGCAGAGTGGGTAAAGGAGGGGGTTATTGAGAGGCAGAGTGGGTAAAGGAGGGGGTTATTGAGAGGCAGAGTGGGTAAAGGAGGGTGTTATTGAGAGGCAGAGCGGGTAAAGAATGGGGTTATTGAGAGGCAGAGTGGGTAAAGGAGGGGTTATTGAGAGGCAGAGTGGGTAAAGGAGGGGGTCTTTGAGAGGCAGAGCGGGTAAAGGAGGTGGTTATTGAGAGGCAGAGCGGGTAAAGGAGGGGGTCTTTGAGAGGCAGAGCGGGTAAAGGATGGGGTTATTGAGAGGCAGAGCGGGTAAAGGAGGGGGTTATTGAGAGGCAGAGCAGGTAAAGGAGTTGGTCTTTGAGAGGCAGAGCGGGTAAAGGAGGGGGTTATTGAGAGGCAGAGCGGGTAAAGGAGGGGGTTATTGAGAGGCAGAGCGGGTAAAGGAGGGGGTTATTTAGAGGCAGAGCGGGTAAAGGAGGGGATCATTGAGAGGCAGAGTGGGTAAAGGAGGGGTTATTGAGAGGCAGAGCGGGTAAAGGAGGGGTCATTGAGAGGCAGAGCGGGTAAAGGTGGGGGTTATTGAGAGGCAGAGCGAGTAAAGGAGGGGGTCTTTGAGAGGCAGAGTGGGTAAAGGAGGGGGTCTTTGAGAGGCAGAGCGGGTAAAGGAGGGGGTTATTGAGAGGCAGAGCGGGTAAAGCAGGGGGTTATTGAGAGGCAGAGCGGGTAAAAGACGGGGTTATTGAAAGGCAGAGCGGGTAAAGCAGGGGGTTATTGAAAGGCAGAGCGGGTAAAGGAGTGGGTCTTTGAGAGGCAGAGCGGGTAAAGGAGGGGGTCTTTGAGAGGCAGAGTGGGTAAAGGAGGGGTTATTGAGAGGTAGAGCGGGTAAAAGAGGGGATCATTGAGAGGCAGAGCGGGTAAAGGAGGGGGTTATTGAGAGGCAGAGCGGGTAAAGGAGGGGTTATTGAGAGGCAGAGCGGGTAAAGTAGGGGTCATTGAGAGGCAGAGCGGGTAAAGGGGGGGGTTATTGAGAGGCAGAACGAGTAAAGGAGGGGGTCTTTGAGAGGCAGAGCGGGTAAAGGAGGGGGTTATTGAGAGGCAGAGCGGGTAAAGGAGGGGTTATTGAGAGGCAGAGCGGGTAAAGGAGGGGTCTTTGAGAGGCAGAGCGGGTAAAGGAGGGGCTTATTGAGAGGCAGAGCGGGTAAAGGAGGAAGTTAATGAGAGGCAGAGCGGGTAAAGGAGGGGATCATTGAGAGGCAGAGCGGGTAAAGGAGGTGGTTATTGAGAGGCAGAGCGGGAAAAGGAGGGGGTTATTGAGAGGCAGAGCGGGTAAAGGAGGGGTTATTGAGAGGCAGAGCGGGTAAAGGAGGGGTCATTGAGAGGCAGAGCGGGTAAAGGAGGGGTTATTGAGAGGCAGAGCGGGTAAAGGAGGGGATCATTGAGAGGCAGAGCGAATAAAGGAGGGGGTCTTTGAAAAGCAGTGCGGGTAAAGGAGGGGGTTATTGAGAGGCAGAGCGGGTAAAGGAGGGGTTATTGAGAGGCAGAGAAGGTAAAGGAGGGGGTCTTTGAGAGGCAGAGCGGGTAAAGGAGGGGGTTATTGAGAGGCAGAGCGGGTAAAGGAGGGGGTTATTGAGAGGCAGAGCGGGTAAAAGAGGGGATCATTGAGAGGCAGAGCGGGTAAAGGAGGGTGTCTTTGAGAGGCAGCGCGGGTAAAGGAGGGGGTCTTTGAGAGGCAGAGCGGGTAAAGCAGGGGGTTATTGAGAGGCAGAGCGGGTAAAGGAGGGGATCATTGAGAGGCAGAGCCGGTAAAGGAGGGGGTCAAGCGAGAAGCAGAGAGATGATTATTGGTCAATTATTGGTCAATTTATTGCTTATTGGTCAATTAAAAAAACATAGAACTGGTGTGTTAAATTGGCTGCAGGATGGGAGGGGTGGTAATTTGATTTCATAAAGAGTGCTGCTCATGTGAAAAAGCTAGAAAAAGCTAAAGTTTGGCTGAGACTGCCTCAGTGCTGCATAGAAGCTAGACAGTACAGAGAGCCAAGGAGAGGATGGTTTCCACTGTCTGAGATAGAGGCTGTGGGCTAGGGTCAAGGAAGTCAACCAGGGGTCAAAGTTTACAGAGCTTTCAGTGTACTGTTCTTCAAACAGGGTTCCTAATCAAGCCAGCACGTGCATAGAAACACAATGCATTTACCTAGCTTGTGTCATTGCTAAGTGCTTAACCTGCCCTTTCCTGTGTGAGGTGGTCTGTGACACGATTTGAAGACCCCTCAAGTCTCCAGTCAGCAGTAGGTGTGTCTGTTCCATTAGAGCCTCTCCTCTCCCCTCTAGACTCACAGCCAATCAGCCAGCGAGCCCAGCAGTAAAGATGACCACAACTCCAGTCTAAATTACAGGCATTACAATCACAGTAGAATCGCCTGAGGAAAATCTCCCTATTAGTCCCTGGTGTACAGGACCGACAGCAGAGCTGAGGAACGCACTGCTCCAGCAGAGGAGAGGGGCATTAGCTCTGAAACACCACTGCTGTGTTACACTCTTACTGTCTGCTCTGAAACACCGCTGCTGTGTTACACTCTTACTGTCTGCTCTGAAACACCGCTGCTGAGTTACACTCTTACTGTCTGCTCTGAAACACCGCTGCTGAGTTACACTCTTACTGTCTGCTCTGAAACACCGCTGCTGTGTTACACTCTTACTGTCTGCTCTGAAACACCGCTGCTGTGTTACACTCTTACTGTCTGCTCTGAAACACCGCTGCTGTGTTACACTCTTACTGTCTGCTCTGAAACACCGCTGCTGTGTTACACTCTTACTGTCTGCTCTGAAACACCACTGCTGTGTTACACTCTTACTGTCTGCTCTGAAACACCGCTGCTATGTTACACTCTTACTGTCTGCTCTGAAACAAAGCTGCTATGTTACACTCTTACTGTCTGCTCTGAAACACCGCTGCTATGTTACACTCTTACTGTCTGCTCTGAAACAAAGCTGCTATGTTACACTCTTACTGTCTGCTCTGAAACACCGCTGCTGTGTTACACTCTTACTGTCTGCTCTGAAACACCGCTGCTGAGTTACACTCTTACTGTCTGCTCTGAAACACCGCTGCTATGTTACACTCTTATTGTCTGCTCTGAAACACCGCTGCTATGTTACACTCTTACTGTCTGCTCTGAAACACCGCTGCTATGTTACACTCTTATTGTCTGCTCTGAAACACCGCTGCTATGTTACACTCTTACTGTCTGCTCTGAAACACCGCTGCTATGTTACACTCTTATTGTCTGCTCTGAAACACCGCTGCTGTGTTAAACTCTTACTGTCTGCTCTGAAACACCGCTGCTATGTTACACTCTTACTGTCTGCTCTGAAACACCGCTGCTGTGTTACACTCTTACTGTCTGCTCTGAAACACCGCTGCTGTGTTACATTCTTACTGTCTGCTCTGAAACACCGCTGCTGTGTTACACTCTTACTGTCTGCTCTGAAACACCGCTGCTGAGTTACACTCTTACTGTCTGCTCTGAAACACCGCTGCTGTGTTACACTCTTACTGTCTGCTCTGAAACACCACTGCTATGTTACACTCTTACTGTCTGCTCTGAAACACCGCTGCTATGTTACACTCTTACTGTCTGCTCTGAAACACCGCTGCTGTGTTACACTCTTACTGTCTGCTCTGAAACACCGCTGCTGTGTTACACTCTTACTGTTTGCTCTGAAACACCGCTGCTGTGTTACACTCTTACTGTCTGCTCTGAAACACCGCTGCTGTGTTACACTCTTACTGTCTGCTCTGAAACACCGCTGCTGTGTTACACTCTTACTGTCTGCTCTGAAACACCGCTGCTGTGTTACACTCTTACTGTCTGCTCTGAAACACTGCTGCTGTGTTACACTCTTACTGTCTGCTCTGAAACACCGCTGCTGAGTTACACTCTTACTGTCTGCTCTGAAACACCGCTGCTGTGTTACACTCTTACTGTCTGCTCTGAAACACCGCTGCTGTGTTACACTCTGTCACGCCCTGACCTTAGAGATCCTTTTTATATCTCTATTTTGGTTTAGTCAGGGCGTGAGTTGGGGTGGGCATTCTATGTTTTTTATTTCTGTGTGTTTGGCCGGGTGTGGTTCTCAATCAGAGGCAGCTGTCTATCGTTGTCTCTGATTGAGAATCATACTTAGGTAGCCTTTTTCCCACCTGTGTTTTGTGGGTAGTTGTTTTCTGTCTTTGTGTCTGTACCAGACAGAACTGTTTCGTGTTGTTCGATTTTCGTTTATCACTTTGTTATTTTTGTTATAGTGTTCACTTCTCATTAAAAGGCAGGAACACTTACCACGCTGCGTTTTGGTCTCCTCCCTTAGACAATCGTTACACACTCTTACTGTCTGCAAGTCTTATTCATGTTGTCGAGTAAGATCTACTCCAAGCCTACA
The DNA here is from genome assembly GCF_045679555.1 of Salvelinus alpinus. Lineage (NCBI taxonomy): Eukaryota > Metazoa > Chordata > Actinopteri > Salmoniformes > Salmonidae > Salvelinus > Salvelinus alpinus. The sequence goes on along the minus strand of NC_092102.1, from coordinate 24,749,299 downwards.
TATCTAGCCATGCACATGTCACACTATATAATACATTATACAGTACATAGTCAGGATGTGATGAGTTTTAGTGCACAATCTCAATGGGTAGTTACAGCAAGTTGCTAAGGAACAGCATCTTCCCTATAGCTAACTCACAAACGTACAATCTGACAGCCTTACACTTGGACACGCAGACATGCACGCAGACACACCATCACTAATACTAATGAGTGAAACCCTGAATCGAACCAATGGACCAGCAGCACTGTAGTAGCGCTATAACGCCGGACTTAATCCCCTTTTCTCCCTGACCACACACAGACCTTGTCATTTTTTTATTCATCCTCTTTAATTCGCCGCAGAGACAAAGGCAATCTGATGGGCTCACTCCTTCACCGCAGAGCCTCCTCTGGGGATCTGGAGCCGGCAGATAATACTCAGCCAAGCATGAATTACAGAGATAAGTCTTGAAATGAGGCTTGCTGGGCGCTGGTTTTCTCATAAATAAGGCCGTCCACGCCTCGTTATCTGTTGGGCTGCAACTCAGTAAACAGGCCGGATGGGATGGATTCAGGGAAACAGGCCGGCCCAGGCACGCTGAGAGAGAGGCTGATTATAGAACCATGTGGTGGAACTGGAACTGAAGACCAGACCTAATGAATGAGAGAAAACTGATGAGGAACACAAAGCAGAACTAGGCTTACACAGAACCTAAAGAACCAGACAGACAACCTGTTATCAATGGTGTGATGAGAGATATAGGCTAGCTTTACTCAAATCAATTGTGCACAATGCAAAATACAATACTATGCATATGAATCATGTGGATATTGAACACAGACCAAGCTAGAAGAGAAGAGACACTTGTTGTTGTAACAAACCACTCTGAATCAGAGCATTGTGACAGCTGAATTCCTCATTGCCCTCATCTAGCTTACATGCAGTATCTCAGCATCACAGTGCAGTACAGTTATTATAACACATGAAAACAGCACCACTCACTCAAACACACACACACCCCTGCGCTGTCTTCCCGTGCTGAGTTTCCATCCGATAGCAGCAGTCTCAGCCCTGCCTGGGTTCCCTCCCTCTGCTCCTCTGTTTATTTACTCTGATGTATTTATTTAATACATAGCTCCCAGCTATGCAATAAATTAGCAGTTAATAATCAAACTGATTACCCAGAGTGGGAACTGTCTGGGGAGAAGGAGAATATGGGCCACTGGCTTTCCTCTCCTCTCTTCTACCATTAATAACTCTACAGCACTGATCCTTGGTGGAAAACCCCTCCAGTTCTTCTCATTCAAGGGGAGCCCAGCTGTCCTGACAGCAAGGATGTGAAATAACAAGGAGCAAGGGAGAGGGGCACTCATACACACATATTTCATATCATATATTTCAAACTCATATTAACACACACACATACAAAATATAGGCCTAGACTCATATACTGTATGTAAACAAATCAAAAACACACACACATTATTTCAAATACCTTTCACATCCTCATTATGTCTCATTATGCATCTTTCAGACCACGGTTATCAGTCAAATCCATTACTACTGACTGAACAAAACACAGACAGTCTCATTATGCATCTTTCAGACCATGGTTATCAGTCAAATCCATTACTACTGACTGAACAAAACACAGACAGTATGGCCAATAGCGTTGGGCGGTATCCATATGTTCACACTGTCATACCGTTTCTGTACCATACCTGGGTATACGGTATTACCGGAAGTACACACAAGTGGCTCTGTTTAAAAATGTTTTTACAAAAATTGACGCACAAAACAATTTAAGCAACAGGGATCTTGATGTCTCTGCTGTAACCAAGAAACTTGATCTTGACATTTACCCACTTAGCTAGCAAGTTAGCAAACCAAATGCATAGCTGGAGCCCTGAGCTAGATATAATTTATTTGACAGATCTTTGATGTCTTAAAGTTATACTTAACATAGAGTTAGTTATAAGCTGTAGCATAGCACGCACCCCCGGAAGGCGGGGGTGACCCCAACCCAAAAATGTTTTTTTCCTGAACACCCCAGTATACGGTGTTAACTGTATATCGCCAAGCCTACCGGCCACAGTCTGGTCACATGTTAAACTAAACAGACACACAGATACATAATCACACACAGTGTTCTGTCTGTACTCTTTGTTATATATCACCTGATGCAGCTTTATCCAACTGACTAATTCTCTTTCACTCCACGAGTTCCTCCTGCACATCTCTGAGAGGAGAGCACTGAGCAGCGGATGTGTTGCTTGTCGTGGTGCGCCTGTTCAGAGTGTGAAGGATAACATCTCTCTCTCCTCCACCTGCTGTTACGTCTGCAATTACTGCCATTCTGGGCTGCTTGTGAGAGGCAGCTAGCGGAGCCTTAATAGCTTTACATGCAGAAAGATGTCAGCTCTGAGATTACAATTACCGATAGAGCTGGGTTATCTGTGCAAGCCCTGTTTACTCTGCTGTTCACTCTCTCCGCACAGCCCCGATTACTGCTGCTACTACTATCTCTCTGATAAACCAGAGAGAGAAAGAGAGAGTTGGAGAGAGAGAAAATTAGAGAAAGAGTACAGTACCAGACAAGAGTGCAAAGGGTATGTATTAATTGAATCACCCTAAGAGGTGTGAGCATCCTACAACAAAACGGCAAAAAAATATACAAATATACTATCTAACTTTGAAGTTCTGTAGCATCCATACTGAGCAGTCCATCAGCAGGTAGTTTGTGCGTGAACAGAATTATAGTGATTGTGCTTCAGAGGGCTGCATGGGATAGCCCTCAATACAGAGCATCTGAAGACATGATAACGTGGCTCTGTCTGCCATCTCAGAGAAGAACCCAGGGCTACCCAATCTTTCACACATGACAGGTCACGACAACGAAAGGACAGCCTAAAGTGTCACCTGGGACTTTTGCCAGTCGACGTCCCCTCATTCTGGTCTGATCGATTTCATATTAACCCTCAACTGGCACGTTCTTAACCTATTGCATCACAGAAGACTCTTCGCTGCTCTGCTCCTCTCAGCCGTCTGCTTCAACCATTAACACGGTTTATATGAAAGCAAAAAACGTCAATGCTAACAATATAGCTGGATTTGTATGCATCTGAGCCACAGTAATGAAGCATGCTGCCATATGCCTAAGTAGAGGGGATCTTTCTAGAAGGGCTGAGCACACAGCTGTTGCAATTTCGAGGAAAACCAATAAAGGGATGTAGTCTGAGTGTGTAAGACGCTAGTTTTAGAGACAATTGGCTCCACATTGAGGAAATGTGAGTAATGTAAACGGAAACGTAAGAATTTCCAATCAAACTAAACATCTGTTGGATCACACAGCAGCTTGCCACTTTAAATCCCCTATCCATCTTCACTAGAGGAGCGCTTACTATGATCACAGTAGTGCAGTGTGCCACTCTACCATTCATATTATAATGGAGGTAAATGGCTCAGGCTGCTGCTGGACTGAAATCCTTATGAAAATGTGAGCGATTAGGGCCTATTAGATTATCTGGGGTGATATCATAACATTTGTCTCTAGCTTTCCTAGGAGAGGGAAATTACACACTTACAGTACAGTAAGGTAGGTAGAAGAGTAGCCTACTGTAGGTCTTCATGCAGCACATAGATGGACCCAGAGCTGGGATACAGAAGACTTCTACTGCCATCCAGTGTTGAGAGGAGGGAGTGTCTTAAGGACATCTTGGCTGGCTGGGATAAGGAGCACTGCCTGAAGTTAACCTTGTCATACATTGACAAAATCAGCAGGTTAACTACATGCTAATGTCATGGTAACCAAGTTCACAGCCACTAAAATGACATTAATCTGAAAACAGAGCCAAAAATGATTTGCTGTAAGAGAGGGGTAAGATATAGAGCCATACAAATACGGACTGTTTACATGTGTATTCATGTTGTATTTACTGAGGATTCACTGTGATTAATGTAGTGAGTCACAATGTGCAAACAACCCTGAGAAACCATAGATGGCATTTGGTGTGAAACAGTATCAGAGGCGAAGCTGGGAGGCTGCTAATGAAATGAGCTTTTTAATTGTACAGAGCAGGGAGGGGGTATGCTAATGTGACTTATCACCTATTTCTGCCGACATACTGCAAAAGGGCATTAATACATTTTAAAATACAAAATCCCTTCAGCCCTTTTTCTTCCCTCTTTCTCTCTGAAATTAATCTTCTGAAGAATTAACAAGGACTATTCATAGGGCACAGAGCAGCAAGGGCCTTGGCAGGAGGAGAGAAGGATGAGGAGATGAAGAGGAGGAGGAGGGGGGAGGAGATGAAGAGGAGGAGGAGGGGGAGGAGATGAAGAGGAGGAGAGAGGGATGAGGAGATGAAGAGGAGGAGAGAGGGATGAGGAGATGAAGAGGAGGAGAGAGGGATGAGGAGATGAAGAGGAGGAGGAGGGGGCAGGAGATGAAGAGGAGGAGAGAGGGATGAGGAGATGAAGAGGAGGAGAGAGGGATGAGGAGATGAAGAGGAGGAGGAGGGGGGAGGAGATGAAGAGGAGGAGAGAGGGATGAGGAGATGAAGAGGAGGAGAGAGGGATGAGGAGATGAAGAGGAGGAGGAGGGATGAGGAGATGAAGAGGAGGAGGAGGGATGAGGAGATGAAGAGGAGGAGAGAGGGATGAGGAGATGAAGAGGAGGAGAGAGGGATGAGGAGATGAAGAGGAGGAGAGAGGGATGAGGAGATGAAGAGGAGGAGAGAGGGATGAGGAGATGAAGACGAGGAGAGAGGGATGAGGAGATGAAGAGGAGGAGGAGGGGGGAGGAGATGAGGAGGAGGAGAGAGGGATGAGGAGATGAAGAGGAGGAGAGAGGGATGAGGAGATGAAGAGGAGGAGGAGTGGGGAGGAGATGAAGAGGAGGAGAGAGGGATGAGGAGATGAAGAGAAGGAGAGAGGGATGAGGAGATGAAGAGGAGGAGGAGGGATGAGGAGATGAAGAGGAGGAGGAGGGGGGAGGAGATGAAGAGGAGGAGAGAGGGATGAGGAGATGAAGAGGAGGAGGAGGGGGGAGGAGATGAAGAGGAGGAGGAGGGGGGCGTCCAGCGGTTAGTTGCATGAAGACAAAAGGCTGGGCGAGGGATGAAATAAAAGGAGGGCGCTGACGCTCCGCTTCACATCCTCTAGTGATTTGGCTTTAAGTGACCCCGGCTGTCGCACGGCGCCAACCCCGAGAAAGACAAGAGAAACGCTTTCATCACCTTCCCTCTGCTAATAACATTGCTATTCTCTTACCCCATCTGACAAAGGTCACAGGAGGGGCTGGACAATGAGCTTAATAGTGCGCTAATGAATTGAGTTGATGCAGAGAGAGACCTTTGGAGAAATACCAGGGTTTGTCAGAGATAGTGAATCACTGAGACACAGGAGGGGAGGTATTGGTTAGACCAGCTGGTCCATGGTCAAATACTGAAGTAGCACTAACACCAACAATAGTCAACCCAGGAAATTAGCCTAGTAGTCAAATGATGCTTCATTACTTCCTTATCCTAATCATTGATTTTATGTGTACGGGCCCTTTAATCAGTAGCAGTTAGGGATGCAGAGTGGTGTGGTTATGGGTTGCCAGAGCTCCAGTTTATCCTGCTCACTGACTAGATCTCTATGGAGCTGAGGCCATTCACAGAGACACTCAAGCCCATGCAGGGCCTAGGAAAGCAGGGCGGGGCTCCAGTTAATCCTGGATGAATACCCAACCACCGCATAGTGTCAAACCATAAAACCAGAATCTGAAGCTTAGCTTCCATCCCCTCAGTGACGTCTAGGGCCAGCCTACATCAACATCTCTACGGTAAAGCAAACTAAAAAGACCATTGGTACCGTATTCAATTAGGACACTCCATGCAAATCATGGCCCCTTTCACATTTGAGGAGGGTGATGGAGGATGGTCTACTAATACAGCTGCAGATCAACCAAGGTTAAGGGTCGACATGGTTACAATCACTGACATTAGTGTCCTGACTAATCAGGAGGCAGGGAGGGGACGGCCTTGAGGGAGATGGGGGGGTGAACTGCAATTACCAGTTACCCCTCCTCTCACATCAGAGGCCCGGGCTCTGGTGGCTCATTGAGCATTCCCCACACGCTCCCTCTCCAAAGAATTTCTATTAGTGTCCGGCGTGTGTCTGAGCGAAGATAAGAGCCTCCACAACACGTCTCTTTGCAGGCTTACTGAAAGGGGCTACGTGTAAAACACACGCTCCCCTCCTATCTAAAGCCCCAAGAAACTCTCTGAGTTCAATTTACCGCTCACACACAAGATAACGCAGCCCTGTGGGTGATGAGTGAGTGAGGGGAGGGGTTAGGGGAGAAATACAATCCATCAAGAATTGGTAGAGCGGTGTGTGGGGGTGGGTTATTATTATTATTATGAAAATTATTAGTCCAATCAAAAATATGCAATTTGAGCTCTGTTCCACGAAAAGAGTGCCTCTTACATCCTTTTGATTTTTTAAGTAGAAATTGTAGACCAATATTGCATTTTAAAAGCCTGTTATATTGAATGAAGTGCTCTTAAGAGAGAATTCAATAAATCTGGCTTGCTAAAGTGACAAAATGCACTCTGTGACGTCAAGGAAGATCTAAAGCCACTTTATTATTTATTTCATGTGATTTGTGAATCATTAACATGATTCACATGATCATCCCCCCCCTGACTTAAATGTAATTAACGCCCCTCATTTTAACGCCCCTCATCCCTCATTTTAAGGACAACCCTGCAGTGTTGAGGAAGCTACTCTGAAAATATAGTTTACCAAGCTAACAATTACTTCACACTGGAAAAAGTTAAGCTGCAAGATTCATAAAGGATAGTGCTTGTGTCACTGCTAAAATGATAACGCATATTGTAAACCTTTCTATTAGTAGTGGTACATTTCCCAAGGATCTCAAAACAGCCCGGGTGGTTCCACTCCACAAGAACAGCAGTAAAACAAATGTAGGAAACTACAGGCCTGTGTCGATCCTAAGCATCTTATCCAAAGTTGTCGAGAGATTTGTTTTTAATCAACTTGAGGGATAACTTCATGAGCATAAACTTCTTTATGAACTACAATCTGGCTTTAGAACAGCTCATTCCACTGATACTTGCCTTATCCACCTTTTTGACCACATTAAGCAGGAAAGTGAGAAGGGGAACTATACAGGCATGGTCATGTTAGACTTGCAGAACGCTTTTGACACTGTGGACCATGATATTCTCCTGATGAAACTGAAATGCACGGGTCTAAATTATGTAGCAGGGAATTGGTTTAGGTTCTGACCAACAGAACACAAGTATGTAATGTTGGTGATGTTCTGTCAGAGGCCAAAGAAATATTCTGTGGAGTACCGCAGGGATCCATTTTAGGGCCTCTCTTATTTCTTATATACGTTAATGATATGCCAGATACAGTAAAGTGCAAACTCTTGCTTTATGCTGAGGATTGAGCCATACTGGTATCAGGGAAGGATGCAGTTTACATAGAGGAGACCCTGAGTAAGGAATTGCATTTTGTTAGAGATTGGTTGTCTGACAACAAATTGTCACTACATTTGGGAAAAACTTAATTGATTTTGTTTGGAACAAAACGTAGATTGCTTAGTGGTGACAAGATAATGGTAAACTGTGCAGGCAAGGAGATTGAATCTAAAACAAGTGTATCTTACCTTGGTGTGTCCCTAGATCAATCCATTTCTGGAGACCTGAAATGGCAAACAAATAGAATTTTTGTAACACTAGATATTTTAACATTAAAGTTAAGAAACTCCTTGTCTCAACTTGGATTCAGTGTCATTTTGATTATGCCTGCTCTGCTTGGTATAGTAGGCTATCAAAAAAGCTGAAAAAGAGAATGCAGGTCCTGCAAAATAATGTTATCAGGTATATGCTGAATCTCCCCCCTAGGACCCACATAGGGGTACAGGAGTTCCGGGAGGTTGGCTTGTTGCCTTTGGAGTCCAGAGTGGACCAACTGAAACGTAATCATATGTTTGACATCTTAAATGATCGTGCCACAGGTTACATGAAAAACCACATTGATATGGTCTATAACCAACACAGTCACAATACCAGAGCTAGTGTTATGTCTTGTAAAATCCCATGAGTAAACAGTACTGCTAGGAGCACGTTTTTCTATACAGGCATTTGTCTATGGAATAGCCTTCCCTTGGAGATCAAGCAAATAAAAGTAAAAATAGCTTTAAAAAGCAGGACAAGGTTGTCTAAGGGAAACCTCTCCACTGCCCCTTGTGCCCCCTACTGCTGGTCAGGTGTATTTAAATCATTATATGTGTTATTGTTATTTACCATCGAGGACCACTTTGGAAATAAGCGTTTTAATTAATACTTTCAAGTGATATCCTCTGGGTCCATATTGTACATTTTGTTGTAGATGTCTGTTGCCCAAAATAAATTCAATAAAAAAAAAGCTCTACAAATATACTTTACTTAACTAAAATTACTTTGAAAAAATAGTTGACTACATCCAAACTACTTCGTGAACAATTTGCAGCAGTGGAAAAAGTACCCAATTGTCATACTTGAGTAAAAGTAAAGATCCCTTCATCGAAAACGAATCAAGTAAAAGTGAAAGTCACCCAGTAGAATACTACTTGGGTAAAAGTCAACGTTTTTGGTTTAAAATATACTTTAGTATCAAAAGTAAATGTAATTGCTCAAATATACTTAAGTACAAAAGTACAAGTAAAAGTATAAATGATTTCAAATTCTTAATATTAAGCAAACCAGACCGCACTATTTTCTGTTTTTTTTAATTCACTGCAGGTATAACCAGGGGCACACTCCAACACTCAGACGTCATTTACAAATAAAGCATGTGTGTTTTGTGAGTCTGCCAGATCATAGGCAGTAGGGATGACCAGGGAAGTTCTCTTGATAAGTGCGTGAATTTGACAATTGTCCTGCTAAGCATTCAAAATGTAACGAGTACTTTTGGGTGTCAGGGAAAATGAATGGAGTAAAAAGTACAACATTTTCTTTAGGAATGTAGTGAAGTAAAAGTTTTCAGATTTACGTATGCACATTTTCAGTGGTGTAAAGTACTTAGGTAAAAATACTTTAAACTTCTACTTAAGTAGGTTTTGGGGTATTTGTACTTTACTTTACTGTTGTGCATACGTAAATCTGAAATGTCATAGACCACAAATTGCTGGACAGATTACTTTGGGGTCAAATGCTAACAGCAGTGCTTGACTTGGGCAGGAGCTCACCAGAGCTGAGTACCGGCACCTCAAATGTTCTACTGCTTGAGCTCCTCTTCCTCTTTTAGAATATTATCTCAAAAATATGGTGGAGCTCCTGCCCCTAAATACTGTATAAACAGTACTGGCACCCAAAATGAGTACCGGCAACTATTTTAGTCCAAGTCAAGCACTGGTTAACAGAATGTGTAATTACGCCTATTAAACACAAAAAATATGTTTAAAGTGAAAATTAGGCAGGTCTGATGTCAAAAAATAAAGAACATGATTGCCTACTTCAATTATATTTTATATTTTATAAAAAGCAGTGTGTAGTTCCAGTAGTTAGCTACACCACTACATGGCAAGAAAGTAATTAACTAGTGAAAACACAACCTAGATTTGATTTTAGTTCAACTACCACCATGGGCAAGATATCAATCTGATAACATGGTCTTTAACCCATTAGATATTAATAAAGCCAACTATAAATATAGTTTACCAGAAATAAGTCTATCACTTGTGATGACTATAATGTTAAGCAATTTAACAACCTGTATAGCAGTTTAACTCATTTCAAGACAAGCTTATTTTCTACCTTTCACTTAAACGGTCGCAGCCTTCCTAAAAATCATGACCAACTTGTTCATTATCAGTCTTCTCTCAGTCATGAATTTTCCATTGTGCCCTTTCAGAAACATGTTTGACTGAAGAGACAAGCATGCTTTTTGACATGTCTCCTTATAATGCTGCTCACCACTGTAGAACATCAAGAATGGGAGGAGTGTCCATTTTTGTTCATAAACATTTTAGATTATTCGTAAGAGATGACCTCTCACTTACGTCTAATAACATTGATGTTGAATCTCTTTTCATAGAACTTCCCTCCTGTACATTTTTGGGTGGTAAAAAAAGGGGTAATTGGATGCATCTATCGGTCACCCAATTCTGACATTGGTAGTTTCATTGATATCCTTGCATCAACCTTGGATTTAATTAATAATGAAGATAAAATTAGTTTTCTATTGTGTGATTACAACATAAACCTATTTAAAAGTGAGAACCACTCACTGACATCTGACTTGTTGAATACTTTATCCTCCAGCTATCTGTTTCCCCTCATCTATAAGCCCACAAGACTGACCAGTTCATCTGACACCCTTATTGATAATATTTGTACGAATTCTTTGAATAATGTGGCTAATACAGGTTTGCGTTATACTGACATTTCTGATCACTTTCCAATTTTCCTCTTCTCTTTGGCAGTTGGAAATGAACAGATGGGAATGATTAGTAGCATTAAACGTAGAATATTTAACAAAAGTAATTGTGAGCACTTTAAGATGTTGATTGATATTTAATGGTAAAATGTTTATAATCAGGCCGATGTGGAGTCTGCTTACCAGACTTTTCTCACATCTTTCAATTCTGTATTTCACCACTGCTTTCCCTTAGTTAAACCACGTAAGAGAGCAGCAGAAGGGTTTTGGAAATCTTGGTTGTATAAAAAGTTTCTCACAAATCCCTCTCCCCTGAATTCTGCAAAGTACAAAAAGTATAAGAACAAATATATCTACTGATCTACTTTGGATATCTAAAAATGTACATTTTAATAACAAATTCCAAGGATCCTTAAATAATATAAAGTCAACTTGGAAAATCATCAATCAAATGTTGAATAAGAAAAAGGCATCTACAGCTGTTCCATCTCAATATATTGTTGGAAATAAGACCTACTGTAAAGTGATCCTGATGTTATTTCATGTACATTTTTTTACTTTTTTGTGAGTGTGGGTTCCACTTTGTCAAAGAAAACTTAGACAACTGATGGAAATCCCTTTGATTACATTAAGGGACATTTCCCTTCTCTGCTTCAGTTTGATCCTCCTGATGTAATGGAGGTGATGGAGGTAATTGGCAATTTAAAGATATCAGCAGCAGATCATGATGAGAAAGGTGCCTCTTTGGTGAAATCAGTGTCTTCCTCGATTACTGAGCCTCTAACGTATATATATATATCTTCACCAAATCTATGCAAACTGGTATTGTTCCTAAAGATTAGAACATTTCCAAAGTTATCCCCCTCTATAAATCTGGGAATCCAAGATCTTTTACAAATTATCGCCCAATATTGTAAGGCGTGCGTACTGGCGGTAGAGAAGTCAGGCGCAGGAGAGCAAAGACTGTGTAACAACGGCGCAGTTTAATGATAAAAATCACTGTGGAACGAAAACCATATATACAATGGGACAAAACCCCAGACATAACGTGCACAAGCACTTCCAAAAAACAATACCGGACAAGGACGTGTGGAGAACAGAGGGTTAAATACACAACATGAAATTGATGTAATTGAAACCAGGTGTGTGGGAAGACAAGACAAGACAAATGGAAAATGAAAGGTGGATTGGCGATGGCTAGAAGACTGGTGACGTCGACCGCCGAACGTCGCCCAAACAAGGAGAGGGACCGACTTCGGAGAAAGTCGTGCCAGTACCCCCCCATTGACTCGCAGCTCCAGCTGCGCGTCGACACCGGCCTCGGGGACGACCCGGAGGGCTAGGCGCAGGGCGATCCGTACGAAGACGGTGGAACTCCTGCAGCATTAAAGGGTTCAACACGTCCTCGACTGGAACCCAGCACCTTTCCTCCGGACCGTACCCCTCCCACTCCACGAGATACTAAAGGCCCCTCGCCCGACGCCTCGAATCCAGTATGGAGCGAATGGAGTATGCCGGGGCCCCCTCGATGTCCAGAGGGGACGGAGGAACCTCCCGCACCTCAGACTCCTGGAGCGGGCCAGCCACCACTGGCCTGAGGAGAGACACATGGAACAAGGGGTTAATACGGTAATCGGGGGGAAGCTGTAACCTATAATGAACCTCGTTCACTCTCCTCAGGACTTTAAATGGCCCCACAAACCGCGGACCCAGCTTCAGGCAGGGCAGGCGGAGGGGCTGGTTTCGGGTCGAGAGCCAGACCCGGTCTCACTGCGGTGGCGGTCTGCGTTCTCCTTTTGGCTCGGCACGGCCCGCAGAAGGTGAACACGGACAGCTTCCCATGTCTCCTCCCTATGCCTGAACCAGTCGTCCACCGCAGGAGCCTCGGTCTGACTCTGATGCCAAAGTGCCAGAACCGGCTGGTACCCCAGTACGCACTGGAAGGGAGAGAGGTTAGTGGAGGAGTGGCGAAGCGAGTTCTGTGTCATCTCGGCCCAGGGCACGAACTGGCAATAGGACCGTAGAAACCTGCCCACATCCTGGTTTACTCTCTCCACCTGCCCATTACTCTCGGGGTGAAACCCTGAAGTAAGGCTGATTGAGACCCCCAGACGTTCCATGAACGCCTTCCAGACCCTAGACGTGAATTGGGGACCTCGATCAGACACTATATCCTCAGGCACCCTGTAGTGCCAGAAGACTTGCGTAAACAAGGCCTCCGCAGTCTGTAGGGCCGTAGGGAGACGGAGGAGACGACAGGACTTTGAGAACCGATCCACAACGACCAGGATCGCAGCGTTACCCTGTGAGGGGGTGGGGATCGGTTAGAAAATCCACCGACAGGTGCGACCAAGGCCGTTGTGGAACGGGTAAGGGGTGTAGCTTCCCTCTGGACAGGTGCCTAGGAGCCTTACACTGGGCGCACACCGAGCAGGAGGAAACATAAACCCTCACGTCCTTAGCCAAGGTAGGCCACCAGTACCTCCCGCTCAAACAGCGCACTGTCCGACCGATCCCACGATGACCAGAGGAGGGTGACGTGTGGGCCCAATAGATCAACCGGTCATGAATAGCAGACGGGACGTACAGACTCCCAACGGGACACTGGACGGGAACGGGCTCTGCACGTAACGCTTGCTCAAAGTCCGCGTCCAGCTCCCACACTACCCGGCGCCACCAGGCAGGAGGCGGGGAGTATGGGAGTGGGATCCATGGGCCGCTCCTCTGTGTCATACAGCCGGGACAATGCATCTGCCTTCACGTTCTGGGAGCCTGGTCTGTAGGAAAGGGTAAACACAAAAAGGGTGAAAAACATGGCCCACCTTGCCTGGCGAGGGTTCAATCTCCTCGCCTCCCGGATGTACTCCAGATTGCGGTGGTCAGTCCAGATGAGGAAAGGGTGTTTAGCCCCCTCAAGCCATTGTCTCCACGCCTTCAAAGCCTTGACTACAGCCAACAGCTCCCGGTACCCCACATCATAGTTTTGCTCCGCTGAGCTGAGCCTCTTCCAGAAGAAGGCACAGTGGCGGAGCTTCGGTGGCGTCCCCGAGCGCTGAGAGAGCACAGCTCCTATCCCAGCCTCGGACGCGTCCACCTCCACTATGAACGCCAAAGAGGGATCCGGATGGGCCAGCACAGGAGCCGAGGTAAACAGAGCCCTCAGGTGACCAAAAGCCCTGTCCGCCTCAGCCGACCACTGCAAACGCACCGGGCCCCCCTTCAGCAGTGAGGTAATGGGAGCCGCTACCTGACCAAACCCCGGATAAACCTCCGGTACTAGTTGGCAAACCCTAAGAACCGCTGCACCTCCTTTACCGTGGTGGGAGTCGGCCAATTACACATGGCTGAAATGCGGTCACTCTCCATCTCCACCCCTGATGTGGAAATGAGGTACCCTAGGAAGGAGACGGACTGCTGGAAGAACAGGCACTTCTCAGCCTTGACGTACAGGTCATGCTCCAACAGGCGACCAAGCACCCTGCGCACCAGGGACACATGCTCGGCGCGTGTAGCGGAGTATATCAGAATGTCATCAATATACACCACTACACCCTGCCCGTGCAGGTCCCTGAAAATCTCGTCTACAAAGGCCTGGAAGACTGATGGCGCATTCATGAACCCGTACAGCATGACGAGGTACTCATAGTGCCCTGAAGTGTTACTGAAAGCCGTCTTCCACTCGTCTCCCTCCCGGATACGCACCAGGTTGTAAGCGCTCCTGAGATCTAGTTTGGTGAAGAAGCGTACCCCGTGCATTGACTCAATCGCTGTGGCTATGAGCGGTAGCGGGTAACTATACCTCACAGTGATCTGGTTCAGACCCCGATAGTCTATACACGGGCGCAGACCTCCCTCCTTCTTCTTCACAAAAAAGAAACTCGAGGAGGCGGGTGAAGTGGATGACCGAATGTACCCCTGACGCAGGGATTCGGAGACATATGTTTCCATAGCCTCTGTCTCCACCTGTGAGAGGGGATACACGTGACTCCTGGGAAGTGCAGCATCTACCAGGAGATTTATTGCGCAATCTCCCCGTCGATGGGGTGGTAATTGAGTCGCCTTCTTTTTGGAGAAGGCGAGAGCCAAATCGGCATATTCAGGGGAAATGCGCACGGTGGAGACCTGGTCTGGACTTTCCACCGTAGTAGCACCAACGGAAACCCCTAAACACCTCCCCGAGCACTCTCTCGACCACCCCGTGAGAGCCCTATGTGGCCAAGAAACAGTGGGGTCATGACAAACTAACCAGGGTAGGCCTAGCACCACGGGAAACGCAGGAGAGTCAATAAGGAAGAGACTAATTCTCTCCTTGTGACCCCCCTGCGTCACCATGCCCAGAGGAGCGGTGGCCTCCCTGAACAACCCTGACCCTAATGGTCAACTATCTAAGGCATGTACGGGGAAAGGCACAGCCACGGGAACAATGGGGATCCCGATCTATCTATAAAATTCCCAGCCGTGCCTGAATCGACGAGCACCTTATGCTGGGAATGCGGGGAAAACTCCGGAAAAGTGACATACACAAACATATGTGCGACAGAGGGCTCTGGGTGAGAATGGTGCCGGCTCACCTGGGGTGACGCCAGAGCGCCCTGCCTGCTGCCTCGATACCCAGAGGAACCAACCCGGCACCGACCGGCAGTGTGACCTCTGCGGCCACAGATGGTGCACGAGCTGGAACCCCCTCCGGTCTCCCTGCGCACCGCCCCTCCCAGCTCCATAGGTATCGGAGAGGGGGTGCGAGGGGATGGAACCAACAGACCCTGATCTGAACGTCTGCGGGTAGCCAGCAGGTTATCCAACCGGATGGACAGGTCCACCGAACAGGGCCCTGTCGTTCCATCCCGCACCGGCAGCCAGGATCCGAAGCTCCTCGTCCCCTGCCTCAGATGGAAGAGGCGCTCACCCGCCGCTCTACCCTCGGGCGAGTGGTCGAAGACTGCCTGGAAACGGCGGATGAACTCCTCAAACTGGTCCAACGCCGCATCTCCCTCTCTCCACACGGCGTTGGCCCACTCCAGGGCTTTCCTGGTGAGGCACGAGACGAGGGCGGACACCCTCTCACGGCCCGAAGGAGCCGGGTGGACGGTGGCCAGGTATAGGTCCAGCTGTAATAGGAACCCCTGGCAGTTCGCAGCCTTCCCATCATATTCCTGGGGAAGGGAGAGACGAATCCCACTGGGACCAGGAGAAGGAGGGGCGTGTAGTGGAGACCCCGGTTGTGCTGGTGGAGGCGCTGGGAGAACTCCCTGTCTCTCCCAGCGGTCCATTGTCTGGACAACGCGGTCCATGGCGGTGCCAAGACGGTGGAGCATTGCTGCATGCTCTCGGACGCGCTCCTCCACCCCTATACCCGGGGTACCTGCTCCTGCTGACTCCATAAGTTTGGTCCGGTATTCTGTAAGGCGTGCGTACTGGCGGTAGAGAAGTCAGGCGCAGGATAGCAAAGACTGTGTTACAATGGCGCAGTTTAATGATAAAAATCACCGTGGAACAAAAACCATATATACCAATGGGACAAAACCCCAGACATAATGTGCACTTCCAAAAAACAATACCGGACAAGGACATGTGGGGAACAGAGAGTTAGATACACAACGTGTAATTGATGGATTTGAAACCAGGTGTGTGGGAAGACAAGACAAGACAAATGGAAAATGAAAGATGGATTGGCGATGGATAGAAGACCGGTGACGTCGACCACCGAACGTCGCCCGAACAAGGAGAGGGACCGACTTCGGAGGAAGTCGTGACAAATATATTTTTTTAAATCCTAGAAAAGTTAGTGTATAAGAGAATGTTGAAATATTTAAATCAACACTGTATTCTTTATGAGCACCAACATCGTTTTCGTAAAAACTACTCCACAGATATGTCTCTTTTGCAACTTGTGGATAAAATCTTTAAAGCCCTTAACAACAATGAATACGCTCTTGGCATCTTTTTAGATTTATCCAAAGCTTTTGACACGGTTGATCATGGAATAGTACTTTCTAAATTGCATTATTACGGTTTTGATGATTATACATATAATTGGTTATTTAGACATGTTTATGACAGAGAACAATGTGTTTATGCAAACGGCTGTGCATCTACCAGGACCAAGATATCCTGTGGTGTGTCACAGGGTTGGATGATTGGACCTGTGTTATTCCTAATCTATATCAATGACGTTGCTGCTTACTGCAATGATTGTGGTTTCAGTTAATGTCCCTCACAGATACATATAGCAACAGAGAAAGATACTGCAAAGTCCACTGGAAAGAAAAATTAAGTGACCATTGACAAATACTCAAGAGGTGTGATTATACATTAGTCCAACAAACTGAACACACTGTTGCTCTCCAAGATGAGAGAGAGCCGTGACATAGAGGGGAATACAAAGAAAACAGAGGGAGTGAGAGAGAGAGACAGAGAAACAGAGAAAGAAAAACACAGAGAAAGCAAAAGCTAGAAAGCTAGAAAGAGAGGAAGATGAAGAGAGAGAGAGAGAGAGGCAGAGAGAGCTAGAGAGAAAGAGAGCGATAGAGAGAGAGAGAGAGAGAGAAAGAGAGCGATAGAGAGACAGTGTTAACTAGTAGTTTGGCCTTGTCCCTCTCCTGCAGCACTGGAACAATGTCCACTATCACACCTCACAGCAATGCATTTCAGTGTAAACTGTGCTAGTCCAAACATTCCTCAAGGGGGCAGCAAATACCACATGTATGACCTGGAAGAGTACAGAAACAGAGGGTGGTGAACAACCAGAATGGAGCATGGACAAAAGGATAGAGAATCACAATGGAAGACCATCGTCCAAAACATGTTCATGTTCTTAACATTCAGATAGGAATAATGTTCACACACCTTGTCTTATAGTACCTGTGAAGTGAGAAATAGTACACTTAATACCAGAAAAAAAATACTTGCATACACTAGTGCTCGTTTCCTCTGCAAAATGCATGTTTGGGGCTGATTAAACCAACATTACGGTCATGGGACTGGGCTGTGGATGGAGAGAGGGTGGGGGACCTGCAAACAAAAAACATTAATCACACAAAGTAGTTATTATTGGACAATTATCAGCATATTATTATACAGTATTATGCTGTGCAGTACATCCTACTAGGTGTGTCACATACACTGCAGTATGAGGCTTTACCATCCAGTCTCAAAACCCCCTCTTACATGATGTTTAGAAGAGTGAACAAGACACTTACACTTTATTGCACATTTTCTGATGAGTCTGGGTCATACAGAAAATGTGGAAGTATAAGTTTAGCTTACTTGCATCTTTCTTGAGGCTGGTGGGGGGGCAGTGGTGAGTCTGCTGTTTGGTTGACAGGACCTGCACCCCTCACCCTCTGAAAACTGAACACAACGTAGGTTCGTTTTGAGGCGAACTTAGCGCCCAAAACCAGGAGCCCCTACGTTTTCTTTCTCTATAAACAACTTATTAGTGGCCTCTACTTGTTGACAATTTCTGAAGTGTTTCTAAAGGGTTTATAAGTAGTTACACGTCACATCATTTTTCAGAATGAGTTATAACTGTTTAGCCTAACTGATTTATAAACAATCTATACATTAATTAGACTTCTACTAATAGTCTATAAGATACTTAAACTCTTTATAACTTGGCAAAATAGTTGACGATATTGGCCAATCTATCCTTGCTCTAAAAACCCAAAGAATTGCAGAGTTAAAGTTGAACTTGATTTTATCACATACATTATTTTGTGATGTTTCGGCACAATGTGACAGCTGATCAATAGCAAAATATTGCCACATTGTTACAAGATACTGTTACAATGTTCAGTTCCGTTTTGTTCTTAACTTCTCTAGGGTAGGGGGCAGCATTTTCACGTTTGGATGAAAAACATACCCAAATTTAACTGCCAGTTACTCATCGCCAGGAGATAAGATGTGCATATTATTAGTAGATTTGGATAGAAAACAATCTGAAGTTTCTAAAACTGTTTGAATCATGTCTGTGAGTATAACAGAACTTATTTAGCAGGCGAAACCCCGAGGACCCATTCAGTTTTTTTTTTTTTTTGAGGTCACTGTCTTTTCAATGATTTTTCATTGGGAAACCAGATTTCTAAGCAACTTGCTTGCAGTTCCTACGGCTTCCACTGGATGTCAACAGTCGTGAGAAATAGGTTGAGGTTATTCCTTTGTGTAATGAAGAAATACGGCCATCTTGAAGTCGAGGCATTCCTGGTGTCCTAGACATGCGTTTCAATCAAACAGAAGGCATGCTACATATCGTTTTAATCCTGTATTGAACACATATCATTCCGTCTTCAATTTTATCGATTATTAACGTTACAAAATACCTAAAGTTGTATTACTTAAGTAGTTTGACATTTTTTGGCAAAGTTTACAGTTAACCTTTGATATATTTTGTCGTCATGTTTGAGCAAGTTGGAACCGGTGTTTTTCTGGATCAAACGCGCCAAATAAATTGACATTTTGGACATATATCGACGGAATTAATCGAACAAAAGGAACATTTGTGATGTTTATGGGACATATTGGAGTGCCAACAACAGAGGCTCGTCAAAGGTAAGGCATGAATTATATTTTTATTCTGAGTTTTGTGTCGCTCCTACAGGGTTGAAATGTTTTCTCTCTTTTCTTTACAATGGTGCTATGCTCAGATAATAGCATCGTATGCTTTCGCTGAAAAGCCTATTTGAATTCTGACATGTTGGCTGGATTCACAACCAGTGTAGCTTTAATTTCATATCTTTCATGTGTGATTTAATGAAAGTTTGATTTTATAGTAATTTTCATAGTCATTCATTTTAATGTGGCGCATTTTCTCAGGCTTTTTGCCAAGTGATACAGTAGCGTCTTGCCTAAACTCAGAATTTTGGATATAAATATGAACTTTACCGAACATAAAATACATGTATTGTGTAACATGAAGTCCTATGAGTGTCATCTGATGAAGATTATCAAAGGTTAGTGATTAATTTTATCTCTATTTCTGCTTTTTGTTAATGCTCTCTTTAGCTGGAAAAACGGCTGTCTATTTCTGTGACTTGGCTCATACCTTACATAATTGTTTGGTGTGCTTTCGTCGTAAAACCTTTTTGAAATCGGGCACTTTGGCTGGATTTACAACAAGTTTAGCTTTAAAGTGGTGTAAAATACTTGTATGTTTGAGGAATTTAAATTATGGGATTTCTGTTGTTTTGAATTTGGCGCCCTGCAGTATCACTGGCTGTTGATGAAGTGGGACGCTAACGTCCCACATACCCTATTAACTCCATTTCCTCTACTATTCATTTTCCTAGCTTCCTTTCTTCGTTTCCTTTCCTCCTATCCTTTCTTTGCTTCCTTTTCTCCTTTCCCTGTTCCCTTGCATAATTTCCTTTCCTCATATCCTAGCTCCCTTTCTTCCTTCCTGTGTCATCTCCCTTTCCTCCTTTCCATTCCTCTTTCATCCTTATCTACTGTAGCTCCTCTAACTTTACTAGCTCCCTCTCCTAGCCATTAGGGTTCTTGATATTAATATCAAGTGTATATGTAGCAGTGTGATGTTGTTCCCCTAGATTATGCACAAAGTTGCACACAAGGACCAGTTTGAATAGGCCAGGCCAATAGCTTTTGCTAGTAAATCTCTTAATCATGCACAATCCAAGTATCCTGCTCACCGGCTGGAATTTCTAGCCATGAAATGGGCCATTCATGATAAATTCAGCCATTGGCTGCGAGGGCATAAGTTTACTGTGTGGACCGACAACAATCCACTCAAATATATTCTTACAAAGCCGAGACTTGATGCATGCGAGCAGAGATGGGTTGCAAAGCTGGCACTCTTTGATTTTGATATCCAGTACATACCAGGGCCCAAGAATGTTGTTGCTGATGCTTTGAGCAGAGAGCCATTTGTCCGCTCCAAAGTTCTGCACCGACTGACAAGAATTCCATATGATGTCATGCCGGAGGAAACCAGAGGTCTTCGAATGGATGATGTTCAAGACATGTTCCGCCTCTCCTGTGAGCAGCCCGAGGCTGGCTGTAGAACGTCTATGGCTCCTGGGAGTGAGTTGAGTAAAGCTGGAGACGATGTCAGTGGGTTGGTTTCCTGTGAAGAGGTGTCTGCTGTCCTCCAGGCCCATCGCCGATGGGATGATGGTGCCACAGTGAGGGCCGTTTCACATGTGCAGCACCTTGAGAAGTTGATGTCCATGGGTCAGAGCCCTTTACCTGTCCTTACACACAAGGAGCTGTATGATAACCAGTCACTGGATCCTATCATCAGCAGAGTCATGTTCTTTGTAGATAGAGGCCGGCGCCCATCTAGGAGAGAGCGAGTCCTTGAAGCTAAAGAAACAGTTTCTCTAATACTCTAAGACAGTGGGGGAAACTCACCACGCGGTTAGGGATTCTGTATCGTGTCTCAAAACACCCAGTGAGTAAGAAGAAAATATTCCAGTATGTTGTACCTGTGTCTTTGAGAGGCCTTGTGTTGAAGGGAGTTCATGATGATGCTGGTCATCAGGGTCAGCAGCGCACATTGTGGCTCACGAGACAGCGGTTTTACTGAGAATCTATGGAAAAGGATGTCAAGGAATACGTGGCCCACTGTAAGAGATGTGTGTTGAGTAAAGCACCTGAGCCTGAAGCAAGAGCTCCACTTGTCTCCATTGTGACAACGGCACCTTTCGAACTCATGTGTATTGATTTCTGGACTGCAGAAGATTCAAACAACAAATCTATTGATGTGTTAGTAGTGACTGATCACTTTACTAAGCTGGCCTGTGCGTATCCATGTCCAAACCAGTCTGCTAAGACTGTTGCTTGTGTTCTCTGGATTAATTTCTTATGCATTTATGGGTTCGCTGATTGCATCCATTCTGACAGGGGTGCTAACTTTGAGATTTCACTTATTGCAGAATTACTTCAGTTATCCGGTGTTGAAAAGTCCCACACCACACCTTATCATCCCATGGGTAATGGTCAAGCAGAACATCTGAATCGCACACTGGGTGGGATGATTAGAGCTCTGCCAGCTAGGTCCAAGGCTAAATGGCCTCAGATGTTGAACACATAGACATTCTCCTATAACTGCACTGTTCACGAGACTACTGGGTTTCCGCCCTTCTTCTTGATGTTTGGACGCAACCCTAGGTTGCCGGTAGATGTTATGTTTGAAAGTGTGCTGTTGGATGGGGACACAGTAGATGTGGATAAGTATGTCCAGTCTCTGGGTGAGGATCTGAGAGAGGCCATGACATTGGCCCAGCAGCATGCCAGTAAGCAACAAAAGAGACAAGCCGAGGTCTACAACAGACGGTCTAAGGGTCACTCGGTGCAGAAGGGAGACAGAGTTCTACTTGCTAACAAGGGGGAGAGAGGCAAGAAGAAACTGGCTGATCGCTGGGAGAGTGTGGTGTACATAGTGGTTGCAAAGAACAGCTCACTGAACACATATCGTATCCAACACCCTACCACTGGACGCATCAAAACTGTGCATAGGAACCTGATTATGCCAGTCAACTTTCTGCCTTTGCCTTCTTGGGAGGAACCTGAGGGTCGCGGATCTCTATCGAGCGGTGACGTGATCTCTGAGATGTCTGCACAGTCCAGCCAAATGGATGGGAGTGACGCCAGGATTGTCCACTGGGTAGCAGGCCTTCCTGAGTCTTCTGGGAGGATACTCCAAGAGGATGGTGAAGTCCCAGCTGATGGAAGTGAAGTGGAACAACTGTATGAAGCCCCCTTAAGTGAGGTGTGCTCAGCAGAAGTGGACCAGAGAGATATCCCCGAAGCCTACAAGAGTTCTGATAGAGAAACTCCATTCAGTGTGGATGATGCTGTGACAGATGATGCTACCTTGGTTGAAGATGCTTCGTCAGTGTGGTCTGTGACAATCTACCAGGATTTTGATCAGTCGTCTGACACTACTAGCGTTGAGTCTGGAACTGAAAGTGTGCTGGTTCCGGATATGCGGATCTGTAGTACTCCCCATCTTGAGGTTAGACCTCTGAGCACGGTTAGTGCTGTCCGTGACATTCCTGCTAGGTTTTTGGATGAGGGTGTTTGGACTAGACTAGGTAGACTTATTAAGCCAGTGAATAGGCTAATCCAAACTATGTCTACACAGGAAATGAAACAGTTCTTGGTTTCTCAGTGATGGTAGGATATTGCCTACCTTTTCTTTTTTATATATATGTAGTAATCTAAGCATGTCGTAGAATGATTTGTGGGTTTGTTCAATATATTTGACAATTCATGTAACTTTGTGTGTAGTCCATCAGCATAAAATGTATATGGCATTTTTCGTATATAGTTGAATAAGGGATTAGCAACCCCTTATTTTTCCTAATCCTTCACGGGATAGCTTTTCAGCTGGGCGACCATTTGTGGGTCTACAATTAAGGGACTACACTGGGTTACTCTGTCGCCCTGTGGGTGTGAAATGTTTTTTTTTCTTCGCTTTGTTACCTTCGAGGTAATGTGTTTTGTTTTGTGCCTATAATCTAGTGTAAAACAGTGGGGGTGAATGTAGCAGTGTGATGTTGTTCCCCTAGATTATGCACCAAGTTGCACACAAGGACCAGTTTGAATAGGCCAGGTCAAGAGGGGATGTTAATAATTTGATAATAATAATAATAATTCAGTGTTTTTTTATTTAATTACAGCTGCATAGTTCATGTTATTTTTTGGTGTACAAACACTTTTTCATATCTATATTGTACATACACGTGATTGTAAAAGTTGTGTATATTTTGGTTTGGCCCATCGCGGGTTATCTGTATTTCTGTACCCCCTTATTGTTCTCTTTTGGTATGTTGTCCTTGGTTCCGCAATTGTTCAATATAAAACCCTGGTAATGTTACACAATGTGTTGTTATGCAACCATAAGTTTTGTTACAATGTGGACAATATAAAGATTTATGTTAACAAGTTTCATCGAGCTCACTAACTAGGGTACCTATTGTAACTTGTGAGTACTTGGGATAGTGTTTGAGTGAGTTTCCATGTGCTCGCGCAGGTGCCTGAGAGCTGTGACTGCGCCAAGGGCTAACATATTGTGTGTTGTCTCTTCTTGTGCAGGTATGTCTTTTATTTTGTCCGAATTATGTTATATATCATTTTACTTGTATTGTATGGTGTGCTGTTGTGCACTGAATGTGTGCACACAGCACCTGTTATTTCTTTTTGGCGCTCTCTTTTGCCTGACCTTCGGCTAGCGAGGTGCCTGAGAGCTGTGACTGCGCCAAGGGCTAACGTATTGTGTGTTGTCTCTTCGTGTGCAGGGCAAATAAAAAAATCCAACCAGCAGACCTCCAGTTGTGGCAGTGTCCTAATTAAAAGTACACAACGCAGAACGAACCACGCTACATATATACAGTTGAAGTCGGAAGATTACATACACTTAGGTTGGAGTCATTAAAACTCGTTTTTAAACCACCCCACACATTTCTTGTAAGCAAACTATAGTTTTGGCAAGTCGGTTAGAACATCTACTTTGTGCATGACAAATAATATTTCCAAAAATTGTTTACAGACAGATTATTTCACGTATAATTCACTGTATCACAATTCCAGTGGGTCAGAAGCTTACATACAGTAAGTTGACTGTGCCTTTGAACAGCATGGAAAATTCCAGAAAATGATGTCATGGCTTTAGAAGCTTCAGATAGGCTGACATCATTTGAGTCAATTGGAGGTGTGGATGGATTTTAAGGCCTACCTTCAAGCTCAGTGCCTCTTTGCTTGACATCATGGGAGAATCAAAAGAAATCAGCCAAGACCTCAGATTTTTTTTTTTTTAGACCTCCACAAGTCTGGTTCATCCTTGGGAGCAATTTCCAAACACAAGAAGGCACCACGTTCATCTGTACAAACAATAGTATGCAAGTATAAAAACCATGGGACCACGTGGCCATCATACCACTCAGGAAGGAGACGCGTTCTGTCTCCTCGAAATGAACGTACTTTGGTGCGAAAAGTGCAAATCAATCCCAGAACAACAGCAAAGGACCTTGTGAAGATGCTGGAGGAAACAGGTACAAAAGTATCTATATCCACAGTAAAACGAGTCCTATATCGACATAACCTGAAAGACTGCTCAGCAAGGAAAAAGCCACTGCTCCAAAACCACCTTAAAAAATCCAGACTACGGTTTGCAACTGCACAACTGCACTGTACTTTTTGGAGAAATGTCCTCTGGTCTGATGAAACAAAAATAGAATTGTTTGGCAATAATGACCATCGTTATGTTTGGAGGAAAAAGGAGGAAGCTTGCAAGCCGAAGAACACCATCCCAACCGTGAAGCACGGGGGTGGCAGCATCATGTTGTGGGTGTGCTTTGCTGCAGGAGGGACTGGTGCACTTCACAAAATAGATGGCATCATGAGGTAGGATAATTATGTGGATATATTGAAGAAACATCTCATGACATCAGTCAGGAAGTTAAAGCTTGGTCGCAAATGGGTCTTTCAAATGGACAATGACCCCAAGCATACTTCCAAAGTTGTGGAAATGTCACGCCCTGACCTTAGTTCCTTTGTTATGTCTCTCTTTTGGTTTTTCTCAGGGCGTGAGTTGGGGTGGGAATTCTATGTTTTTGTTCTATGTTTTATATTTCTATGTGTTTGGACAAGTGTGGTTCTCAATCAGAGGCAGCTGTCTATCGTTGTCTCTGATTGAGAACCATTCCTAGGTAGCCTCATCCCACCTGTGTTTTGTGGGTAGTTGTTTTCTGTTTTGTGTGTCTGCACCAGCCAGAACAGTTTCGGTCGTTATCTTTGTTATTTTTGTTATTTCAGTGTTCTTTTAATAAATATGGACACGTACAACGCTGCACCTTGGTCCTCTCCTTCCAACAGCCGTTACAGAACTACCCACCACCAACGGACCAAGCAGCGTGGAAAAAAGGAGGAATGGACATGGGAGAACATTCTGGACGGGAAGGGATCCTACACATGGGAGGAGATCCTGGCTGGAAGGGATCGCCTCTAATGGGAACAAGTGGAGGCAGCCAGGAGAGCAAAGGCAGCAGGAGAAGGGAACCAGCGGTGCGAGGGAACACGGCTGACAAGGAAGCCCAAGAGGCTTGGGGGCACACGGGGAGTGTGGCGGAGTCAGGTTGGAGACCTGAGCCCACTCCCCGTTCTTACCGGGGCGAGCATGTGACTGGTCAGGCCCCGTGCTTTGGGGTGATGCGCACGGTGCCTCGGCCGAGCATCCACAGGCCGGTGTGCTCGGTGCCAGCGCCCCGCATTTACCGGGTGGAAGCTGGCATCCAGCCAGAACGGGTGGGGCCAGATCTGCGCTCGAGACCGCCAGTACGCCTCCACGGCCCAGTGTATCCGGTGCCTCGGCCAAGGAAGAGGCCTCCTGCATGTCTCCCCAGCCTGGTGAATCCTGTGCCTTCTCCCAGAGCCAGGCCTCCTGTGTGTCTCTCCATTCCAGTGATGATCCATGGCACGAAGCCTCCAGTGATGATCCATGGCAAGAAGCCTCCAGTGGTGATCCATGGCACGAATCCTCCAGTGGTGATCCATGGCACGAAGCCTCCAGTGATGATCCATGGCAAGAAGCCTCCAGTGATGATCCATGGCAAGAAGCCTCCAGTGATGATCCATAGCACGAAGCCTCCAGTGATGATCCATGGCACGAAGCCTCCAGTGATGATCCATGGCACGAAGCCTCCAGTGATGATCCATCGCACGAAGCCTCCAGTGAGGAGTTATGGCACGAGGCCTCCAACGAAGGCCGTCAGTCCGGAGCCTCCAGCATCGCCCTCTAGTCCGGAGCCTCCAGCGACGCCCTCTAGTCCGGAGCCTCCAGCGTCGCCCTCTAGTCCGGAGCCTCCAGCGTCGCCCTCTAGTCCTGAGCCTCCAGCGACGCCCTCTAGTCCGGAGCCAGTGGTGTGAAACAGTGGTGTGAGTTCTCACGTGCTCCGGTTCAGTAATATTCGTATCTTTATTATTTTTCTTGCTAAAGTAACTGCCGCTATAGCTCAGGTGAGATATGTGTGAATCTATATTGGTGCCCAGGCTTGGTTTTAGGTGGAAGAGCCTCAATCTTCTTCTATTGATTTTCATTTCCATATATATAAAGGATGAGGCTATTGAGTGGCAATGCGGACTTAAGAGTCTACATTGGAAAGTTGAAAACCACTGCATGTTAGCTAGTGGGAAAACCCCCTTTTGGATCTTTACATGTTTAATTTTTGGGTTTAGTATAGTTCGAGTTCAGGGTTCATATCATTTGTTTATGCTCGGTGAGATAGAAGAGAGTTCAACACATGGAAAAAGGTACCACCCCACTTTTACAGTAGGATTCAGTCTGGATATTGAATGGTCAAAGTGCAATGTCAGGAAAGAAGGTACTGTTTTTTTGAAAAAAGAAAATATTGATATTGCCCTGTTGCAAGAAACTCATTTGGATGATAAGGATCATCTGAAATTACAACAAGGGGGGTTTGGTCAAGTGTTTTTCTCATCATTTACATCCAGAAGTAGAGGTGTAGCAATTCTTGTGAAAAAGAACTTACCACTTAAGGTCTTGAATTGTATGAAAGATACATTTGGTCGCTTTGTTATAATTAATGGTACTTTACAAGGGCAGAACATTTCCATAATGAATATTTACTTCCCCCCTGCCCACCCCCCTGATTTCCTCACTAAGGTATTTCTAGACTTTTCAGAATTAAACTCAGACACTGCAGTGGTTGGAGGAGATTTTAATTGTTTGTTGAACCCCCTTATTGATAAGTTTCCCAGCGGTATAGCTTCACTCTCTCCTCGAGCTAAGTCACTTAAAGCTATTTGTGATGATCTGGGGTATGCTGATGTTTGGAGAACTTTTCACCCCTCCAACAGAGAGTTCCCTTTTTTCTCTGCACCTCATGGATGTCAGACTAGAATAGATTACTTTTTTATGCCCAGGACGTCTTTGCGGTCTGTTTTATCCGCTAGGATAGGAAGCATAGTCATATCTGATCATGCGGAGGTGATCCTGGACATAAAACTCAACGGGGCATTCAATCTGTCAAGACATTGGAGGTTGAATACAACCATCCTTAAAGACCATACATTCACATCATATTTTATTACATTAAAGCATTTTTCTCTATAAACTCTCAATCAACAGATAACCCCTCGCTCCTTTGGGAAACCTGTAAAGCTTACACTAGGGGTCTGATTATGTCATACACAGCCACTAAGAGGCGGAAAAAGCGTGAAAAGCAAAAAACATTAGAGGGTGAATTAGGAACTAAAGAGAAGGACTATATTAAAACTCCCACTCCTGCCCTATTAAAGGAAATATCAGTCCTTAGATCAACGTTGGACTCTCTCCTAACACAGGACGCTGAAAAGAAAATTTGATTTGTCAGGCAAAAACTATATGAACATGGCGATAAGCCAGGAAAGTACTTGGCGTACCTAGCTAAAAAGAGAGCTGACTCACAGTCAATTGCTACTATTACTGATTCTGATGGCAATCATTTATATGAAAATAAATTGATAAATGACTCATTTAAGAAATTTTATGCAAATCTTTATGCCTCAGAACTGCCAAATGACGCACCCAAATTAATGGAGAACTTCTTTTCTAAGATTGAGCTCCCTACTATCTCCGAAGAACAGAGGTCGCTCCTTAATGCCCCTATTACCGAGGAAGAGATCATGTTGACAATTAAGAATCTGCAAAAGGGTAAGGCCCCAGGACCAGACGGGTTTTGTAGTGAGTTCTATAAAGAGTTCCATGGCCTGATCCTTGAGCCATTGCGTGATATGTTTAACCACTCATTTTCAAATGACCAGCTCCCTCAAACACTGAGAGAAGCCAACATATCACTTATTCTCAAAAAGGGAAAATGTCCAGAGTCTTGTTCCTCATACAGACCAATTTCCCTTCTGAATGTGGATAGAAAATGGCTTTCTAAAATTCTAGCCACAAGATTAGAGGACTCACTGCCACTAATTGTGAAAGGAGACCAAACAGGGCCGTAAGTCATGCAACAATGTCAGGCGGCTTCTTAATGTAATTCAAGCCTACCAAGAAAGTGCTATGGATGGTCTTGTGCTCTCCCTAGATGCTGAGAAAGCATTTGATCATGTGGAGTGGTCTTACCTATTCTTTGCTCTAAATAAATTTGGTCTAGGGGACAACTTTATAAAATGGGTAAAAGTTTTATATGATGATCCTCAGGCTGCTGTCCTTACTAATGGGCTAAGGTCAAATAGCTTCTCTATATACAGAGGTACCAGACAGGGCTGTCCTTTGTCCCCTCTCATATTTGCACTCGTTATGGAACCACTGGCCGAGGCCATCAGGGTAACGCCTGCTATACAGGGGCTCCTCATTGGTAATGTTCACCATAAAATAAGCTTGTATGCTGATGATGTCCTGATATTCATCTCTAGTCCCGAGACTTCAATTACATCTCTTATTAATATTATTGAATTATTCAGCGAATTCTCAGGCTACAAGAATAACTTAACTAAATCAGAGGCTATGCCACTTGGTAACCTTCACTCTGTACCTAATACTTCTCCCCCTTCCCTTTTAAATGGTCTCCCTCAGGTTTTAAGTATCTAGGTATATTTGTAACTCCTAAATTCCAGCAAATGTACAAAGCCAATTTTGTTCCCTTGTTTGATACAATAAGACAGGATCTGGAGCGCTGGAACTCTCTCCCGATTTCTTGGTTGGGTAGAATATCCCTCTTGAAAATGAACATTTTACCTAGACTACTTTACCCAATCCAAATGATCCCAGTATTACTCTCCAATAAGGTAATAAAGGATGTAAATGGATGGCTAAGTTCCTTTATATGGAGTAAACGCAAGCCAAGACTTAAGATGACAATATTCCAGCTGCCAAGTTCTATAGGTGGCTTGGATCTGCCCAATATCAGGTTCTATCAGTGGTGTGCCCACCTATGTTATATTTCTGACTGGATCACAAACTATGACTCCTCTATTTGGTTAGACATTGAGACTTCTCTTTCAAAATACCCCTTACAGGATCTTTTATTTTTCAGAAGTTAAGTCCGTAGAAGATCACTGCAATAATCCTATTACATTTAACACGCTCAAAGTATGGAGGTCAGTTCAATGCTTCCTGGGAAGGTCCAAACTAACCTCTGCTCTTACCCCAATTCTTAACAACCCAGATTTTGGTCCAGGATTGCTGGATGCTGGCTTTAACTTTTGGCTTAATAAGGGCATACGCAGACTAAATGACTTATTTGCTGATAAGATTTTATTGTCATTTGAGCAGATGGTCGAGAAATATCGACTCCCAAAGCAGGACTTTTTCCGCTTCCTACAAGTAAGACATTATATTGTGAAGAGCACCACCTTAATTGGTAACCCTGATATGTCTGTCATTGAAAGAATGCTTTTTTTCCCACAAAGGAAAATGTCTGTAAGTCTGTTTTATGATGCTTTAAGGTCCTTTTCTGCTGTCGACAAACAGGGTGAAACAAGTGTGGGAGAAAGAATTGTCTGTTACTATTGACGAAGAGATGTGGGAGGACATTTGGAGATATGCAAAAACAATATCTATATGTAATCGTACTAGAGCAATCCAATTAAGAATAATACACAGATTGCATATATCCCCAAATCGCAGACATGCTTTTAGCCCCTCTTCCTCTTCTCCTCAGTGTCTTAAATGCAAAACTGATACAGGCACTCTAACACATTGTTTATGGTCATGTACCGAAATACAAAGATACTGGTCTGGTGTTCTGCAAGAAATTGAAAAGATCCTAGGGGTTGATCTAGAATTGGACCCAGTTTCTTTACTGTTGGGTCTCCCTAGTAGGCATGTTACTTCTGTGGGTAAGAGGAGGCTTTACAACATCCTTACCTTCGCAGCGAGGAAAAACATCCTTTTACAGTGGATTAGTGGTTCCTTCTATTAAAGATTGGCATAAGATACTATTTGAATGGGTGCCTCTGGAATATCTGACATGTACATTGCATTCTAAAACAGATCAGTTCTACAAAATATGGGAACCTTATCTAAATTACCTAGAACCTGAGGTATCAGCTATTATGCTGCAAGGATTCTCTTAGAATGGTGGTGACCTATGTATTTCAGAATTACACTGTACGTTCCATGTGTGGAACCTAACTTCTTGGTTTAAACTGAGCTTTTCTGTTTAATTTCTGTTTGTAAGTTTGTTTAAAAAATATATATATATATATTAATAATAATAATAATAAAAAATAAAATAAAATATGACAAATATAAGCACCCACCACACTATTATTATTATAATACAATCAAAGTTTAACACAAATCATGCATAAAATCTAACTTTTAAAAATCTAACCAGCTAACTAACTATAATAGCTATAATAATAACTAACTATAATAGCTTTTATTAATAAATAATCTTATCTGACAGTACAGTGTTTGAATCATCCACGGCTTGCTAAAATCAAGTTTTGAGAGCAAATTTGGCAAGCTGCTATACTTAAAGCAAGTTTTGCAAGGAAGTTTTTCAAGCCAGTAATGAACAGTTACCACGCATGAATTATGTTTGTACATTCCCCAACAATAAAATTAAAAGCTAAAACATCTCATGAACTTTAATTTGTTCAATTGCATTTTCTTCTGTATTTTGACAACAGTCACGGCACCCGCCTGATTTTATCCTATCTTTTTACTGAACGTGCCTCACTGCTCTTATGCTGTTGACGTGGACGTACTAGGCTGGAACTACTAGCTGAAAGGGGGCGCGTTTTTTGCTAACCTCGTTGGGGGGAAGACAAATCATACGAACAAATCATACGAATTCAATGTAAATGATGGGCTAGTTTTCTCGAACGCCATAGGAGAATAAAATGATAGGATCCAATGGGATTTAAAGATGTTAATATCTTCGTTAAAAGTGATACAAAAAGGTTGATGGGAAGTGTAGTTTAATTTAGGTTAATGCGATTTCCAACGTCATTTTGTCACTAGAGGGTACTGTGTACAACGTTTTGGCCAAAAGGTTGATCAGTAGGAAAGAAAGTCAAAGAAGTGAAAGCTTATCAGGTTTGATCAAGTTTTCTCTGGAAAAGTACAGATAGGATTCCTTAGTTTCAATGTCAGAGAATATGTCCCATATGCATTACAGTGTTTTAAATGCCAAAGAATGGGACACGTAGCTGCTCAATGTAAAGGAAAGAACATATGTGTCAAATGTGGAGGGGAACATGATTATGGTGAATGTGTCAGCAATGTGAAGGTTAAGTGCTGTAATTGTGGGGGAAAGCATTTGGTGGATGACAGGTGCAGAGAGACGCTCAGAGATAGAAAGAAGTAGAGAGACAGAAAAAGAAGTAGAGAGGCAGAGAGACAGAGAGATAGAGAAAGAAGTAGAGAGAAATATGATCAGTCATGATGTATCATACGCAGAGACTGTAAAACAGATTGGTAGAACTACAGTGTGGACAGATGGAGCCTACATGGATGTTACTGTAGTAACTGGACCTACTGTACTGTCGGGGATCATAAATGTGGGCTGTCAAAGGACACTTTGATAATGAATGAAGTTGACTTCATAGCTTTTATTGGTAAGGTTATCAACACGATTAGAGTTGTGTAAAGCAGAAAAGCCAGTTTGAAGGTTATTGTGGAGACGGCAAAAGAGATATTGGAGGTAACAGATGTTACTGTTGAAATGGTTGTTGACATGCTGAACAATCCTAAGGGTTGGAGTGTTTCAGCATGGTATAAATAAAGTTGAATGGTTTATGGGTGGTTGGGGAGTGTTTTTAGGGGGAGGGTGAGGTATAAGTTAATAGGGATTTATTTATAATTTTTTTGTAATGGTAGTACAGAATTGGACAGATCATGATTGATTGTACATTCCAGCACAGTAGGTGGCGGCGTGCACCTGAAACTTTTGTTTGCAGACCGCCATGATAACAAAGAAGAAGAACGGCTGGAAAAGCAGGTTGGTCGGGAAGAGAGAAGCAATGTCATATCGTGTGTCATCTACTGCTCCATCATAAGAAGAATGTCTGCTTTGCTTCTCAGAAATCATTAGTGAGGATGTGGACATTTAGTCAACCATAGATTAAAAACAATCATATTTTATTGTGGTAGGTTCCCTACATTGTAGCCGCATTAGCACA
This sequence comes from Salvelinus alpinus, assembly GCF_045679555.1. Lineage (NCBI taxonomy): Eukaryota > Metazoa > Chordata > Actinopteri > Salmoniformes > Salmonidae > Salvelinus > Salvelinus alpinus. The sequence goes on along the minus strand of NC_092102.1, from coordinate 24,716,782 downwards.
ATCAATCACCTGTCCCTTTGCTAAGAGATTATTTTTTGACTGCATTAAGTCATGTATTAAAGTTAGTGTGAGAAATGTTTTTTTAAACCAGTTTGTCAAGGTCCATCTATTGTTCTTGAAGAGGCACTATGGGAGTGGTCTGGGTACCAGTCTGCTTCGCTATCATGCCACTCCTTGTCATGCTAAACAACTTTCGCATATGACACAGAGTACAAGGAGTGGAATGTTATCTAAATAGACAGTAGCTAGGCGGCAGGTAGCCTAGTGGTTAGAGCGTTGGGCCAGTAGATCGAATCCCCGAGCTGACAAGGTAAAAATCTGTCGTTCTGCCCCTGAACAAGGCCGTTAACCCACTGTTCCTAGGCCGTCATTGTAAATAATCATTTGTTCTTAACTGACTTGCCTAGTTAAATAAAGAAAATAGGCTACTATGGGAGCACAGCTTTTGAAACAACTGTCAAACTATTTAGACCATCCTATCAGCCAATCAGGGCTGTGTATGTAAATATCTTCAAATGTGTTTCCTAACGCCCACATGATGAAACTGACCATTTCAAAAGCCAAAGGAGGCTCAGAGACATACATTATTTTCCATAAATAAGCACACACTGTGATTTATTTGACATACAGTAATGATTTGAAAAAATAATTACGACTCCATGGGGGCTTTAAAAAACAGGTACACAAATATAATCTGCTTAAAAAGACAGTGCATCAACAATAATTCGAACACAATACCACTACATCAATAAAAATGTATTTAGTGATGGAGAATACCATTTGCATAGTTTTAGAGCTTTGCCAAAAATGATCTTTGGTGTCTGGTTACAACAGAACATTGCCTTAAACTAAAATGAACTGTGGACCTACATCCTGTTGCTCATTTGTATTTATACAGGTTAAATCTTTCATAGCATTAGCTCCTGATAGTAGGTTGTTGGGCCAATGCACAAGTTTGTGTGCATGTAGGATGCAAAGACATGGAATTTTGACAACAAACAAAGGACTGTGCATATCAGATTCAGCAATACAAGCCTTGAATCAAAGACAAACATTCAGCAAAGCACAAAAGCAATATAACTGTTTATTCTGTACATTATGATTCCACAGTGGACTGATTGTCAAATAAAATTACAACGCACACATTTCTTGTCATGTTGTCAACAACTGTGAAATTTGAAAATAAAGTAGCTGATATTCACATGTACTATGGCACATTATTTTTGCACTATATCAGCTCTAAAACAACTAAATAACATAACACCACATTGATATGGCTATTTACTGAATTTACCCATGCAACAAACTCAATCAGAAGCTGGCATTCCTTTCATTGTGAATAACAAGATACATATATACTGACAATGACTAATGATGTACTGTGCAACAAAAAGGAGCAACTAAAGGACTAGCATGGACAACATTTTTGAATATTCATAGATATTTTCAAACAGAGATTTAGATTTACCCATTTTACACATCTATTTATCAGTAATAATCATAATAATAAGTAAGGTATTTCTTTGGTTAGTCAGTAGCAAAGGCATTTCAAGCCCAGGTGGACGTACTAAGGTGGAGGGTGAGGGAGGGTTACACTCCACTCTGTAGCGTGATCCAGGACTGTTCTTTGGTGGAGAGGATGCTGAACGCAGGGTACACAGGCTCTCTGAACACAGCCCTGAACGTGTGCAGATGTTCCCGACGGTCTTTGGTGCTGTGGCAGATCAGTGTTCCCCCCTCATAGTCCAGAGCCACCTCCACCCTCAGCGGCTGATTGGCCATCTCCGCCAGCACCACGTTTGAGGAGGCATGGCACGCAGTCAGCTTCTTGTTCTTCCACTGCAAACGCCAGGAGGCCGTGTTATGCCCCAGCCGGCTGTGGTCACCCCTCCTGGGCATGCTCTTGTAGCACAAGCCCACTGACCACATGCTCTGGTCGCCCACCTCCACCACCCAGATGTGCTCCCCACTGGTGAAGCCCTGGGAGCACAGGACCTGGGGAGCGGTACTGAACCTCTCTGGGTTATCAGCGTAGGCCTGCTTGGTATCGCTGTACTTGACTGTCCGCAGGTCGTTGGAAAGCAGCAGGCTGGTGTGGGCCGTGCTGAGGTTAAAGGTCAGCTCCAGAGGGTTTAGCAGGACGTGGAGAGACTGGAGGAGCCGAGCCATCTCTGCCCTGAAGTCCTCCATCCTCAGGCTGGCCTGGAGCCGCTTGGGGTTCAGAGGGACCTTGTTGGGCACTCTGGCCACGGTGCCCGTCATGACCTCCCTGAGCTGGGGTTCAATTAGCAGGAACCTGTTGATGAACAGACACTTCTCTGTCTCTGTGAGGACCTCAGTGGTGCGCTGGTGGGCCTCCATCAGCTGCTGCTGCTGTTCTTCTAGAAGTCCCAGGCCACTCTGCCAGCTCTCCCTCCGATGGCCTCTCTCTTTTTCCAGCAGCAGGCTCATCCTGTCCTTGTACCTGCTCACCAGGCCGGCAATGCTGTCCATCAAAGCCACAGACTTGGACAGCAGCTTGTCTCCCACAGCCTCAGAGGTGCCCTGGTCCTCAGCAGCCCTCTGTAGCAGGGTCTCGGTCAGCTGCAGCCTGTTGGCCACCGCCTTGCTCTGAATCTCCAGGGCCCGCCTCATTTCCTCCTCGGCTGCCTCGAACGCCAGGACATCATGATTCTGGTGGGTGCCCTCAATGAAGCAGTTGGCGCAGAGAGAGGTCATGTCGCTGGCGCAGAAGTACTCCAGCAGGCGTCCGTGGATGGCACAACCTCTCTGGCCCAGCTCAGTCTGGGGCTCCACCAAGTCATGGGTCCTGAAGGACTCCCTCTCAGTGTGGTGCTGCAGGTGCCTGGCACACAGGGACACCTCACACTTTAGGCAGGTCTTGATGGCCAGTGTCTCTATGTCCAGGCAGTGGTCACAGCGCACCTTCAGCGGCTCTCTCTTCAGGTGGTCGGCTGGCGCAACGGCCCGGTAGCTTTCTATGATGCCGCAGAGCTTGAAGTTCCTTTGCAGTGTCTCTGTACCGCCGTACTCTTCTCTGCACTCAGGGCATTGAGGAAGGCTCTTCTCTCCACCGTTGACATCTGTAGCCTTCTGAATGCAGGCCAGGCAGTAGTTATGGCCACAGGGCAGATACACGGGATTCGTGTAGAGCTGCAGGCAGATGGGGCAGCTGAGCTCATGTTCTAACAGCTCCTTTGGTTTAGACAGAGGCATGGTCCTTCCTTATTCAGTTTAATTCTCCACACTGGACTCAACACACACTGAAGAGACAGAGGGAATGAGAGCAAGTCAAGGAAGTAAGCTTTGATATTTGCTGGCAAAGCAAAGTTGAAATGTGTGCTGAGCAACATTCCGAGAGGTGAATGTCCCAAGATTCCTGCCATAGGGGCAGTCCTTGACAGTAAGCTGCCAGTACACATCGTTATTAAAATATGTTCTGAATCCAATAACCAAAAGTCTTTCAAAAATATAACTCAGTCACAATGATTGAAACCGCTCCGTCACATTGAGGAAACTGCAAAGTGAGATGGGGGAACTCAGTATTGTACATACTGTATAAACACGTGTCCCATCGCATTGTGTTTACTGTAAACACCTCACTCTAAATGTCTCCCAGCTCTTGGAAAAATGGGTGTTTTGTTTTATGTTTGTACAGAAGTTACAAGGTTTAATTGAGGTCGATAGAAGAGGTCTCTATTTTTTGTTTATTTATTTAGCACGCTAAAAATAAGCAAGCAGAAAATTCAGTCCCGGGTTAAAGACTAAACAGGGGAGGTAAAAAAAGGTCAAAAAGCCCAGCAAGTTCAATTTTGTTTATTTGTCATATACACATGACATACAGGGGCTTGTCAGTTGGCCCTCCTGGTGGCCCTCCTGGTGGTCATGAAAAATGGCATACATCATTACAAAAAACCTATGGCCTAGATAACAAACAACAAGCAGACTGATGAAACAAATTAAACATTAGGCCTATCTTTTTTTTGTATATTCATATCATGGAATTGTGCAGTTTAAGTGTTTCTGCACAAAATAACATCAATAAACAATAAACAGACTAATGTTCATGCATTGTATCTTGGATGTTGACAGTATGTCAGGGAGAGTATCAAAAATACATTCCAGGATCACTATCCATCCATCCCACCACTAATCCACAGTTAGAGTGACATTGGCGTCCTCTGCTGGATGTCTGGCCCGGACTTGACTTTGACTGTGCTACAGTGGTTTGAAGAATAGTGCGGTGCTATAATGGCAGAGGTTTGAGTTGTAATTTATAAATTGTCATTTAGGTAGTAAGAGGCTGATAGTTTACTGTAAGAACAAAGGAAAAACCTGATTTGCGAGGGCATGTGCCATTTCCCAGTGCATATTAAAACTCCTATGGCACCACAGGTACCAAGCTCCTGGTAATAAGCCGGGCTTTGAAGTGGCTCCACAGGTACCAAGCTCCTGGTAATAAGCCGGGCTTTGAAGTGGCTCCACAGGTACCAAGCTCCTGGTAATACGCCGGGCTTTGAAGTGGCTCCACAGGTACCAAACTCCTGGTAATAAGCTGGGCTTTGAAGTGGCTCCACAGGTACCAAACTCCTGGTAATAAGCCGGGCTTTGAAGTGGCTCCACAGGTACCAAGCTCCTGGTAATAAGCCGGGCTTTGAAGTGGCTCCACAGGTACCAAGCTCCTGGTAATACGCCGGGCTTTGAAGTGGCTCCACAGGTACCAAGCTCCTGGTAATACGCCGGGCTTTGAAGTGGCTCCACAGGTACCAAACTCCTGGTAATAAGCTGGGCTTTGAAGTGGCTCCACAGGTACCAAGCTCCTGGTAATAAGCTGGGCTTTGAAGTGGCTCCACAGGTACCAAGCTCCTGGTAATAAGCTGGGCTTTGAAGTGGTACCACAGGTACCAAGCTCCTGGTAAATAAGCTGAGCTTTGAAGTGGCACCACTTTCTTTATTAATTTCATTGCACCCCTTTCTCCAGAGAGAGAGAGAGAGAGAGAGAGAAATTTGTCGGAAATCCTTGGAAAGAATCAGTAAGGCCTGCATATTTTTTTGGTTTATAAACTTTATCCATAAAAGTGGATTCTGAAGCCACCATCTTGGAACAGTAAAGAAACAGATGTTTTTTCTAACATTAAGAGGGATTTTACAAAAGCCAACTTCAAGTTCCTCAAATGTGGAACATTTCCCACAGCTATTCAAGCAACGTCAATTATAAAGAACACACCACTTTAATTCCTCCTACCTGTACATACTGATACTGTACATACTGATACTGTACATACTGATACTGTACATACTGTTACTGTACATACTGTTACTGTACATACTGATACTGTGCATACTGATAATGTACACATTGTTACTGTACATACTGTTACTGTACATACTGATACTGTACATACTGATACTGTACATACTGATACTGTACATGTTGTTACTGTACATACCGTTACTGTACATACTGATACTGTACATACTGATACTGTACATACTGTTACTGTACATACTGATACTGTACATACTGTTTGCTATACATACTGATACTGTACATACTGATACTGTACATACTGATACTGTACATACTGTTACTGTACATACTGTTTGCTATACATACTGATACTGTACATATTGATACTCTACATACTGTTACTGTACATACTGTTTGCTATACAGTAGTTTACTTAACACACCTTTTAGACCTATTTCTATCAAACATCTATCTACATTTCCTAAGGTATCACGCGAATGCAGCCAATTAACTGTCTGTCATTTTGAAACTTTTAGATACAGTATGTTAAGGAGACAATGAGATTTCAGTTGTTCAGAAACACAGACAATAAAGCTTATTTACTGCAACTGTCTGTTATCCAAGCCATGCCCATTCCTGCTCTAACCATAACATTAGTGGATATCCCTCTGACCCTGACCTGTGTCTAAATCTATATCACCTCTGCCCCTGCTGCACCCGCTCAGCATACCCAAACTTTAGACGTACAGCCCCCTTCCCCCTCAAAGCCTGCCCACAGGAAGTGTCTCTTTACTGGAGGAAATGGAGGCCAGATGTGGGGGTGTCCCACAGCTTTGGGCAGTGGGGTGAACAGTGCCTGTGTGACAGGAGGGAGAGGATAGTGTTCCTGTTGGAATATGTGCAATTCATCACTTTGTTAGCTTCTATTCTTTGGGATTGGTTTGAGTGTTATTTAAAAGTAGCTGGCATGTGGAAAACAAACAATAATTGATCGTGCAATAGAGTTTTGCTTCAAGGCTGCCAACGTTTCACACACAAAATGTTGCAAGAATAATTGAAAACTCCCTATGTTGAGTCATATCTCACTCACCACCTTCCACAATATATATTAAATAGGGAATCTGACTGCAAAATTAGTTCTCAGGAAATGAGATATCAAAGCAGTGTGTTTGCAGTCATTAAATCTTAGTAGGTTACACTTTGGAGATCTCTGCTTTACGACTGCTCATTTCTTTTGTTGAATTAGATGTAGACTGAGGTGACAGCTAAAGTATTAGACATTCCTGTGGATGTCAGCCATGCTATAATATAGACATGTTCCCTCACTCACAGCAGTTCCACTGTGTCTTACTCTGATACGTGAGCTGCTTCAGTCCGTTTATAAGTAGATTTAGCAGAACTGGTGGGTTCAGAACTATTTCCAGTCAAGTTGTCTTTTCCAACATTTTTGGTTTCGATGGTCACAGTTTTGATGTCTTTTCATTGTTTGGTGTGTTGACCACTGCAAAGAAAAGAGAGAGAGAGAGAGAGAGTAAAAAAGAGAAAATAGTGGCCGAAACATTATGTCACATCCCTGACGAGGAAATGAAATGTGCAACATCAATCAGGCAGAGTAGAGATCAAAGAGCGCCCCACACACTCCATCTGGTTCTGTTTGGGGAGACTTTTCTCTCCCTGCCTCTCTCCTTCGTTCGTTCCCTTTTTCTTCTCTGAGCGTGGGTCCTTCTTGTTTTTCCTGTCAGGCATTCCTCCATGTTACAGAGACAATGACATAGTGACACGCGAGGTAGAACCAGCCAGAGGACGATATCTGCCTGTTCTTAAACACCTCTCCTTTTATATCTGAACTGAAGATTATTCACTGTTTCTCTGATTGAATAAAGGTATCAGTTATAGTCATGCCCTGTCATCACATCTATATATCAAACGATGAAGTAATGTTTGTGTTACTGGGATGTTGGTGTATATATGCATGTCTGTCTATGCATGTGGTGCATGTGCATGTGTGTGTGTGTGTGTGTGTGTGTGTGTGTGTGTGTGTGTGTGTGTGTGTGTGTGTGTGTGTGTGTGTGTGTGTGTGTGTGTGTGTGTGTGTGTGTGTGTGTGTGTGTGTGTGTGTGTGTGTGTGTGTGTAAGGGCATGTAGGTGTGTATGTGTGTGTGTGCATATGCGCCAGGGTGTGTATATAACCTCATCATGGGATAATATATTTTGCCGTCTCTCTCAGTGGAAATATTTAGGCTAAGTCCTCGTTTGAGCGTGCAGTTCAAACAGAAGAAGGCAGAGATTTCTTCCCTTTTCCAGACGTCGGCTATCTCCAGGGGGGGGGGGGGGGGGGGGGGGGGGGCTTCCATACAACACAGACCATTGTGAGCATGCTTGGCCCCTCTCTAGAAATGTGCTGTGTATATGTGTGTTTATATCAACCCTGATATCAATTTTCCATTATTTCATTAGCTCTGAGATGTGTATTTTTATGGTGAGGGTGTTCAATGGGATTGTAATTTATAAATAGTTTGATCATTCACAGGTGTCTTGATGACTCCGGAAAGGACACACAAGCTGATTTGTTTAAAGAGCTACATTTGAAATTGACCTTTACATTCCTGAATGGTATACACAACATAATGAATGCATTCTGCCTCCTAACAATGACACCCAATTGTCCAGATGCTGTGCATCTACACCCTTTGAAGGTAATGTTGTTTCTTATACTAGGCTTATACATTGACCAGTGTTGGGTATGCATTCAGGAGGTCAGTTTCCTGATGACACCAATGGAATTATTTAAAATCCACAGCCTTTACCGCCCATCTGGGCTGGACAGTGGAAGTCTGACACATGTTAATGATATATTTATAGGTAAGACAGTAGTAGGTGACTTCTGTTTGTTTATTGTAAGTATATAGACAAGAAGTCTCTTGAAGAATTCCACATTTCTTCAGAGAATAACCCAAACCTCATACTAAATGCACTCAAGTGATTTAATGTCTTAATAACATTGCATCTGTAGTGCGACACAATTCAATATTCCTGATGTATATTAAGTGCACTTTTAAGTTAGAGGGCGTTCATGAACTGTTTTGGACTGAGGCATGTTCGAATCTAATCTCTGAAAATCAAACAATAGATTTTGTTCTTTGTTGTGGATGTCTGCCATATTTGAGAACCTACTGATGGTGGTAGAACTGAAGGCTGTGTTCTTGTTCTGGCACAGAGGATGAAACAAAGGTTCCCAGAGGCACCCCTTGGATTCAGAACCGCTCATTCTTTCCTTTGCTTGAGCTAATTCTGCTATTAGACTTCACTGCTACTCTGGTATGCCAGTTTTCCCTTTAGCCTACTGCTCAGAACACTGCGCCAAGACTCCAGTAAAATAAAACCAATCTGAAAACACTATCTCTGATGCTTGTTCTGATTTACAAAACGAATGAAACTGTGGAACTGAATCCAGTGAAACTGTGGAACTGAATCCAGTGAAACTGTGGAACTGAATCCAGTCAAACTGTGGAACTGAATCCAGTCAAACTGTGGAACTGAATCCAGTCAAACTGTGCATTTGTTGTATATTCCATCCAGAGTATGGGCAGAGGATTCGGTTATGTAGGCTACAGATGAAAGATAACAATAACCTAGTACCATAGTATCTATCCACCTAAAACTACTGAAACTGCAAAGTCTTTAATTATTCTAAGAAAACTGGGCACACTGATGAGGAGTTATAGTATATCATGTAAGCAGAATATTGTCTTGGTTTCAAACAGTAAAGGGAAGCACTTTTGAAGCCTCTCTCTTTTGACTTTCAAGTATTTCCTACGTTCCAAAATCCAAAAGAATTGATGATGGTGTTGAGTTGTGGAGACTTTAGAAGGGAAAAAGGGTGTGGGGGAGGGGAGGGGAACGACTTGTTTTGAAAGAAATCTGGAACCTATAAACTTGGACAACTTCTATGAGGGAAAAAACGCCAGAATATCCCCATCTGATTGGTCAACCCACGTGCCTTTGTCTCCGCCTCATCCCTTTACCCTTACCAATCACCAAACGCATTCTCTTCCTGTTATGCTTGGCCTGGCTGTGCCTTAGAACCCAGCTGGACCAATCTGTGGAACAGATGGGTGGGAACTTACAAGTTCCATCCTCTTTCTTCTTTAAAAAGCCAGATGCAGGTTGGCTGCTGTCTTACATTGATCTAGGATACTAGATGCAACTGCTGTTCTGAATGTAGTGAGCAGATTGTAGTATTAGATTGTTGTCATGTCTAGGTATAGGCAACATATGGATTTCCAATACTGAGAATTTATTATTTTTCCATTCGCTTTCTCTTGCTAGCAGACCTGGCAGATCACTTCGGGTATTTTCTATATACAGGCTTGCCAGAAAAGAAAGTAACTAAAGGGGATATAGCACATTAGAGGGCCTTAAGGAGAGAACAGAGGAGTGGGATAGAAACAGTGTAGCTGTAGAAACAGGGTTAGGTAGATAGACTGCCATGAGAGAGGATCCGTCAAGCTGTGGTGAATACCCTGAGGGAGGGGTGGTGTCCAGTGAGGAGGAGCCAGACTGCGCTCCAAACAAATACCCTGTGGTGGTGGTAACACCAGGGGCCGGCGGGCGCAAGAGTGTCACCAGGACAGACAACATTTTATCGCCAACAGAGGACAACAAGTCAACAACAGGAGGGCCTCCCAGTTTGATCCCATCAGGACCTAAGAGACCTAAGAAGAGTCTCCAGCCCTCTCTGTCGCCTCTCCCCATTCCAGGCCAGCCCTCCCTGTCTCCTCTCCCCATCCCAGGCCAGCCCCTGGAGGACCCTCAGCACCAACGGGTGATTGCCAATGTACGGGAGCGCCAACGGACGCAGTCCCTGAACGACGCTTTTGCCTCGCTGCGTAAGATCATCCCCACGCTCCCCTCGGACAAGCTGAGCAAGATCCAGATCCTAAAGCTGGCCTCGCGTTACATTGACTTCCTCTACCAGGTCCTGCAGAGTGATGAGATGGACGCCAAGCTGGCCAGCTGTAACTACCTAGCCCACGAGAGACTCAGCTATGCATTCTCAGTCTGGAGGATGGAGGGGGCCTGGTCCATGTCCGCTACCCACTAGCCCTGTCACCTACCTCTCTAACACCCCCTCCCTCCTCTCCTGCCCCCTCGCCCTCCCCAAGCCAATCTCCCATGATCTCTGACCCCTGCTCTCTGACCCTCATCCTCACATCATCTAACTCCTCTTATCATTCTACACCAGGTATGCACTCCGTCTGCCGAGATACAAACCATACAGTACATACTCAATATTATCTTTCCAAAGCAAAATCTCACTGTTTTATATTGCATGCAAAGAAGTAATAATTGAACAGATCTGCTGGAGGTGATCAGATATAAACATAGGACAACACCTGGTGTTTTATTGGAGTATTGAATGCCATGCTGGACATTTGTCAGAATGAAACGCAGTAACTATTACCAAGTATTACCAAGTAAGTGAATCACAAGGGAGGGTCATAGGACAGCACATCTTAGGTTAACACAATTCTCTTTTTACATTCAAGGTATACAGTAACTATTCTACAAGATCAGTTTATATTGAACATGTATATAAAATAGTATGTATCCCATGATTATCATCAGGACTATGGACCTAATAGGAAGATGTAGAGCTGTTATTTCATACATTTTGTAACAAATAGCGTTGAACTCTGACAAATCGCTCCATACAGTAGGTATCTTCTTTTTATTATCTATACACATACAAATTTAATTTAGACCAGAAATCATGAACATAATCATATGCAACTTCTTCATAGACTTGATGTTGTTATTATCCCATAGTCTCATACATAACTCATTGTATCCCATAGTCTCATACATAACTCATTGTATCCCATAGTCTCATACATAACTCATTGTATCCCATAGTCTCATACATAACTCATTGTATCCCATAGTCTCATACATAACTCATTGTATCCCATAGTCTCATACATAACTCATTGTATCCCATAGTCTCATACATAACTCATTGTATCCCATAGTCTCATACATAACTCATTATGTCCCATAGTCTCATACATAACTCATTGTATCCCATAGTCTCATACATAACTCATTGTATCCCATAGTCTCATACATAACTCATTGTATCCCATAGTCTCATACATAACTCATTGTATCCCATAGTCTCATACATAACTCATTGTATCCCATAGTCTCATACATAACTCATTGTATCCCATAGTCTCATACATAACTCATTGTATCCCATAGTCTCATACATAACTCATTGTGTCCCATAGTCTCATACATAACTCATTGTATCCCATAGTCTCATACATAACTCATTGTATCCCATAGTCTCATACATAACTCATTGTATCCCATAGTCTCATACATAACTCATTGTATCCCATAGTCTCATACATAACTCATTGTGTCCCATAGTCTCATACATAACTCATTGTATCCCATAGTCTCATACATAACTCATTGTATCCCATAGTCTCATACATTTCCTAGACACTGACCTATTCATAATAATCTACATTAGAAGCCAAATTATTGTGGAAAAAGTCACATCACACGTTTCACTTTCCAACAAAAAAACAATTCCATTTATTTATTTTGGTGCAAAAACTTTCCTTTGAAATACTTTCCTTTCATTTTGGCTTAAACTTGCTACGTTACACGAAAATTAGATAGTTCTTGACAAGGCTCAACAAAAACAAACTGGTTGTGAGAAACCATGCAGCAGTTAGCTATCAAAGGAGAAGTGATGGCTGTCTACTGCACTCCCACAAACCACAGAGTTTGATGAAAGTGGTGTCATTGATTCGTCCAGTTCCACCGATCCATGTTAAAGACGGCTGTCAGACGCCTCATCAGTGGCTGTACCTCCCTTCACCAGTAGCCACACATTTGGCCTTTGCCATTTAAAACCACTGCTTTACCCACTTCATTCCCAATGCAGGAAAACCCCCAGAACGTATCATTAAACTGTCCACAAGATGTACCATTACCATGCTTCTGAGGGAAGTATTTTTCATAGTACATTCAGCACAGTGTGTTCCTACAACCTAGCCCACATTGACAAGTTATTTTCTGTGACATTCACAAATAATACTGTCCTCTAGAAATTGTGTTTGAGGTGAATGAAAGCTACATACCCTTTAATCTCTTACTTAATACCACGTGAAATGAAAGTGGCCTGTTTAGGCGGCTAGATATGAGAAATGCATTCTGAGACAGTGTTTGTTGGGATGGTCATTGTTATGGTTCAGTCTTCAAGCTGACTCTGAAGGAAGACATTCTTTGCTCCTTTCTCGTTAGGGTCCTGCAGTATTCTCCAGTTAGTCTGCTTAGCCCTTTCTGTTCATCTTTGTATTCATATACATGTGAATACAGTATGCACATGTTCTCCCTGCTATTCCGTGTGGTTGCTTTGGTATGTGTGTGTGTATGCCACATAAATACAGATTTTTTTAGGCATCAATGTTTATCCGTGTCTTTCAAGATGGCCGCTACAGCTCACCAGTTGTTACACCGCTGTCAAATGGCTTCCTTATTAATTAAGGAGATCAAATACACATTGGTGTTTTAGCCTGCTTTGGTCTTGTTTCTAAACTTATTGCCACACACAACCGTCAGTTCTAAGTTTATATTTATATTTGAGGTTACTTTTGTCTTTTATATGCATGTTCATTGATATTATCCAGTTACATTTAATAGAAATACCACATTTTATAAGGACATGGTCAACAAAACACCCAGCCCTGACCTCCAAACAAAACAGGGGCAGGGAAAATGGACATAAACAGCTCAACACTAAAGGGAGTTTTTATGCCCATGACTTTTTCCCCTAGGAGTTGAACCAGTTTAACTGTTAGAGAGTGCAGAGGGATTTTGTTAGGCATCATGGACTAATAATTTGTGCTTTCTTCAACACAAAAGGAAATGGCATATTTTTCATTACGTAACACTTGCAGAATGTTTGAAGCACGTAGCACTTACAGAATCTTGTGTCTGTCTCCCCAGCACTGCACCAAGGCGACTGAGAAGGCTCCACCTGTTGGTCTGCAATCCCTTTGTTTACTGGTTTGGACCTACACCTCTGGACCAACTAAATCAAAGATATGAGCCTGGCCTCACTCTGGAGAGGTACTGTAGAGAGACTCAGCTTCCTCGAGCCCACACAGAATCTATGGGACAATGATTCAGAGCTACTAGCAGGTCTAGAAGAGGGACAACTATAGAATTTTAGGACCTGGAAATTGCAACTTGTGACTTGGAAACAATTTGGTAAACAAATGTAAGTTGCAGATATTAATGGGAATATTCCTATTGTAGTGTAGTACAGAACTGTTTGTAAACCAACATACAATTCCTCATTAAAAGGGAATCAGTTGGTGTAAGATAATAAAATGAGTACTTGAGCATCTGAAGCATCTTTCTCAGCCCCATCTTATTGCCAATCTTACCTTAAAGCATACACCCTGTACTGCACTACACCAGAATGGACAAGTCCACCATCAGCATCCAAAATGAATGACAAAACATTTGGAGATGGATGATGACACAATAACATTTCTAAACGCCAAATACATAAGAAATACAGCGATTATCCTTCTTTGAGTTTGTGTGTGAAAGAACCTGGGTTATCAGATAATCTACGTGTTACCCTGTCAGCATAAATTAGTGCTCTATAGCACAGACTTCCTTAATGAGGGCCAAGTGTCTGCTCAGGCAGACCAGGGTATAATTGCCCATAAAGCTGTTGTTCTTTTGGGGAAAATAAGGCCTCTAAAATATTTATTGGTTGTTTGGTTGGAAAGAAATGCTATGATATGCCCAACCACAGAAGCACATGTGGATACATGTATTAGTGGACCAGGAAAGTACACCGTATATCCAACATGTTGTCACACCTACAATTCTGTACACACAAAAATGACAATAAAAAAATTTAATTAAGAGAAAAACAGTACAAAATAGACATTCTTTCTATACATACATAGGAAATATGTAGGAAAAAATGAGCACAAGGTAAATAAAAAGTATGAAAAAAAGACTGTTATTCTTAACTCCAGTTAGTGAAGGCTACCAATACTTGACTCAAGGCACATGCGTGATGTATTTTGGTCTTGAGTATCTATTTACAGTGACTTTAAGAAACAGAGCATAAAAAGGACAATATTAAAGGAAATCAAGAGGAGTGGCCCACTTGTCACTAAAACAATAAGAGTGTTGCCCATAGGCCCCTGGAAGTCTTTACAGGAGAGGTAATGTACAGTATCCAACAATACTTCATAGACAACAGATACCCACCGGTGTACTATGAGACAGAGAGCACAGGCACTGTTCTACGAGAATATGAATAATGGTGGTTAATTCTATTTCTTTTTATACAAGTCTTTGAGGGGATCTTACGGGCAAACATTGCCCAGTCTTGAAAACAACCACCCCAAAACAAATAGTTAGTACAAACAATAATGAATATTGAAAACGGGCAATGGCCTCCTACACACATTATTTGAACCAGTTGCTACAGCACAAAAGTAGTCCTGCAGCAACAGGAAATGTGAATTATGTGGATTATAATTAATGGACAGTATTGTAGAGATTGATACGTTTTTTTGTTGTTTAAAAGTAGACTTTTTTCATTTTCTTTCCACAAATACACTACAAGGTTTAAATTTCCTGCATTTCAGGAAAGTTCTCCGGTAACAGGGTGATCAAATTACAATCCTACATCTGTAGCCATTCACAGTGGTTGGTACAGAGTATAGTAAGAAAAGACTATAAGACTTGTTAGCATGGTTATCGTTATCTCTCTCTCAACGACAACTAGGGCAGAGGATGAAGCGAAGGTTAGAGAAGAATGTTTATTTAAGACAAGATTGACGTGCATCACCAGCGTACATGCCACTGTACTGGCGCACCAGCAGAGAAAGTATGTTCCTGAAAAATATGCCTTGTAAATGCTTTCTTTCTGCAGTGGTTAGTCAGAAGTGGATGCTCTCTCTCACTCTCCTCTTCGATTTTCAACAGAGAAAACACAGTAATACACATTAATAGAGAGCTTATGATACATTTAGACATTTAGCCACATTCCATAGAAGTATGGGGTCATATACAAAATAATATTGTGAATCTGAAAACAAATGTCAATTTCTCAATTTGATGGTGGGCAGTTTTTTCCCATCCACTGAAGAACCTCTAAAAACGAGTGCAATCTAGATTAAATGCTCATTAAGACAAACTACATAACCCCAGAATGAATATAGAAAACGAAACAGTGGAATGTGCTACACATTTCAATTCACAACAACAACAATCTACACTGGACGTCATGAACACACAAAAAAGGTCTCAGGACATGTTAACAAACTAGTTTCAGTTTGGATGTGTGCAGATACAGTATATCTGAAAATCTATAATCAGCATGATGTCAAGTACTGCATCATACATACAACTGGAGTACAAGAGAGACTTCCTACACAAGGCCTAAGGGAGAAGTATGCACCATCATAGTAAAGCCACATCTCCATCAGTGGAGGCTCCTCAGAGGAGGAAGGGGAGGACCATCCTCAGTGAATTTCATAAAATTGAATGAATTAGATAAAACTATACTATTCACGTCACCAAATAATGAATTAAAACACACTGTTTTGCAATGAAAGTCTACAGTAGGCTCAACAGCACTCTGTAGGGTAGCACCATGGTTCATCCTCCTCTGGGTACATTGACTTGTCCTCCAACCTATCTGAGCTCTTGCAGCATGAACTGACATGTTGGCCACCCAATCAAAGGATCAGAGAATTAATTTAGTACTGAACGCATAAGCTACAGCTAGCTAGCACTGCAGTGCATAACATGTGGTGAGTAGTTGACTCAAAGAGAGAAAGACAATAGTTGAACAGTTTTGAACAAATTAATTTCTTCCAAAATATAGGAGAAGCAAGAGCGTCATTTTTTTCACTTTCACTTACTTAGCTAGCCTATGCAGCTAGCTAGTTTAGCCTGCTTAAATACTCTTCTCGAACAGAGGGATGCTATGTTAGCTAGCTGGCTATGACTATCCAACAAAACACTGGAACTCTTCCAAGGTAAGGTAAGATTTTGGTTTTACAAATGTATTGCCTCCGTGGCCCGCCGGTGCAGGTGCTAAACTGCTTACTGACTGTACACTGTAACATTACTGCATGATTGTAGCGGGTTTACTAAAGCATTAGTTATATTAGCTATGTTGACTATGACGTTACTTTAGCTAATATGGTGACAATGATGTAGGCTGTGTGTAGCGGTTATGATAGTTTGGCTTGGATTTTTCTTTTTTGCCTGGTCACATTCAGCTGATGTGTTGCGCATTGAAGTCCACAAGCAAAAGGTGAGAGGAGGAGAGCGCATAGATGCGAGAAGGAATACAACGTGGCTGCTATGAAAGTGAACTGTATTTACGCGTGATCAGGGGTGTATTCATTCTGCTGTAAAACGTTTCTTAAACGGAAGCAAACAGAACGAAATGGGGATAAACATACCTGAATTTGTCCAATAGAAACTTGTTTGCAACTGTTGGACTAATGATTACACCCTAGATCAGCTAGATGCAGACAAGAGTGTGCAAGGCGATATTGAATGTGTCACTGTGTGTCCATGTGTCACGGTCTGTCACCTCAAATGTTTCTCTCGACCTGTGTGCACCTACGTTGTAAACTTTCATTCATAGGCTAGGTTGTAGCAACATGATGGGTATAGGTAACATTTGAGTATCATGTAGTAGCCTAAACCTATCGCTGTTACAGTGAACTGTGTGAATGGAAAATGAATGACAGTCATCCAATATGATGTAATAGAAATAAGGCCATGCTCATAAAAAAAGAAATCGTCCTCCCTCATTTTAAATGGCACCGACCGCCACTGACCTCCATAGCGCTAACAGTAATAGTACAGAGCAACACCATAAAGAAAGTTTTCACATAAAATAATACGCTCAGTTTAACTGTATTCAACTCTGCTTGATATTACTGTCCGTGGATAATATCAAGGGAACTGAACTGTCAAATGAATGTACACAATAAATGTCTATCCACAGGTCAAAATTCTGGTCCTGCAAAAACAAACATCAACGTACAGTAACACCGTAACCACACTGGTCCATCTGCAGTAATACAGTCCCACTGCAGCCATATTGAAGACCGATTTCTTTGGGAGATCTCCATGAAGTGCATTAGAGCCTTTGACTAGCATCATAAACAATACAATGGCATAGGAATGAACATAGAACTAGTATTTCCTTCCAAACAGTGGTAGGTCTTCAGCTCTTCATAAGATTCATTGGTTTAATTGTTCCTGTTCATACAGTTTGTATACTATATATCCTCGAGACAGGAGGTAAAATTTTGGTCCTCATCATGTCAGTGGTAAGACATAAAGGGAAATAGCGTGCATGTCTACAATGCCTTTCTGAGTGTGTGTGTTTGTGTGTCTCTGCCAACAATATATAAAGACACTTGTCTATGAACAGCAGTTGAAAGTATTCGTAATACAATCTGGCCAAACAGGATTTTTTTTGCAAATGCACTTCGTATAAATACTCAATGTGTATACATGCCGGTAGAAATGTAGAATGCATAAGTCTTTTTTTTAGAATGTGAGAGTCGATTTTAGAGGACAACAATATCTTCCAATCTTCAAAGTTTAACAGATAATTAAATAATCTAGAACTTGAGTTTCCCCGAGGTTTGGAATTTTCAACGGTTCACATTACGGAATGCACAGTGCAAAAACAAAAACAACAGATAAAACCACAGTCATCCTTATCTTCATTTTCTTCTTATTTTTTGTATTTTTTTAGTGGTTAAACTATTAATGACATCATCGAGGACCGACTGAGCCATTCAACAGTTGCCAGGTGCTGGCTGGTCCCCTCTAGGCTCTCTCTCTCTCTACCTCTGTCTGTCCAGGGCCTTCCTCAGACTGACTGGGGTCTGCTCTGCTCACTGACACAACAACAGACACCCACAGACCTGGTGCTAAGTATTCCCTCCTTCAAGGGCACATCTTCCTTTCGTCTCTATGGCCTGTATTATTCACAGACACTGGGGAAATAAGACAACGGCTGGGAAGTATTTCTTTACTGTAAGTGCCTCCATAAGACCTTTATGTCTGTACTTGTTTTAAAGGCCAAAGAGTGGTCAATATGACGGCACAGGGCTGGTATGGACGTGTCCTTCTGAATACACACAATATAAATGACTCTGTCTTGCTAGGGCTAGACCACGGACAGAGTAAAATAATCAGTTGTTTGAGAGAACATCTTTTATCTCACATATACACTGACAGGTCTTTGGTGTGGCTTAGCAGGCTACATTAGTTCCACTGTGTTGAGTTCACTCTTCGCTGTGTTAAGTTGCACTGCATACAGTCTTAGGAGAATGAACGGTGGTCTTTGAGGCACTGTGTGGCTTTAAGGTCTCATTGGTTAAGGCAGAGTTCCACAATCTACACTCTTCCCCCTCGTCGTGTGACAGCGCAGGATCTCCAAGGCTATTGGGACGTCCTGAAGGAGAGGTCTCTGAGGTCAAAAGTCAGCATCTTTTACATGGAATCGTCGTCATGCTCCATAGGCTCGTCGAGGAGGCTGGGGGGCAAACACATAGAGAAGATGGTTAGGAAAAGCATCATGCATCATATTTGTACAGTACTGTACAGGGGAGCCTGCCCTTTACTGTGAGAGTGTTAAGGAGTGTTTGGGTATATGTGCTCCTGTCGTACCTCTTGCTGGTCAGGACCCCCACAGAGAGAGAGGCCAGAGCATTGACAGCATCAGTCTCCTCACAGTCTCTTCTCTGAGCACCCAGGAAGGACAGTCCCACGGAGCTACTGAACGTCTTCAGGGACTGCCAATACTGACCTGAAAAACAGACAGAGAATATTTTGGGCTATACAGTAGGAGAGAGTGGGGTAATTGAGCCAATGGCCATTGGAGTAAGTTGAGCAAATTGAAGTGTTTCTAATGCAAGGCATTATCGCTGGCTTATCAGGTAACAACAGGGCCTATGTTAAAAGTGTTAAAGAAGGTACAAAGTGTTTGTTGGGTGTTAAGCCATGCTTAATTTCTTTTATTTTTTTATTAAAAGTGATTGATCTGTGTTTGGGAAATAAAGATAGACATGGTTTTAAAAAGATAGCGGTAATATTTCATTCAGTAGGGGCTTAACTTACCCTATCCTGTGGCTCAACATACCCCATACCCAGTGTAAGACATGTCAAGAGACCACTTTTTTGGGGCAAGCTATGTTTTCAAAACTATATTTTTACATATATTCAGACAGTGCCTTTCAAAAGTATTCATCCCCCTTGGCGTTTCTCCTATTTTGTTGCATTACAACCTGTAATTTAAATAGATTTTTATTTGGATTTCATGTAATGGACATACACAAAATAGTCCAAATTGGTGAAGTGAAATGAAAAAAAAAACCACTTGTTTAAAACAATTCAACAACAACAATAAAAAACAGAAAAGTGGTGTGTGCATATGTATTCACCCCCTTTGCTATGAAGCCCCTAAATAAGATCTGGTGCAACCAATTACCTTCAGAAGTCACAAAATTTGTTAAATAAAGTCAACCTGTGTGTCACATGATCCGTCACATGATCTCAGTATATATACACATCTGTTCTGAAAGGCCCCAGAGTCTGCAACACCACTAAGCAAGGGACACCACCAAGCAAGCGGCACCATTATGACCAAGGAGCTCTCCAAACAGGTCAGGGACAAAGTTGTGGAGAAGTACAGATCAGGGTTGGCTTATAAAAAAATATACAAACTTTGAACATCCCACGGAGCACCATTAAATCCATTATTAAAAAATGGAAAGAATATGGCACCACAACAAACCTGCCAAGAGAGGGCCACCCACCAAAACCCACGGACCAGGCAAGGAGGGCATTAATCAGAGAGGCAACAAAGAGACCAAAGATAACCCTGAAGGAGCTGCAAAGCTCCACAGCAGAGATTGGAGTATCTGTCCATAGGACCACTTAAAGCCGTACACTCTACAGAGCTGGGCTTTACGGAAGAGTGGACAGAAGATAAAGCCATTGCTTAAAGAAAAAAATAAGCAAACACGTTTGGTGTTCACCAAAAGGCATGTGGGAGACTCCCCAAACATATGGAAGAAGGTACTCTGGTCAGATGAGACTAAAATTGAGCTTTTAAGGCGATCAAGGAAAACCCTATGTCTGGCACAAACACAACACCTCTCATCACCCCGAGAACACCATCCCCACAGTGAAGCATGGTGGTGGCAGCATCAAGCTGTGGGGATGTTTTTCATCGGCAGGAACTGGGAAACTGGTCAGAATTGAAGGAATGTTGGATGGCGCTAAATACAGGGAAATTCTTGAGGGAGACCTGTTTCAGTCTTCCAGAGATTTGAGACTGGGATGGAGGTTCACCTTCCAGCAGGACAATGACCCTAAGCATACTGCTAAAGCAACACTCGTGTGGTTTAAGGAGAAACATCTAAATGTCTTGGAATGGCCTAGTCAAAGCCCAGACCTCAATCCAATTGAGAATCTGTGGTATGACTTAAAGATTGCTGTACACAAGCGGAACCCATCCAACTTCAAGGAGCTGGAGCAGTTTTGCCTTGAAGAATGGGCAAAAATCCCAGTGGCTAGATGTGCCAAGCTTATAGGAACATACTCCAAGAGACTTGCAGCTGTAATTGCTGCAAAAGGTGGCGCTACAAAGTATTGACTTTGGGGGGTGAATAGTTATGCACGCTCAAGTTTTCAGTTTTTTTGTCTTATTTCTTGTTTGTTTCACAATAAAAAATATTTGCGTGGTAGGCATGTTGTGTAAATCAAATGATACAAACACCCCAAAAATCTATTTTAATCCCAGGTTGTAAGGCAACAAAATAGGAAAAATGCCAAAGGGGGTGAATACTTTCGCAAGCCACTATATACACACAACATCCTGAAATATATGTAGATACCTTTGTTAAAAGAATAATATATTTCCCTTGACGGAGTGAAGCTGAATGTAAAACATGGCTCAACTTACCCCACTCTGCCCTACATTATGTGTGTTTATTCTGTGTGTTTTGTTGCCTAAACCAGAGCCAGTAAGCACACACACTTGAATGAGCAGTGAGCACTTTTGCTGCAGTCAGAAGGTCTAATCGTCCAACTGATATAAAAGCCAGTCCCTCATACTGTATGGGCCCATATGGTGAAATATCAATATTGTTAATAGCCTTGTAGCCTAATGTATTAAATCATTGTGTGTACTCAGGAAGTCTGCATTTCACAATAATTAGGATCAGACCAGAATAAAGGGATAGACAAAAATAGAATAGAGAGACAGAGGGAACATAGGGACAGTGGTGTAATGTATGAGAAAGAGACATAAGGAGTAGAATGACTGTTTACCCACCATGTATCTGTATGACTCTCTGTAGCGAGCAAACACTGTTAGCATTGGGCTTCTGCAGCAGCACCTCCTCCGACAGAGGCTCCTGTATGGACAACGCAGTGGGAGAGGAAACCATCAGGCCACTAATCAACAACATCCTCCTTTCCAGCCCTCAATATCGTTCCTATTATTTACAGTGCATTTTGAAAGTATTCAGACCCCTTGACTTTTTCCACATTATGTTATGTTACAGCCTAATTCTAAAATGTATTAAAGTGTTTTTCTTCCTCATTAATCTACACACAATACACAATAATGACAAAGCAAAAAACATAATTTTTTTGCACAAAAATAAATAAATAACTGAAACGTCATATTTACATAAGTATTCAGACCCTTTACTCAGTACTTTGTTGAAGCACCCTTGGCAGCGATTACAGCCTCGAGTCTTCTTGGGTATGACGCTACAAGCTTGGCACACCTGTATCTGGGGAGTTTCTCCCATTCTTCTCTACAGATCCTCTCAAGCTCTGTCAGGTAGGATGGGGAGCGTCGCTGCACAGCTATTATCAGGTCTCTCCAGAGATATTTGATCGGGTTCACGTCCGGGCTCTGGCTGGGCCACTCAGGTACATTCACAGACTTTGCCCCAGTCTGAGGTCCTGAGCGCTCTGGAGCAGGTTTTCATCAAGGATCTCTCTATACTTTGCTCTGTTCATCTTTCCCTGAATCCTGACTTGTCTCCCAGTCCCTGCACTGAAAAACATCCCCACAGCATGATGCTGCCACCACCATGCTTCACCGTAGGGATGGTGCCAGGTTTCCTCCAGACGTGACGCTTGGCATTCAGGCCAAAGAGTTCAATCTTGGTTTCATCAGACCAGAAAATCTTGTTTCTCATGGTCAGAGTCCTTTATGTGCCTTTTGGCAAACTTCAAGCGGGCTGTCATGTGCCAATTAATTGATTTTACCACAGTTGGACTCCAATCAAGTTGTAGAAACATCTCAAGGATGATCAATGGAAACAGGATGCACCTGAGCTCATTTTTGAGTCTCATCGCAAAGGGTCTGAATACTTATTTAAATAAGGTATTTCTAAAAAACTGTTTTCACTTTGTCATTATGGGCTATTGTGTGTAGATAGATAAGAAAAAAGGCTGTAATGTAACGAAATGTGGAAAAATTCAAGGGGTCTGATTACTTTCCGGATGCACTGTATATGATTGAATATTCCTATAGACTTCACATTCCTTTGTGGTATACTTAACATGATTTATGAAGGGGTTTAAAAGTAGTTCATAAACTGCTTTAATGCACCTTAAACCAGTCTCTCACCTTAATGCCCAGGAGAGCGCTGACGCAGGCCTCGGAGGCGTCACAGATGGCCGTGAGGTCGTGACCTCCCTCCAGGGCCATGATCACCCGGCCTCCAGCCAGACCCATCAGCTGCCGGGTCAGGAACCCAAAACCTGATGGACACATCAAAAACAACACAGTCAATAAACTAGCCTAAATCATGTTCAATGAGGCATGTGTGCCAACTCCTTTTCTAGACTGACAACATGGCCATATACAGGGCCTTCAGAATGTACTCACACCCCTTGACCTTTTTCCACATTTTGTTGTGTTACAGCCTGAATTTAAAATTGATTAAATTGAGATTTTGTGTCACTGGCCTACACACATTACCCCATAATGTCAAAGTGGATTTTTTTACTAATTAAATTAAAATGAAGAGTCAATAAGTATTGAGTCAATAAGTATTCAACCCCTTTGTTATGGCAAGCCTAAATAAGTTCAGGGGTAGATATTTGCTTAACGAGCCACATAATAAATTGAATGGACTCACTGTGTGCAATAATAGTGTTTAACATGATTTTCTGAATGACTACCTCATCTCTGTACCCCACACATACAACTATTTGTAAGGTCCCTCAGAAGAGCGGTGAATTTCAAACACAGATTCAACCACAAATACCAGGGAGGTTTTCCAATGCCTCGCAAAGATGGGTAGATGGGTAAAAATACAAAAAGCAGACATTGAATATCTCTTTGAGCATGGCGAAGTTATTAATTACACGTTAGATGGTGTATCAATACACCCATTTACTACAGATACAAATAAAACAATAGAATCAAATCAAATGTATTTGTCTCATGCGCCGAATACAACAGAAAATATTTACTAAATAAACTAAAGTAAAACATTTAAAAAGTAACACAATAAAATAACAATAATGAGGCATCCTTCCTAACTCAATTTCAAGAGGGGAAGGAAACCGCTCAGGGATTTCACCATGATGTCAATGGTGACTTTAAAACAATTACAGAGTTTAATGGCTGTGATAGGAGAAGAACAACATTTCAATTACTCTAGAATACTAACCTAAATGACAGAGTGAAAATAAGGAAGCCTGTATAGAATACAAATATTCCAAAACATGCATCCTGTTTGCAATAAGGCACTAAAGTAAAACTGCACAAATTGTGGCAAAGAAATTAACTGTATGTCCTGAATACGAAGTGTTATGTTTGGGGTAAATCCAACACAACACATCACTAAGTACCACTCTTCATATTTTCAAGAATGGTGGTGGCTGCATCATGTTATAGGTATGTTTGTCATCGGCAAGGTCTAGGGAGTTTTTCAGGATAAAAAGAAACGGAATAGAGCTAAGCACAGGCACAATTCTAAAGGAAAACCTGGTTCAATCTGTTTTCCAATAGACACTGGGACACAAATTCCCCTTTCAGCAGGACAATAACCTAAAACACAAGGAGTTGCTTACCAAGAGGATATGTTATGTTCCTGAGTGGTCTAGTTACATTTTAGACTAAAATCGCCTTGAAAATCTATGACAAGACATGAAAAAACAACCACCTTGACAGAGCTTGAAGATTTATTTTTTATACTGTACAATCCAGGTGTACAAAGCTCTTAGAAACTTAACCAGAAAGACTCACAGCTGTAATCGCTGCCAAAGGTGATTCTAACATTGTATTGACTCAGGGGTGTGAATACTTTTGCAAATTAGATATTTCTGTATTTCATTTTCAATACAATTGCAAAAATGTCTAAAAACATGTTTTCACTTTGTCATTATGGGGTATGTTGTGTAGATAGGTGAGATAAAAAAATCTATGTAATCCATTTTGAATTCAGGCTGTAACACAACTAAATGTGGAATAAGCCAATGAGTATGAATACTTTCTGAAGGCACTGTACTACAGTGCATGTACCAATCTTAATGACATTTACAGCACAGATTCATATAAATCAATAAAGACACACATTTACAACAGTGATGCAACCAGGTCAGCGTGTACGAAGTCAAGGCTTATAAATGTCTTACCTTCTATTTATCAAGAACTAACTAGCAAAGCTCTGAAACCACTGTACAAGCTAGCTCATGGTCTAACGTGTACTGTTTGAGGAAAGCCTTGCTTACATTTGGCGGTGACGTTGTAACCCCCTAGAGGTGCAGGGTGTCCCTCTGCTGCATCGAACCCTGAGGAGACCAGGACCACATCAGGGGAGAACTCCTGAGCTATGGGCATCACCACCGTCCTGCAGGGAGAAACAACAGCATTTCAACAACACCTCAACAATATTTACTTCACAAACAGCCCTGTCTGGCTGTTAATGACAGTGAAGAGAGCAGGGTTGAGGTCGAGCTGCAGGGGCCTCCTGTTGTTTTCTGGACTGGCGTCAGCCACCTCTCTCTGTTAGAGAGTCAACCAGCACAGCACAGAACTGAGCAGGGCCACTAGCTAGCGAGGGAGCTAACGCAGGCATCTCTGCTGCCGCCCGAGTTCAAAGCCTCCATAAGCACGTCTGGTTCCCATTTGGAGCTTGTCACTCTCCTCACGTCACTGACAGCCTGCCATCTGGGATCCATTTGGGTTCATTATCCTGCGTTTGGATTCCTCCAGCCCAGACCCCCCCCACTCCCCACCACACTAACCAACCTTGCCTCCCCTGCAGACCAATAAAACCTCCCCTACTCCCCTGTGAGCCCAGCTATAGACAGACTACAGGGAGAACAAGAGAGAGAGGGAGAGGGCTCATTAAAGATCAATCAGAGCAAGGGAAGGAGAGAGGTAGGGAGAAGAGGAGAACAGGAATGAGACGGAGGAGACAAGGAGGTGGTGGGGGTGCATTCCTTGCCCCTGGAGTTTAGAGAAACTGACTGAGAACATTTCACCAACAAACTTGTTAGACATTTTAAATCTGTGTGGGACAGACATGTGTGGCAACAAAATGGTGGTGTCTTTTCAGATTCAAAAACAGAGGCTTTATTATTATTTCCAAGGGTGGTGTACTACTGTGTGGAAAAGAGAGGTGTAATAGGAATATTAAACCCTGGTTTCTTATTACGTTGAAGTTAAAAACTTTTGTTGAAACTTTTCCAGGACTATGTTGTCATTCTCATTTTGTTACGCTGGCTTAGAGGTGGGGCCCACCCACCACTGTCTGTGGTC
This sequence comes from Salvelinus alpinus, assembly GCF_045679555.1. Lineage (NCBI taxonomy): Eukaryota > Metazoa > Chordata > Actinopteri > Salmoniformes > Salmonidae > Salvelinus > Salvelinus alpinus. Next base: position 24,690,632 of record NC_092102.1, on the reverse strand, counting down.
GCCACAGTTTCCTACGGTTGCCACCAGACAGCCGACCTAACCAAAATACAGAAACTTCATTAGAACCTGAACCACCCACCGGTGGCAATTAAGTGCTATGGAGGAAGTGGCAGTGAAATGTCTGTTTAATACAACAACCACCAAACCTGGAGACAATTTAATCTCACACATAAAACATTGAAAATTGGGACCGTACACATGCACTTCAAATGACTCCGATTCAGAAATGCGTCAAGAGTTTTTGCACTTTTGCAAATTACAGTCAATACCGTATAAGGGGAGAAGGGGGTCCTTTCTAGAAAGTGACAAGGTAAGACCTTCGTTTTTGCATAGTTACAGAAATGGGGACGGGTGGACATTCATGTTTAAACCAGAAAGGATCATGGTCAGAGCTGTCGTACCTAAAAGCAGCGATGTACTCAGCATCACTCATAGGGGGGTCCAGACCTCCAGTCCAGGCAACGTTGACATTGAAGCCTTCTCCAGCACCAGATCCCACCTACAACACAGAGAGCCCTATTGAGACAATGCATTCTCCATGGAGATGCGGTCAATAACATAGAGGTGCTAGAGGCACAACACGTGTAATAGAATGTCTCCTAAACACACTAAGACCCTTGAGCAAACATCTGTCCACTGTTACTTTGGAACCTAGCTAGTTGCTCTAGCTTCTCTTGATGTCATGCCCATTGTCCTACTGGCAGAATGCCCGGTGTAGAGCTGACCCAATGATGTCACTTACCTCAGCTGGCCCCCCGCTGCCAGGGAAGAAGTTGCCGTCGTCATAGCGATGCAGTGAGATATACAGCACACTGGGATCATTGTAAAACACTTCCTGGGTTCCATTACCATGGTGAACATCCTGGCAACAGGACAGAGATGGAAGAGAAGATTTGGTTACATTAAATCACATAACTGCTGGCTTATTTTAGTCATATCCTAGACCTGGCCAATAGTAACAAATAAAGCAATGTGAGACAGAACTCACATGTGTTTACTTGTGTATACATACATGTTTTCATGTGTACACAGTATATCATAAGGGTCATACTAAATACTGTAGTTATTGTCAAAACAGTAGGTCAACTGAGACGAGGATACCACCAACAAAAATAGTGTTGCTACTGTTATTGCTACAATCACTGCAACTGTAGTCCCTTACCCAGTCAACGATGAGGATCTTGTTGGCACTCAGTTTCTGTTGGAGCTGCTTGGCTGCGATGGCCACCGAGTTGAAATAGCAGAAACCCCTGGAGGGAGGGAGGGGGTGAAAGAAAGGTAGAGAAACAGACATTAGCAATACAAGATGATAGTGGTTAGGATACGAAGAAAAATGGTGGAATTCCTAAAAGCCGATTCAGCACACCAATAGGAGAGGCATAAATCTTCTCTCTGTTCTTTTCCTTCCCAGCTTCACTATCAGCCCATAAATATCTTTCATCAGACAGCGTGCTGACACTGCAACGCTCAGCAGAGGCCGCTGTGGTTAGCCTGGGCACGCACTACCACAAGGAGTATAGTACACATGAAAAACTACACACAAACAAAAACACACACACACACACATTCGATATGAGACAGACTTACATTGGGTTGGAAGGGTCAGCATGGTGGCCTGGGGGCCTCACCACTGCAAAGCCATTCTGGAGAGAAACAAAACAAAACATGATCATTCACTATTCTTTCTCAAGTTGCCTGAGGCAGTTGGAGAGATAGTCTGGAGTGTGATTTGATGGGGATTACAGATCTCTGTGTCTTACCTTGAGCTCTCCCTTGGCCACTCTGAAGGCCAGCTCTGTGACACTGCCTGCAGCCATGCGCGATGCCGTGGACGTATGAGACTCGTTCCAGATTGTGTCATTGTCCACCTGCCAATCAAAAACAACACAAGGGTGAGTGACAGGACAGCACAACTGCCAAGCTTGAAGGAACCAGTCATTAGTATGTGTTGAGAATCTGCTAACATGCTATATGGATCAGGTCTAGTGTTTTTCTTTTCATGGTTTCAATGGCACTAAGTATTACTACAGGGACACCAGTTTGGAGGCACACAGACCTCACCTCAATCATTTATGGGACTATAAAACAGCTGTCTGATATATTACCATACTTACAGTACACAGACACACCCGGTGCCATAGAGATTTGCTACCCAAGCAACAGAGAAATACAAGAGGGAAAAACAGGACTTGTTTCCAGGGACAGGAAAATGCATAAATGTTGAAAATGCATACGTGGTGAAAATGCATACATGGTGCATACATGGAAGAGGAAAATACAAACATTTCCAGGGAGAGGAAAATGCATAAATGTTGAAAATGCATACATGGTGAAAATGCATACATGGTGCATACATGGAAGAGGAAAATACAAACATTTCCAGGGAGAGGAAAATGCATACGTGGTGAAAATGCATACATGGTGCATAAATGGAAGGGGAAAATACAAACATTTCCAGGGAGAGGAAAATGCATACATGCACACGAGGGAATTCCCCCAGGGACTTAAACATGCTTCTGGCCACTCCATTCTACATATCCTTTCTTCCTTTCATCATTTTCCCCATTTGTTCACAAACTTGTATTTCTAGCTGTCTGGCTCAGACAATGAAATTGGAGGCATTTCTTTAATCCCCTGTCATGAGCATCATGTTTCTATTAGTTTGAAATCTCCTGGTCCAACAGAGATCGTCAGGCAATTTATTGTCTCAACCCACTCATGCTTTCTTTTTTCATATCCCCTCCTCATCTTCTCATGGTCCTCACTGTGAAACAACATCAACAACTCCCATCACTAATCACTCTGAATGGACCATATCATATACATGTTGGTAAGGACTTGGAGGGAAGAATTTCCAACTGAAATCGAGAGGTGTGTGTTATGAACAAGAGAGAGAGCTGGGGAAAAATGTGTGTATGTGCATGTGTGCGTGCATGCATATGTGTGTGTGTGTCGGGCCTCTCACTTACCCCCACTCCTCCACATGGGAGCATCACAAACATCCTTTGAGAGAGAATGCCTGAGGGAGAACAATGAGTGGTATTATTCATCACAAATAATCAGTGTTAACAGCTTATTTTCATATCATTTTATTAGCATATGACATTACGTTTGTCTGTGTACCATCAGTGAAATTACATCTCACACTTTTTCTCAATCGCATAGAAGCAATTTTTGGATCTGTATTGAATTGTATCTATAGCAGAATAGCAATGATCAAATTCTGAAATACAGAACTTCTGATCCTTTTATTGCCGTCGTACCTGCCTTGCATATCTTAGAACCGCTTTTGCAAAACTTTAAATACAAATGTCATCAGTGAATACAACATTTTTATTCACAGAATATTAACACGTGGTTTTCATCAGAAGAGAAATGTGTGAAACTGTGTTCATTGTTATGTACTGCTTTGCAAAAGGCCACAGAGTTCTGTGTATTGTGGACTCTGTTTTGAAAATCGACAAAATTGTTCCAAAAAATGCTTGTATGTGATTGAGAAAAACTGTAAATACACGAATGAGTTATCTTCTAAACGTAAGAGATTCCAAAGTGCTATCAATACAGTATCGTTAGATTCATTAACCAAAGGCAAATCTCTATTTATTAGAGACACCAGAGAGAGTAGCTTTACTTTACTGTTGCCAAACTGTTGCCAGTTATGCAAGGGGCCCTGGCATAACTGTCATTGGCATGACAGATTATATGAAAACATCATCAAATCTTTAGTGAGGACGTACCGGCCAGCTTGCGGTTGTCCAGTTTGAGGCGGTTGAGAGGGTTGGTGCCGTACAGCAGGACATGACGCTCTGAATGGACCGACTGCAGCTCCTCCAGAGTGGCCTTTCGTCCCCGGATAGTCTGTATGGGGGAAAATGGACCAGACTTAGAGCAGACACTGGACCATTTAGTAAGATACAACTACCCACATCAATATTGAATATGGCTACACATGAAAAGGTCATGTTTGTCCCTTGAGTCTACCCACAGGGCACAGACGTCAATTAAACGTCTATTCCATGTTGGTCCAACATGATTTCATTGAAATGACGTGGAAATAACGTTGATTTAACCAGTGTGCCGAGGGGGTAGGTAAAGAAAAAGGAGGTAAAAACGGTGGTCTATGTACCTCACACTGGCCCCTGAGACCTCTCTCCTGGAGACGTGACCAGATACTCTGGATCCTCCCAGCATGCTCTGGGTGGCTGCTGTTGTCACCACATGTGCACTGGTGCTTCAGCATCTGAGAGTCATAAACCAGACCTGCAACCAAACAGAGCCACACATTAACGTTAGTATTTCCGGTGAATCAACAGCTGTAAGACAGATCTAACCACAACAAGAGAGATAATGAAACAAATGCAATATAAGCATATAAACTGCTTACTACCCATATCTTATCAGAGAGTCCTTGACCAGGCCTCAGATTGGATCAATTGAATTACAGCCACAGTAGGGATAATAACCTACACCTAAACAGATTACCTTGTGGCAGTGTGCCTGGGTGTGTGTGGTTCATTTCTTACCGGTGGTGAAGCGTGGTTTGCTATGTGGTTCTGGGGCGGGTATTGGCAGGGGCTTGTCTGGCAGCGTGAGGGAGGTGGAGGCTGGTGAGGACTGGGTACGGAAGAGGGGCCGGTGGGCACTGCCAAGCATCATGGGTACCGCCAGCGTCTCCATGTGGGCTGTCTGCCGACGCAACTGCTGCAGCTGTTTCTGTTTCTCCCATAGCAATGACTAGAGCGAGAGAGGGAGCAAGATAGAAAATGAGAGAGCCAGAGAGAGAGAGAGAGAGAGAGAGAGAGAGAGAGAGAGCCAGAGAGAGACAGAGAGAGAGAGAGAGAGAGAGAGAGAGAGAGAGAGAGAGAGAGAGAGAGAGAGAGAGAGAGAGAGAGCCAGAGAGAGAGAGAGAGAGAGAGAGAGAGAGAGAGAGAGAGAGAGAGAGAGAGAGAGAGAGAGAGAGAGAGAGAGAGAGAGCCAGAGAGCCAGAGAGAGAGAGAGAGAGCGCCAGAGAGAGAGCCAGAGAAAGAGCCAGAGAGAGAGCCAGAGAAAGAGCCAGAGAGAGAGCCAGAGAGAGAGAGAGATAGAGAGAGAGAGAGAGAGATAGAGAGATAGAGAGATAGAGAGATAGAGAGATAGAGAGAGACAGAGACAGAGAGAGAAACAAACACAAACACACCCCACAGAGCCCCAGGACAACAGCACAATTAGACCCAACCAAATCATGAGAAAACAAAAAGATAATTACTTGACACATTGGAAAGAATTAACAAAAAAACAGAGCAAACTAGAATGCTATTTGGCCCTAAACAGAGAGTACACAGTGGCAGAATACCTGACCACTGTGACTGACCCAAACTTAAGGAAAGCTTTGACTATGTACAGACTCAGTGAGCATAGCCTTGCTATTGAGAAAGGCCGCCGTAGGCAGACATGGCTCTCAAGAGAAGACAGGCTATGTGCTCACTGCCCACAAAATGAGGTGGAAACTGAGCTGCACTTCCTAACCTCCTGCCCAATGTATGACCATATTAGAGAGACATATTTCCCACAGATTACACAGATCCACAAAGAATTTGAAAACAAATCCAATTTTGATAAACTCCCATATCTACTGGGAGAAATTCCACAGTGTGCCATCACAGCAGCAAGATTTGTGACCTGTTGCCACAAGAAAAGGGCAACCAGTGAAGAACAAACACCATTGTAAATACAACCCATATTTATGCTTATTTATTTTAACTTGTGTGCTTTAACCATTTGTACATTGTTACAACACTGTATATATATAATATAACATTTGTAATGTCTTTATTGTTTTGAAACTTCTGTATGTGTAATGTTTACTGTTAATTTGTATTGTTTATTTCACTTTTGTATAATATCTACCTCACTTGCTTTGGCAATGTTAACACATGTTTCCCATGCCAATAAAGCCCCTTGAATTGAATTGAATTGAATTGAGAGAGAGAGAGAGAGAGAGAGAGAGAGAGAGAGCCAGAGAGAGAGAGAGAGAGAGAGAGAGAGAGAGAGAGAGATATGTTTAGTGCTGTCGTGATTTTCAACCCACAGGAATCTATACACGCAGAAAGTAAAGTAAAGTCAATCTTGCATGCAGCACGAAAAAAAAAAAAAACGTTGCTGCCCTCTGCTGGAAGTTCAAGGAAGGCATATTCTATTAGTGGTCCTCTATCATCTGTGTCTTTATCTTACCTGGTTGAGTATGAGTGTGTGTTGCAGATTGATCTGTTCTCCCTGGCTGTCCAAATCAGACACAGGCTCCGCTTCCCTCAGTGACTCCACCCGTGCTCGGCCGTGATAGGTGTCGCTGGGCGTTGGCCCCACCTCCTCAGAGTCCATGTCTTCTGAGGGGATCTGTCTGAGCCGAGGCTTCTCACTGGATTTAGACATCAGCTGGAACACACACACAAAATTATTGATCAATTTAGATTCATCCAACTCCATACAAATCAATGAATTATTTTCGAAAAAGACAGCTGCTGACAGAGGAAACCATCCTTGGATTGTACAAAAATCAATAATCCATTACAACAGAGTATGAGTGAGTATGAGAGTATGTGTGAGAAAATGCGGGATTTGTGAAGGTGTGTAAGTCACTCACCTTGCCCAGGTGTGTCTGCTGTTTAAGTCTCTCCAGTAGTTGGCTGTTGTGGTGCTGTTGCAGCAGGGGGTGTAGGGATCTGAGGCTCTGGGGCAGCGGCTCTGAGCGGGTTCGGCTCAGGGGCTTGTGAGGGCCCCCACCCGGGGCCAGACGATCCATCTGGGGGGCAAACTGTAGTGGCACGGTGCCCAGGCCTGGAACTGAGACAGGAGGAGACAGGGAGAGTATGGCTGTAAATCTGACTATTTGTCAAGGCCACTAGGTGGCGGTACCACATTTCCTCTGGTGTCAGAATAAACCTTTTCTTAGCTCTTTCACATGAGGCAAGAGAAAAGTGATAATGCCTACAGAATCCAGCTTAGCAATTGTGTATTGTGTAATACATTTATAAGGAACACATTCCTGGCAAGAACTTCTCCTGTTCTATGTCAAATTACATGCAAAATGAATTTTAACTGCTGTATACAAAGGCAAATGTTTATTGGAAGTCAAACATATTGCAAGCCAGCCAGCATTGTATGTGAATGCGATGGTGTGTCTCACCAGTGAGCATGGGGGTATGGACCAGTCTGGAGGGCTCTAGGATGAGGACAGGCTGGAGGTGGGGCGACAGCGACCTACTCTGCTCCTCCATCCCCAGAGGAAGGTAGACAGACTGGCCACCCGCCACCATAGGCACCCGGCCCACCTTCAGAGGGGACAAGTCTCCATCACTCTGCACACATACACACATATAAAGTGGCGATAAATGATCTTGTTGCTATCAAAGACGAGTCTTAGTGTTTTTTCCATGTCTCTGTCGCAATATAATAATAATAACAATACCTTGAATTCATAACATAGTCATTTTCATAAAGTTGTGTGATATGCTTACCCTGGCATTGGCTGGCAGGCCCAGGGTGATGGTGGGTAGAGCAGAGGAACTCTGGATGGTGAAGTGCGCTAGAGACCCATCCTGGAGCAGTAGTCTCTGGGCCTGAGGACACACACAACATGAATTCAACTACATTGACTAGACTGTTTAATCTCAAAGCTGATAGGTACCTCAGCAGGCACAGGCCTTGTGTGTACTGTATATATATGTACACTATATATACTAAAGTATGTGGACATCCCCTTTCAATTTTGGGATTCGGCTATTTCAGCCACAGCCGTATAAAATCGAGCACACAGCTATGCAATCTCCATAGACAAACATTGGCAATAGAATGGCCTTACTGAAGGAAGAGCTCAGTGACTTTCAATGTGGCACCGTCATGTGAACCTTTCCAACAAGTCAGTTTGTCAACTGTAAGTGCCGTTATTGTAAAGTGGAAACGTCTAAGAGGCACAATGGCTCAGCTGCGAAGTGACAGGCCACACGAACTCACAGAACGGGAACGCCGAGTGCTGAAGCGCATAGCACATAAAAATGATCTGTCCTCGGTTGCAACACTCACTACCGAGTTCCAAACTGCCTCTGGAAGCAAAGTCAGCACAATAACTGTTCATCGGGAGCTTCATGAAATGGGTTTACATGGCCGAACAGCCACACACAAGCCTAAGATCACCATGCGCAATGCCAAGCATCGGCTGGAGTGGTGTAAAGCTCACCCCCATTGGACTCTGGAGCAGTGGAAACACATTCTCTGGAGTGATGAATCATGTTTCACCGTCTGGCAGTCCAATGGATGAATCTGGGTTTGGCGGATGCCAGGAGAACGCTACCTGCCTGAATGCATTTTGCTAACTGTAAAGTTTGGTGGAGGATAAATAATGGTTTGGGGCTGTTTTTCATGTTTCGGGCTAGGCCCCTTAGTTCTAGTGAAGGGAAATCTTAACGCTACAGCATACAATGACATTCTAGATGATTCTGTGCTTACAACTTTGTGGCAACAGTTTGGAAAAGGCACTTTCCTGTTTCAGCATGTTAATGCCCCCATGCACAAAGCAAGGTCCATACAGAAATGGTTTGTGTGGAAGAACTTGACTGGCCTGCACAGAGCCCCTTCCCTTAACCTCATCGATCACCTTTGGGATGAATTGGAAGGCTGACAGCGAGCCAGGCCTAATCGCCCAACATCAGTGCCCGACCTCACTAATGCTCTTGTAGTCCCAGTAGAAATGTTCCAACATCTTCTAGTGGAAAGCCTTCCCAGAAGAGAGGAGGCTGTTATAGCAGCAAATGGGGGACCAACTCCATATTAATGCTCATGATTTTGGAATGAGATGTTCAACAAGCAGGTGTCCACATACTTTTGGTCATGTAGTGTATGTGTTTAAGTCATTTTTTGTAAGTGCATAAATAAATAGTGAGTGTGCGTTGTTTGCGTGTCTGCATGTTTGTGTAGTGTTTGAGTCTTTCAAAAGCCTTTTTATTCTGCTGATTAGCCAAGACAAGACGACGAGGTGGAGAGAGTTGAATTTGATGATCAGATCTGGTGCTGCGTTCGGCTACAGGGCTATAGCCAGATGTCCTTCTCCAATATCACTGCTTTAAACATTTCATTACCCAGACAGGAACAACTGAGAGAAACACACCAAATGAACTGTCTAGAAACTAGGGCTTTACGGCTCCCATTTCCACACAAACCCACCAGAGAGGACAAAGAAGCCTCTGTCCTTATCTCATGCATTTGTAATGTATAAGTGTATGTGTGTGGAGGGGTAAGGGAGGGTGGGTAAATACCAATCGGATAATAACCTCATGGGACAGCCCGTCAACAGAGGGCAGGACTCCATTCTCATTGGGTAGACTGTCATTGGGGGAGCTGCAGCCAGACACTGGGGTGCTACTGCTGCTGGGAGATGAGTCTGCAGAGAGAGAGAGAGAGGGAGGATGGGAGAGAGAGAATGAGAGAGAGAGAGAGAGAGAGAGAGAGAGAGAGAGAGAGAGAGAGAGAGAGAGAGAGAGAGAGAGAGAGAGAGAGAGAGAGAGAGAGAGAGAGAATGATTCCATAACAACCTTTGTATTTTCTATTAGCCCTGGCACCACAGAGCCTAGTGGGCAGCAGTGTTCTGTTCGGGGAAGTGAGGGACTTACCCAGAGTGTCGGGCACCCGGTGTTTGATGGGGGACGGGGCACTCTCCTTGCGGGTCAGAGGACTCTTACGAGTGTTCAGGTGTTTCTTCAGCTTGTGTTTCACCTTCAGGTTGGGCTCTGAGGCTGATCAGCGACAGAGAAAGTATCATCAGTATAAATTCACAGTCTAAGAAAACTATCCAAACCAAAATAAAGTTAGTAGTAGAGTACAATGTTAAATCCAGGCAAGTGAAATCAGAATCAGCACCTTTATAAGATACATCTTCCTCTCCATTCATACATTTTCAGCAGGTGTATATTCTGCTGAAGTACATCATGTACTAGAACACGTTTGGATTTACTGTTAGCCTCTTTAAAACAGATTCTACAGGCACTGTGAAGCCAAGATCCGATTTCAAACAGGTATAATGAACAAGCTGACAGTGATGAAGTAGTGTGCTGCCACATGGCTAATTACAATAACAGTTTGTCAAAACTGTGTTAAAAGCAGTACTCTGTCAGTCAGTCACCTTTCTTTGCTGTGTGTGTGTGTGTGTGTGTGTGTGTGTGTGTGTGTGCGTGCATATGTGTGTGTGCGTGGGCTGGGAACCGCACCACAGCTGACAGCTCTACCACTCTGAAACAAGGATCTTATGTAATGGGCTAATTGTAGATGGTATCCTCATAGCTTCAGGCACAGAGGCACAAGGCGTGGCGCTGAGAACTATACACTTTGCATGGCAAATACCTGGATTAGTGTGTCTGTCTGTCTATCTGTGTCTTTGTGCGTTTGTGTGTCTCACCTGCCCTGCGTAGAGGGGTGTCATCTGAGCCCTCTCTGGAACCCTGTGGGGGGGGGGACACCAGAGGCTGGGGTGTCCCACTAGGGTCTGGAGCCAGCTCCCTACAGAAACAAAACACACAACACAGTCAGAGTTGGAAAATTAATTCTATACAGATATCAAGGTGAAATGACTGAGCACAGCACACATACTGAAACATGATATAATGCAACAAAAGGTGTAAAGAGTTCTCACCTGTAGCCCACATGCTACTGAAGGTGTAAAGAGTTCTCACCTGTAGCCCACATGCTACTGAAGGTGTAAAGAGTTCTCACCTGTAGCCCACATGCTACTGAAGGTGTAAAGAGTTCTCACCTGTAGCCCACATGCTACTGAAGGTGTAAAGAGTTCTCACCTGTAGCCCACATGCTACTGAAGGTGTAAAGAGTTCTCACATGTAGCCCACATGCTACTGAAGGTGTAAAGAGTTCTCACCTGTAGCCCACATCCTACTGAAGGTGTAAAGATTTCCCCCATGTAGCCCACATGCTACTGAATGTGTAAAGAGTTCTCACATGTAGCCCACATGCTACTGAAGGTGTAAAGATTTCCCCCATGTAGCCCACATGCTACTGAAGGTGTAAAGAGTTCCTACCTGTAGCCCACATGCTACTGAAGATGTAAAGAGTTCTCACCTGTAGCCCACATGCTACTGAAGGTGTAAAGAGTTCTCACCTGTAGCCCACATCCTACTGAAGGTGTAAAGATTTCCCCCATGTAGCCCACATGCTACTGAATGTGTAAAGAGTTCTCACATGTAGCCCACATGCTACTGAAGGTGTAAAGATTTCCCCCATGTAGCCCACATGCTACTGAAGGTGTAAAGAGTTCTCACATGTAGCCCACATGCTACTGAAGGTGTAAAAAGTTCCTACCTGTAGCCCACATGCTACTGAAGATGTAAAGAGTTCTCACCTGTAGCCCACATGCTACTGAAGGTGTAAAGAGTTCTCACCTGTAGCCCACATGCTACTGAAGGTGTAAAGATTTCCCCCATGTAGCCCACATGCTACTGAATGTGTAAAGAGTTCTCACATGTAGCCCACATGCTACTGAAGGTGTAAAGATTTCCCCCATGTAGCCCACATGCTACTGAAAGTGTAAAGAGTTCTCACATGTAGCCCACATGCTACTGAAGGTGTAAAGAGTTCTCACATGTAGCCCACATGCTACTGAAGGTGTAAAGAGTTCCTACCTGTAGCCCACATGCTACTGAAGGTGTAAAGAGTTCTCACATGTAGCCCACATGCTACTGAAGGTGTAAAGAGTTCCTACCTGTAGCCCACATGCTACTGAAGGTGTAAAGAGTTCTCACCTGTAGCCCACATGCTACTGAAGGTGTAAAGAGTTCTCACCTGTAGCCCACATGCTACTGAAGGTGTAAAGAGTTCCTACCTGTAGCCCACATGCTACTGAAGGTGTAAAGAGGTCTCACCTGTAGCCCACATGCTACTGAAGGTGTAAAGAGTTCTCACCTGTAGCCCACATGCTAACGAAGGTGTAAAGAGTTCTCACCTGTAGCCCACATGCTACTGAAGGTGTAAAGATTTCCCCCATGTAGCCCACATGCTACTGAATGTGTAAAGAGTTCTCACATGTAGCCCACATGCTACTGAAGGTGTAAAGATTTCCCCCATGTAGCCCACATGCTACTGAATGTGTAAAGAGTTCTCACATGTAGCCCACATGCTACTGAAGGTGTAAAGATTTCCCCCATGTAGCCCACATGCTACTGAAAGTGTAAAGAGTTCTCACATGTAGCCCACATGCTACTGAAGGTGTAAAGAGTTCTCACATGTAGCCCACATGCTACTGAAGGTGTAAAGAGTTCCTACCTGTAGCCCACATGCTACTGAAGGTGTAAAGAGTTCTCACATGTAGCCCACATGCTACTGAAGGTGTAAAGAGTTCCTACCTGTAGCCCACATGCTACTGAAGGTGTAAAGAGTTCTCACCTGTAGCCCACATGCTACTGAAGGTGTAAAGAGTTCTCACCTGTAGCCCACATGCTACTGAAGGTGTAAAGAGTTCCTACCTGTAGCCCACATGCTACTGAAGGTGTAAAGAGTTCTCACCTGTAGCCCACATGCTAACGAAGGTGTAAAGAGTTCCTACCTGTAGCCCACATGCTAATGAAGGTGTAAAGAGTTCTCACCTGTAGCCCACATGCTACTGAAGGTGTAAAGAGTTCCTACCTGTAGCCCACATGCTACTGAAGGTGTAAAGAGTTCTCACCTGTAGCCCACATGCTACTGAAGGTGTAAAGAGTTCTCACCTGTAGCCCACATGCTACTGAAGGTGTAAAGAGTTCTCACCTGTAGCCCACATGCTACTGAAGGTGTAAAGAGTTCTCACCTGTAGCCCACATCCTACTGAAGGTGTAAAGATTTCCCCCATGTAGCCCACATGCTAATGAAGGTGTAAAGAGTTCTCACCTGTAGCCCACATGCTACTGAAGGTGTAAAGAGTTCCTACCTGTAGCCCACATGCTACTGAAGGTGTAAAGAGTTCTCACCTGTAGCCCACATGCTACTGAAGGTGTAAAGAGTTCTCACCTGTAGCCCACATGCTACTGAAGGTGTAAAGAGTTCTCACCTGTAGCCCACATGCTACTGAAGGTGTAAAGAGTTCTCACCTGTAGCCCACATGCTACTGAAGGTGTAAAGAGTTCTCACCTGTAGCCCACATGCTACTGAAGGTGTAAAGAGTTCTCACCTGTAGCCCACATGCTACTGAAGGTGTAAAGAGTTCTCACCTGTAGCCCACATGCTACTGAAGGTGTAAAGAGTTCTCACCTGTAGCCCACATGCTACTGAAGGTGTAAAGAGTTCTCACCTGTAGCCCACATGCTACTGAAGGTGTAAAGAGTTCTCACCTGTAGCCCACATGCTACTGAAGGTGTAAAGAGTTCTCACCTGTAGCCCACATGCTACTGAAGGTGTAAAGAGTTCTCACCTGTAGCCCACATGCTACTGAAGGTGTAAAGAGTTCTCACCTGTAGCCCACATGCTACTGAAGGTGTAAAGAGTTCTCACCTGTAGCCCACATGCTACTGAAGATGTAAAGAGTTCTCACCTGTAGCCCACATGCTACTGAAGGTGTAAAGAGTTCTCACCTGTAGCCCACATGCTACTGAAGGTGTAAAGAGTTCTCACCTGTAGCCCACATGCTACTGAAGGTGTAAAGAGTTCTCACCTGTAGCCCACAGGGGGACCACTGAGAGGGTTGGAGCTGGTTCTTCCCAGGGCTTGTTGTTTCTGCTTCTTCAGAATCACCTCCTGGAGCTTCTGCTTCACCAGGGAACTGGCCACAGCACCTGTCAATCAACACAGATATGGAGACCATCAGACCAATCCCTACAACTGCTTAGTAGAGTGTTCCACCTATCAACTGCATCATTGTAACTAAAGTGAAAGAACGACTCCTTTTATGCCCAGAGCATGACATTGTAGCCAGAGAATCAAGATGAGATGGCAACATTTGGGAAAATCCCTTTCTATTTCAGTCTCCCTCTGTGCTCCCATGCTAGGAAGCTGTGACCATGCCGTCCCAGTGTGTGTGTGTGTGTGTGTGTGTGTGTGTGTGTGGAGGGGACTAGGGAGGGCGTGGGGGACAGGGGGAGGTGGCAGGAGGTGTCACTATTGATACGGTCAATATTGACACCGGTGCTGTTTGCACAGCTCGGCTATTTTTTAACCACTGTTTTAGAGGAGCTTCTTTCTCTCTCTCCAAAATGAGCGGCTCAGCTCTGTCTGTTCTGCTCTAAAAGTCAATACCGGCCCAGAAACTCCCTCCTACAGTAGCATGATAGTATTCAGTAGTATCCAGTGTTCATGACTGACAGTGAAACCCCATATTGTCTTGGATGGTAGTAGGATGAGGATCTATATATAATCTGCTGGTGTGTGTGTGTGTGTGTGTGTGTGTGTGTGTGTGTGTGTGTGTGTGTGTGTGTGTGTGTGTGTGTGTGTGTGTGTGTGTGTGTGAAAGGCAACAGGAACAGTGGGCTCTGTGTGAGGAGGAAGCAACACGGGATGTCTACTACCACAGCCCTCCCAGCATGCCTCAGCCCACAACACACAGAGATGAGCTGCTCTGAGCAGAGCCACAATGGTCCATTGACAGCCACTCACAGAGAACCGGGTTTGGGACCCACACGGCAGGGGTCAAAACAACAGCACTCTACAGCTCATCCTTCCTCTCTTCTCTTCTCCTCTCTTGTCCTCTCTTCTCTTGTCCTCTCTTCTCTTGTCCTCTCTTCTCTTGTCCTCTCTTCTCATCCTCTCCCCTTCTCTCCTCTCCTCTCCTCTCCTCTCTTCTCTTGTCCTCTCTTCTCTTGTCCTCTCTTCTCTTGTCCTCTCTTCTCGTCCTCTCCCCTTCTCTCCTCTCCTCTCCTCTCCTCTCCTCTCCTCTCCTCTCCTCTCCTCTCCTCTCCTCTCCTCTCCTCTCTTCTCCTCTCCTCTCTTCTCCTCTCCTCTCTTCTCCTCTCCTCTCTTCTCGTCCTCTCCCCTTCTCTCCTCTCCTCTCCTCTCTTCTCCTCTCCTCTCTTCTCTTGTCCTCTCTTCTCTTGTCCTCTCCCCTTCTCTCCAGGGCCCTACCAGATACTGTCTGACTGGAGGAATGCTCAGAGACCTCACAGATGTATTTATGGACATGCAAAGACAGAGCACTAAATTACTGTTTTCCTCTGCTTGTTGTAAGAGACAAGATATTTGGTGTTATTTGTGTCTAGGTGCTATTTATGATGACTCAGTCTGTTGGGAATAGACAAAAAGAAATGCCTCTCAAATCGGTGTCCCTGTCGGTTTTTGCCCAAGGCATTCTTTGGCTGTTTGGTGAGAATATTTACATTTGTAGAGTGTATGTACATTTATGTGTGTGTGTGTGTGTGTGTGTGTGTGTGTGTGTGTGTGTGTGTGTGTGTGTGTGTGTGTGTGTGTGTGTGTGTGTGTGTGTGTGTGTGTGTGTGTGTGTGTGTGTAGGATGTTTGTCTTGACATTGATGGATCTGTTTCACTTTACACAACATTGTGCAGAACACCAACCAATGAGGATAACGATAGGGGAGAGTGGGGTATGTTGAGCAATTTTTTGAAAATCAGCACTATATCAACGGGAAATATAGTATTCATTATAACAAAGAACATCCCATCATGCTTAGGGTCATGTATGAAAACACTGGGCAGGCCATTATTTTGGCTACCATGTCTATGTCCCCATAGGATGACATCCACAGGGCACGAGTGGTCACTGAATGGTTTGATGGGCATGAAAACGATGTAAACCATATGCTATGGCCGTCTCAGTCACCAGATCTCAACCCAATTGAACACTTATGGGAGATTCTGGAGTGGTGCCTGAGACAGCGTTTTCCACCACCATCAACAAAACACCAAATTCTGGATTTTTTGTGTGGAAGAATGGTATTTCATCCCTCCAATAGAGTTCCAGACACTTGTAGAATCTATGTTGAGGTACACTGAAGCTGTTCTGGCTCGTGGTGCCCAACGCCCTATTAAGACTCTCTATGTTGGTGTTTCCTTTATTTTGGCAGTTACCTGTATGTCAAAGTTTAATTGATGGAATGGGAGTGGTATATTTTATATCTTAAATGTACATTCAGATATAGATCTCTCTGCTCAATATGACCCTTCCATGTCTTGACCAGTTGTCTGGGACAGAGATGTTGTTTCGCTGTGCCAATTCGTAGGCAAGTTCTCTGCACTTGAGGCTACTAAAGCTTATGAAAGTGGTCTACAATATTCTTGATATGTTTAGCAAGCTCAGACTCCAAGTCATCAGATAAGACCTTGTGTGCCTCTGCTACTCTATCATAGCCTCTCTCCTGCACAGGTACACGTTCGTTTCGTTGTTGTACCTCTTCAGTATTTTTTTCACTAACTTGGCTGCTCCCTCAAGAACTTCAAGGGGGGCTAGACCTCTGCTTGTTTAACGTTGATCTTGAGTTCATATGCAAAAATACAATGCATATTATGAATAAAACTGAGAAAATGTCATCATCATTTGTATGGGATACGCTGGCCATTGGCTCAACTTACAGTTTGACTCTATTAGCCCACACAGCTACAAGGATGAACTTTCATGCTAGATTTAGGACCTCCTATTGAAGCTGATAGAGACCCCAACTGATGTACAGAACAATCTTAAAACGATCTACTTTGGTTTAGATACAAGCATCATGAAACCTTTAACACAATACATTTATTTGACTTGGTAAAAATATAAGTAAATGTACCTAACTTGCTTACCACTTTTTCCATGCTTCACAGACTCCATGAAACCATGACCTATTCCAAACTATTTGGTCACATGATTCATTGTGTGTATGGTTTCCTAGAAACAAGGGGTGGCTCAACTAACCATTGGCTCAACTTGACCCACTGGCTCAACTTAACCCTCTCTCCTACTACAGTGTACAAGCATACAGGCATACCTACGCAAGCACACACACAGTAAAACTCACTCTGTTGGCTCTTGTCCTTGTGCCACAGCTGCTGCAGCTCTTGTTGTTTCTCCTGCTCCTGCTCCTGCTCACGTCTCCGTTGTTCCATGTTGAACTGAAACCCGACGAGACACTCATTAAAGTATGTGTGGAAACAGGGAAAAGTGCCGCTCTGATCTGGGAATGTGTGACATATGGGTGACAGAAAGACTTGGGCTAATGAGTGTAAATGGGGCATGAAAGTCATTATTAATACGAGCTAAAATGTATAAGAAACATTACACATTAAACATTACAGACATGTAATGCAATTTATGGGTTCCTTTCACATCAGTGTGTGTGTCGGTGTTTGGCAACAATGTGTGCTGAGAGCAGGCCTAACAATGCAGTACGTACCCGTATGTGCTGGTGCAGCTGGTGCTGTGAGAAGGTAGTGCAGGGCTGGTGGGAGAAGGGGCTGTGGAGCAGAGGAGGGTGCAGGGGCGTCAGCAGGGCCGTGTCCGAACCCGGCCGCATCACACGCTCCGTCACACGCAGGTCCATTGGGACTGACCCCAGGGGCGCCGACACTGAGGGCTCTAGTGGAGGGAGGGGAGAGAATTGAGTTTCTCAGAAAATCCATTTCTTACTTCCAACCTCTTGACTTCAGATCAAGTGTTTAATTACTGTACGGCAGTAACACTTAACTCCCAGAAACTAACCGTATAGGAGAGAGAGGTACTGTTGAGTAAAGAGAAGAGAGAGAGAAAGAGAGATGTGACAGAGAGGGAGATAAATAGACCAGAGGCACAGCCCACTCAGTGTATAGATGTGGGCTAGATGAATGTGAGCGGCGATCCTACACTGGACACGACACATACAAAAAGAATGTCTGCTGTACATATACAACACTGTCTCACAGCCTTTCCCTCTCCCCTCCACTGTCTCACAGCCTTTCCCTCTCCCCTCCACTGTCTCACAGCCTTTCCCTCTCCCCTCCACTGTCTCACAGCCTTTCCCTCTCCCCTCCACTGTCTCACAGCCTTTCCCTCTCCCCTCCACTGTCTCACAGCCTTTCTCTCCCCTCCACTGTCTCACAGCCTTTCCCTCTCCCCTCCACTGTCTCACAGCCTTTCCCTCTCCCCTCCACTGTCTCACAGCCTTTCCCTCTCCCCTCCACTGTCTCACAGCCTTTCCCTCTCCCCTCCACTGTCTCACAGCCTTTCCCTCTCCCCTCCACTGTCTCACAGCCTTTCCCTCTCCCCTCTACTGTCTCACAGCCTTTCCCTCTCCCCTCCACTGTCTCACAGCCTTTCCCTCTCCCCTCCACTGTCTCACAGCCTTTCCCTCTCCCCTCCACTGTCTCACAGCCTTTCCCTCTCCCCTCCACTGTCTCACAGCCTTTCTCTCCCCTCCACTGTCTCACAGCCTTTCCCTCTCCCCTCCACTGTCTCACAGCCTTTCCCTCTCCCCTCCACTGTCTCACAGCCTTTCCCTCTCCCCTCCACTGTCTCACAGCCTTTCCCTCTCCCCTCCACTGTCTCACAGCCTTTCCCTCTCCCCTCCACTGTCTCACAGCCTTTCCCTCTCCCCTCCAATGTCTCACAGCCTTTCCCTCTCCCCTCCACTGTCTCACAGCCTTTCCCTCTCCCCTCCACTGTCTCACAGCCTTTCCCTCTCCCCTCCACTGTCTCACAGCCTTTCCCTCTCCCCTCCACTGTCTCACAGCCTTTCCCTCTCCCCTCCACTGTCTCACAGCCTTTCCCTCTCCCCTCCACTGTCTCACAGCCTTTCCCTCTCCCCTCCACTGTCTCACAGCCTTTCCCTCTCCCCTCCACTGTCTCACAGCCTTTCTCTCCCCTCCACTGTCTCACAGCCTTTCCCTCTCCCCTCCACTGTCTCACAGCCTTTCCCTCTCCCCTCCACTGTCTCACAGCCTTTCCCTCTCCCCTCCACTGTCTCACAGCCTTTCCCTCTCCCCTCCACTGTCTCACAGCCTTTCCCTCTCCCCTCCACTGTCTCACAGCCTTTCCCTCTCCCCTCCAATGTCTCACAGCCTTTCCCTCTCCCCTCCACTGTCTCACAGCCTTTCCCTCTCCCCTCCACTGTCTCACAGCCTTTCCCTCTCCCCTCCACTGTCTCACAGCCTTTCCCTCTCCCCTCCACTGTCTCACAGCCTTTCCCTCTCCCCTCCACTGTCTCACAGCCTTTCCCTCTCCCCTCCACTGTCTCACAGCCTTTCCCTCTCCCCTCCACTGTCTCACAGCCTTTCCCTCTCCCCTCCACTGTCTCACAGCCTTTCCCTCTCCCCTCCACTGTCTCACAGCCTTTCCCTCTCCCCTCCACTGTCTCACAGCCTTTCTCTCCCCTCCACTGTCTCACAGCCTTTCCCTCTCCCCTCCACTGTCTCACAGCCTTTCCCTCTCCCCTCCACTGTCTTTCCTCACTATAGATTATTCACTGACATAAATGTCTGATTTGCATGATAATCCAGGACATTTGCATTGCATGGGTGAGTCAGTGGGAAAGATTGCCTTGCCGCGCTCTACAACAGGATCCAGGACGGGGTTGGGAAAGAGCTGTGGGTTTTACTGCACAGTACTGACACACACACATGCATTCACACTCTCACACACGGATACGGACACAGACTCAAAACAATTATTGACATAATTGCCAAGTCTTTGGTTGAGTTTATAACTACACACACAAAGTCTCAATTGTCTGAGGCTTTGTAAAGTGAAATGATGTACTGTACATTTCATGAAGTTTGACTTGGCCTGCTTCCAAATTCCAAGCAGCACCAGCGAGAATGTTTCTGTCTTGTGTCAGGACCCGCAGGCAGTAGAACTGTATCTCACAGCTGGGTTGAGGAGCATGTGGAGTGACTGAGGGTAAGATAGATATATTCTATAGCCTACAACACTGCTGTGGTGTGTAGTGTGCAGTGCCTGTGTGTGAGGAGAAAAGCCTCCTTCATACACACTGATATA
The DNA here is from genome assembly GCF_045679555.1 of Salvelinus alpinus. NCBI lineage: Eukaryota > Metazoa > Chordata > Actinopteri > Salmoniformes > Salmonidae > Salvelinus > Salvelinus alpinus. The sequence continues at coordinate 24,670,736 of NC_092102.1, read as the reverse complement.
GCCAGCTGTGTACTCTCACATCCCGAATGGGAACAACAGATGATGTGATTCATGCTTTAGTTTGGACGCCCATGGAAATCCAAGGGCTGTTTGCAGGCCCTCACAGTGCACAGCCAGCTGGGGACAGTGTCAACATATACTGTATCATTACACAAACACTTCATTGTTCACCCGACTAGCATTATTACTGTTTAACTAAATCAATCACTCCCTACTGCTAATGAGAGAGAACCAACAAAAGTGTGTTTATCTAGGAATGAAAGATGAGCTTTTCACAATCCTATTGTAGGACTAAAAACGGGCTGATGAGGTGTGTGTGTGTGTGTGTGTGTGTGCATGCATGCTGCAGTGTGTTTTTCTGTGTAAAAATGAATGCATGCATTGCAGACGCGATGGGGGTGAACCCTTCTGACGGACATTTTTGTCTTTTAAAGTCCAGTTGGTGTTTGTGTATAAATGCAGCTGTAACAACCGGGCCATAACATGTACTGACACAGCCCTCTGCTTAAGGCCTCCATATTAGGAGGCTGGAGAGGAGAACGGCGAAAAGCTTGACAGAGGCTGCATGAATGCCATCAATGTTTGGAATTATTAAAATCCTTCTTGACGAGGAGTCAACAGGCTCTCTGTGTGCATCCCAAATGACACCCTACTCCCTATATAGTGCACTACTTTTGTGCATAATATAGGGACTAGTGTACTATTTAGGAGACACTGACTAGAGTCTGACAAATAAGGAGGAACAAGTGGATTATTCCAGGAACGTAACATCAGCGACTCATAAAAGGAAACAAAGGGGGCCACTCATCAGCAGAAAACACAAGTGCCTTTTCTGTTTGCATCCCTCTCCCACCGCCAGCTATATTTAGAGACAACATTTACCTATACAAGCCTTTTGTTTTTCACCAGACTCTCCCTCACCTTTAGTTTCCACAGTAATGGAACCCACTGGGAAAGGGGATGAGTATGTGAGTGAGAGTGTTTGCCTGTGTGTGTGTGTGTGTTTGCCTGTGTGTGTGTGTCTGTGTGTGTGTTTGCCTGTCTGTGTTGTGAGAAAGATACCCTGTTTGTCTGACCCTCTCAAAGGTAAACTATGCATCTGAGAATGTCTGAAATATGAAACTGGCTGATGGACAAACTCATAAAAATGTCAAGCAAATGTGAGCAGGACTGCACATAGAAATGCACTGTCTGCCTGATGGTCTGTTTTTTTGTCTGTCTGAGGAACACTCAGTGGAAGAACAATACAATAACCATTACAGTACAACAGACAGAGGCAGTGTCCTGAATGGCACCCAAATCCCTGGCTCAAAAGTAGTGCACTATATCATCACATTACAGCCTAAGTCATGCTTTCTGTGATCTGATAGGCTGTGAAGTCGTGGTCTCTGTGATCTGATAGACTGTGATGAGATGATGAAGTCATCTTCTCTGTGCTCTGATAGGCTGTGATGTGATGATGAAATCATGGTCTCTGTGCTCTGATAGGCTGTGATGTGATGATGAAGTCATCTTCTCTGTGCTCTGATAGGCTGTGATGTGATGATGAAATCATGGTCTCTGTGCTCTGATAGGCTGTGATGTGATGATGAAGTCATGGTCTCTGTGCTCTGATTGGCTGTGATGTGATGATGATGAGATGTGGTTATTGAAGCCTGGTTCCATGCTGGCCTGAGGGATAATGAGTCCAACTGAACAATGAACAGACAGAAGACAATGAGTCTCTCCTCCTCCTCTCGCCTTCCCCAGAATATTGTTCTCCGCTCTGGACCGGTTATACCAGTATGGCCAGTGTGTACGGGAACCTCTCTCCCTCTGGTCCCTCCTCCAGATTAGGCAGAACACAGAATGACTGATTGAGTAAGTATGAAACCAAGCCTTTCTGTAACTAGACACACTTTACCTCTTATAACCTCTACCACGCCACTCATCAGTTGACATGAACATTCTGCACGGATAACTTATGTGTACAGTACCATAACTGTAGTATGAAGTTGGAGTAAGTACACACATCCCCCCCAAAAAAAACATGTCAACTGCTGACATTTGTATCCTCTGAATAAGGTTAGAAAAAGGGGAAAAGGCGTGGGGAACAGACAGTGGTGACACTATCAACACTATAGTCTGTGTTGATGGAGGCTGAGTTGGAGCTGAGTGACGTCCTCTGTGGTCAGGTCTGCTAGGAGAGAAAGGAAACTGGAACAATGGGAGCCAAAGTGTCAGAGTAAATCTCAGGCCCAGCTCCACAGAGAGAGAGGGGCAGACCGGCTGGGCCTCTAAATTAGGCGTCTCAAAATAAAAAGGCCAACAAAACAGGAAGTATTGACCAAGTGACATCTGCTCCAATTGGGTCAGACGCCTCCCCCTCCCTCACTCCCTCCCTCCCTCCCCTACCTCCTTTTGTTTATGCTGACTGGACTGGAGGCTCTAATTGGCATGTCTACATCTATTTTGGGGTGGGAGGAATGTTTTTTTTCAGGCTCTGCTGCTAATTTCTATGGTGACTTTTGTTTTTCCTCCTCATCAGAGGTCCTGTCCATCAGCCCAGAGGATATGTAGCACAAACAACATCCTCCAGGGAAAATGTATTGAATATGTATGCGCATAATGTGTATAAAGTTTTTAAAAAAGGAACCATTCTGAAAATATAAATGTATTTGTTAATGCAAAGGTGTGTATGTGTGTGTGTGTGTGTGTGTGTGTCTGAGTGTGCAAACAGTCCTTTAGGGCCTGTAGATAAGCCTTGTCACTCTGCATACACTAAAAGATTGATGACAGTCCACAGAATGGTGCCAGTGGTGACACCCAGGAATACAACAACTGTCTGCAACTAGGGTTGCAAAGGGTCGGAAAGTTTCCGGTTAATGTCCCAGGAATTTGGGGAATTTTGCTTAAATTCATCTAAAAAAGTTAGCTTATAACAATTAACCTTTTTTTGTGGGATATACATATGGCAATTCTAGGTCTTGTAGCATATTTTGGATAAACTATCCCATGCACAGTGCATTCCTCCATCACATGTACAGCTGATTCTCAAGATCTTGCACACTATTGAGCCCACACCACTACACTGTCTGAGCCAAGGACTACATGCTTTCTGATTAGTTTTGATTACAATACTGGGTGGGGTGAATATATTTTATATGACATGCATGATTTTTTGTTAATTAGTAAAAAGTAGCCTACAGCAAAGTGTGTTTAAATCATTTATAACTTGTTAACACTTTCTGCTAGTTAGTTTTTGCTACCATGTGGGTTTTAGCTTGCTTGAGCCTGCTAACTGAGGAGTGTTAATTCACCTGTTTCCATACATGTTTCATTTTAAAACATTTGTCTTAAAAATGAGTTGTTTAATCTAACTGCTTAACTATTTATCTGTATTTATTTGTATTTTTAGTCTTTTTTCTCTCTAATCTTTACAGGAAAATGCCACGGGCACGATCTGATGTGTGGAGACATTTCACTGCAGCTAATGTAGAAGGAAAAGCTGTGTACATTTGCAAATACTGTGCCAAATCACATGTGAAGAATGCAACAAAGATGCAGAATCATCTGGCCAAGTGCATAAAGTTCCCTCAGTGCTCACAACAAGCAACCTCTGACAAAAGTCCCTCTACTTCTATTCGAGGTGAAAATGAGGAATCAGACACCTTAAAGATAGCGACAGCTCATGGTCCTCCTGGAATCAGATGTTTTTTTTGACTCAATGGAGGAACGTAGTCAGAGAAATGCTGATGAATGTCTTCCTCGAGCTGTGTATGCAACTGGTTCACCTCTGATGCTCACATGCAATGTGTATTGGAAGAGATTTCTGAATGTTCTTTGCCCAGCATACACCTCTCCAACCAGACATGCTTTATCTACTCATTTGCTGGATGCAGAGTTCAATAGAGTTCAAGTGAAGGTCAAGCAAATCATAGAGAAAGCAGACTGTATTGCAATCGTCTCTGGTTGGTGGTCGAATGTTTGTGGGCAAGGAATAATTAACTACATCATCTCCACCCCTCATCCAGCATCCACAAGTGACAAAGACACACCAGTCTCTACATTGCAGATGAGCTGAAGGCAGTCATCAATGACCTTAGACCACAGAAGCTATTTGCACTGGTGACAGAAAATGCTGTGAACATGAAGGCTGCTTGGTCTAAAGTGGAGGAGTTCTACCCTCACATCACACCCATTGGCTGTGCTGCTCATGCATTGAAACTGCTCCTCAAGGACATCATGGCACTGAAAACAATGGATAGACTCTACAAGAGAGCCAAGGAAATGGTTAGATATGTGAAGGGTCATCAAGTTATAGCAGCAATCTACCTCACCAAGCAAAGTGAGAAGAATAAGAGCACCACATTGAAGCTGCCCAGCAGCACACGTTGGGGTGGTGTTGTCATCATGTTTGACAGTCTCCTGGAGGGGAAGGAGTCTCTCCAAGAAATAGCCATATCACAGTCTGCCGATATGGACAGTCCCATCAAGAGGATCCTCCTGGATGATGTATTTTGGGAGAGAGCTTGAAGCCCATACACACCGCAGTGTACATGTTGGACCCCAAGAATGCTGGCAAGAGCATCCTGTCTGGTGCAGAGATCAACAGGGCCTATGGGGTCATCACTACTGTGTCTCGCCACCTTGGCCTGGATGAGGGCAAGGTTCTTGGCAGTCTGGCGAAGTACACTTCCAAGCAAGGGCTTTGGGATGGATGCAATATGGCAGTTGTGCCAACATATCTAATCAGCCACCTGGTGGGACTTTGTGGATCTGAGGCTCTTTCCGCTGTTGCCTCCATCATCCTCCAAATCCCACCAACATCAGCTGCCTCAGAGCGCACCTGGTCTTTGTTTGGGAACACACACACACACCAAAGCACACAACAGGCTGACCAATACAAGGGTTGAAAAATTGGTGGCCATCCGGGCAAATTTGAGTCTTTTTGAGCCTGACAACGAGCCATCCTCAACAAGGTTGGAAAGTGACAGTGAAGATGAGGCTTCAGAGTCTGATGTTCAAGAGGTGGACATTGAGGAGGTCCAGGGAGAAGACATGTAAGCCTGAGAGGAAGACAACCAAAGCTTTAGTTTCTAGACTATCATTTTACAGATTTATGTTGAAAACATTTTTGGGAGATGCGATGGATCATTGGGGATCATTCAATATTTCCTTTCTTTTGTTGTTCAGTGAAATCATCCCATGTGAAGAGTCAACTAATTGAATTAAAGTTAAATTTGTAACTAAATATTTTTTTTAATTTCCATTGGAAGGATTTAATCATTTGCAATTATGTCTACTTATGATAAGGTAAAAATGTTTATATTTCAGTCTCCATATGATATGGTAAATATATCCAATGCAAAACATATCTACATTTAAATGGTATTAATATTAATTTGCATATATTTCCGTTAATTCCCATATATTCCTTTAATTCCCACGAAAAGTTCCCACCTCTGAATATTCCCCAAAATGTGCAACCCTATCTACAACACACTATCTATCACCACTGTATCCTCTGGTCTACATTCAGTCTGCATCAATTCTCCAACCGTCTCTTTTCCAAAAATATAATTTTTTTTTAATAAAGAATTTATTCCATGAAGGCACTACAAAAAGCCCCACACTTGGCCAAGCTTAAAACACAAGTCAAGTTACTTAGTGGAAAGGTTCACCTACATTATGAGCAATTTCCTAGTCATGCAGGTTCAGTTCCTTTACATTCTGTGACCGTGTCTGAATACTTGCATTATAAATAGAAGGCATTTTGGGTATGCGAAAAGAAAGTTTTATACTACATGAAAATGTCAAAACTTGAGTATGCTTTAAATGCCTACTCATTTCGGCTTTTCATCTAGTAGAATTCGCTGCACCCAACTGAGGAAGATAATTGTTTTTCAGACTCACGTGTTTGACAACAGCTGATAATCAGATATGGTGACGGGCTGTAGAAAAATTAACCAATGGCGGGAATAAACGCAATTACGCATTAGATGATGCATTCTCAGTAGCCTAGTATGTTGATATTTGGTGCTTACTGCATTCGGTTTTACTAAACAGTACGTTTTAAATAGTATGTAGTACGATTAGTACAAAGTATGTATGCAGTTTCAGTAAGTAGTAGACAAGACAGATTTCGGACACAACCAGTCTCTGCAAGACTGCCAGGAGCTTAAAGTATTCCCTTTGAACTTCCTGAGACATAATTAAACAGAGAAGAAATGAGAGGAGAGGAAAGGGGAAAGAGGTCAGAGCAGGGGGATTGTTATGACAACCTGACACCCCTGAGAAAGTCACCGGGGAGCCCCCCCTCTCTGAGCCTCCACTGAGGCATCTCAAACTCCCTCCCTCCCTCCTAAAAGGCGACATGCCACAGTGTTATTATGATCCCAACCTCTATATGTGTGTGTGTTCCACTCCTGAGGAGGAGTCTTTCACCATCTCTCAGTACAAGTGCAACTCAACACCTCCTTCCCTCTTCCTGCAGGCCCTCCTGTCGCTGAGCGTGTGTGTGTTTAGTGCGCGAGGTCAACCCTGCTGCGCAGCATGGCTTGCCATTCCTGTCTGCAGTATAGGATTGCCTGCAGTTAGCTGTGCTCTATGTACTTCTAGGAGCTGCCCGTTTCCAACATGTGGATACATAACGGAGTTGTTCCAGCCATATACAAAGGTCACCTCTATTCAATTTCTAGGATACCACATCACATGTTGGTACATCAGGTAACATAGCTCTGCAGAAATGCTTGAGGACTTAACGCATACGAAATATTCATACAAAATAGCGGCATTCTTTATAATTGTAATGAAATGCAGTTGTTGATAACAGAAGCCTGTATCAGGCCTCATTAGTCAGGCCTATCCACCTCATTTTCGAACGCTTTTAAAACACGGAAGCCAAACGTGGAAACTATGGATAACTATGTTCCTCCATGCTTGCGCATTATCATACTTCATATGCGCGCCACCAGAAATCCCTGCATTAGCATGTTTCTGTTAACTGATACACCATGACAAAATACACCATATTACTGTCCTGCTAATGTGCCTGGACCTTGTAGGCTAAACATCCGAGAAAAAAACCATAATTGATTCAAATGGTTGCCCAATCAGGAAGGCTAGATGCAGTTATTTTGAAATGAATATGCATTCAAAATGCCAGGCTTTTGAACGGTTATTCAAATGTCATAGCCTATTCACTGCAGTTTACAGGCTAGACTAGTGTTTTGTACTCACTTAAAAACAATAATAACATTCTTCATTACATTGTGTTGTTATTGTAGTCTAGGTAGGATACATTTCTTGTCCCTAAAAAACAAAAACAATAGGGTAGCTTTTCGTGCTGCGTACCCGCGGGGACTGGGACTAGGAAGGAGCACAGCTTCAGGAGCGCACATAGTGTAGGCTAACTATGATCTGACAGCCTAAACCTTTTTTTCTCTCGCGGTGTAAATTGACTGGATATTTTCACTGCAATATTAAGCCTAACATTGAGCTTATGAATTATGGGCTAACATGCATACGCTTCGAACTTAGGCTATAGGCTACATTTCGAGCCTGTGTGTCTTAATTGTTCTGTTGTGCATTTACGCACCTGTCCTCTCCGCTGCCACAGCTATTCCTTTTAAATCTTGTCGAGGGGCATGAAAAGCCAGACAACAAAAGCTTGTTTGACACTTATTTTGACGTATTTTCTTTAGCCTACTAACAGCCTATTGGACGAGAGATGAATGCTTGTTTGCTGAATGTAAAATAGGCTACAGCATTAACAGGCAGGGGGAGTTGGAAAGGAGAAGCCCATATGTTCCTATATTAGGCCTATCTTAACACGGGGCTACATCCTGACAAAATAGACATACACCATGTGAGTGGCCTACTAATGCACCTTTCTGGACCCTCTGAACTGTTGAGAATAGACCCAAACTGAACCAAATGGTTGCATGATCAGGTCTAGTCTATTGGCCTATGCAGTTATTTCGGCATGAAACATTTATTTATGAGCAGTTATTCCAATTAGCCCACATCACTGAAGTTTACTGTCTATGGACAATAATTGTGTATTCACGTGATAACAATAATACATTCCTCGTTGAACTGTGTTGTTGTAGCACATGAATAATAATTTTGTCTACAAACCTTGGCCTAGGCCTATCCTGTTGCCTAGTCACTTTACCCCTACCTAATACCTATATGTACTGTACATATCTACCTCAATTTCCTAATACCCCTGCACATCGACTCGGTACTAGTACCCAATGTATATAGTCAAGCTATCATTGCTCGTGTTACTATTTTTTTTAAATATGATTTTTTATTTATTGTATTCTTCATTGTTGAGAAGGGCTCGTAAGAAAGAATTTCACTGTTAGTCTACACCTGTTTTACGAAACATGTGACAATTAAAATTTGATTTGGGATCTGCCATTTCATAATCTGGTTACTTATTTTTCTTGCCCTTTGACAGGCAAATATTTTGCCTATAGCTGTAATATTTAGCTACTGAATGGCCTAATATCTAGCTAATATTTAGCTTCTTACTTCGGCTACACATCACTAGCCTCTCTCTTCCAGCTGTTCCCGTGCGCAAGCCACTCCGCAATAGGCCGGCCATTCCTCTTCTCATAAAATCCCAGGGAAAGATATAGACTACAAAAGCTAAAGGACATTTATTTTGATCGTGTTTTATTCTAGACCTAATAGCCTATTCGGGGAAATGAGAAGGCTTGCTCTTGCTAATTGCTGAATGTAAAACAGGCCTACAGCATAGGAAATGCATGTCGGGGAAAGTTAAGGAGAGAAAGTGCATTGGTGTGATCCCTTTTGGCCCGTTATGATAACATTGTTGCACTGATGCATTGCAAATAGTTGCACAGGACAGACAGAGGTGAGCACTGTAAAAAAAGAAGACCCAAAGAAATTGACAACCATTAGAAAAATGGAAATCACTTGCAAACCACTTGAGCAATGAGGCAATGGCATTATGTAGGCCTAAAAGATGCGCAGAGTAAACAGTGTTTGTTGTCGAATTGCTACATTTAAAAACGAGTTACTATATTATTTTCATTATGCCTACATGTACATTGAAGTATTATTTGCAGTTGTCACTATGACAATGAACACACCTTGAAAGCACTGAACGGTCTGAACCACTATCTGTGCGTTAGAGACCTCATGAATGGTCTTGTGTTACCTAATAGCAGCATGTACGATGCGTTGATCAGTAACAGGTGTAGGACTGTATAACGATATACTATTAACTTTCTTCTAGTGTGGATGCTCACCAACGTTTTATAGTTATGTAGCCTATTGTTTATCATCATCGTTATAGTTATTGGCTTGGTTGAAGACCCGGGCCTTAACACTGACACAACCCAACTAACTTGAATTAAATAAATATAAAATTAGACTTATACACTTACAGTATACATGTTTACTTGACTTTTATACTCTGTAAATGTACTCTTTCAAATAATTTACACTGGCAAGTTTGCCACCAGCGTGCTGCAGTGGGAAAGTAAAGCGGAAGTCGAATCGATCACTTCCGTTGTTTGGCTGTGCCCATAGCAACGTTCAAAAATGAGGTGGATAGGTCAGTCAGGGTAGGTAGTCAAATAAAGTCAAATAAAATAATATTTGTCACATGCTTCATTAACAACAGGTTTAGACTAATAGTGAAATGCTTGCTGATGGGCCTTTCCCAACATTGCAGAGAGAAAGAAAATAGAGAAATAATCTAAAAAGTAAAAAGTTATTATAAATACACAATGAGTAAAGATTAACTTGGCTATATACACAGGGTACAAGGTAATTGAGGTAGATATGTACATATAACTAGGAATAAAGTGACAGATAATAAACAGTAGCAGCGTATGTGATGAGTAAAAAAAAAAGGTGCAAAAAGGGTCAAGCAGATCGTTAAATAGTTAACCAATAGCTACCCGGACTAACTATTTAACAGTCTTATGGCTTGGGGGTAGAAGCTGTTCAGGGTCCTGTTGGTTCCAGACTAGTCACTAGTCTCCTCCATGTCCTGTCAGTCCTCTCCTCCATTCTCTTCCCCTCTCCTCCATTCTCTTCCCCTCTCCTCCATTCTCTTCCCCTCTCCTCCATTCTCTTCCCCTCTCCTCCATTCTCTTCCCCTCTCCTCCATTCTCTTCCTTTATCTCTTCACCTCTCCTCTCCTCCCCTCCCATCTCTATGAGCTGTAGCAGTAGGACAGACAGACAGAAACAGACAGACAGGTAAGATAAGACAAAGGTTGACAGAGAGCAGAACAGCAGAGCAGAGTAGCAGTATGTAGACTTCCTCTGCTGGGTAAATATGTCTGGAATTACAGCAGGAATGTTAATCATGGCCCAGCGTATCTATCAACCTGTCACTAATAAAAATGTGTAGAACATACCTCCAAAACAATGTGAGCACATAGGGAGCTTGGAAAATAGAGTGTTGCTAATATAAAGATATGAGTTGTGTTTTCATGGAATTCGAATCTGGGGTCAAAATGAAAAGTTGACTTTTGTGATATGGTTCGAGGCAGAATCAAGAGAAACAATTCCAGATTGATAAAGCACCAGAGATAAGTACTGTATGTACTGTGAAATAACATTTTCCCATAGAAAAACAATATAAACAAGCCCAAAATAACCAGCTGTGGAATAACAGAGACATTGTATGTGGCCCTCTCTGTGAATGGTTTATCTCAGGCTGGCATGTGTGCGCACACGTTTGTTTGTGTGTGTGTGTGTGTGTGTGTGGCGTGTGACTGGTATAGTGTGATGTGATCCTATCCGGCCAGCTCATTTGTTTGTGTGGGAGGACAGATGTGCCAGAGAGCTATCTATGGACTACCAATGGAAGGTGTGCTTCCAGCCCTCATCGTTATGGAAATCACCTGAGACCTACCTCTCCCTCTGTCTGTGTGTGTGTGTGTGTGTGTGTGTGTGTGTGTGTGTGTGTGTGTGTGTGTGTGTGTGTGTGTGTGTGTGTGTGTGTGTGTGTGTGTGTGTGTGTGTGTGTGTGCCTGCATGTGTGTGCCTCAGTGTGTATGCGCGTGTGTGTTGCCTAATTGAAGCCGACCATAATGACGTGCCTGTGGACTGAGATCTTCCTCCTTCCATGGTGCTGGTTCAATATCATGTGCTTCCTTACCTCCTTCACTAGTCTTCAATTCCTCAGTCAGTCAGACCTGCTTTCCCAGGGCCTAGTCCTCTCAAGTGGAAGTAACTACTTATAGCATTCCAAATAGAGCTTCACGTCATCAAGCCTAGAGTTACTGAAAGAGGTCCAAGGTTCATGTATAATAACTTATACAGTTGATGAATTAGTATAGGAGAGTAGATAGACTGCTAGACAGAGAGACAGAGAGAGAGAGAGAGACAGAGACAGAGAGAGAGAGAGAGACAGAGAGAGAGACAGAGAGAGAGACAGAGAGAGAGACAGAGAGAGACAGAGAGAGACATAGAGAGACAGAGAGAGACAGAGAGAGACAGAGAGAGACAGAGAGAGACAGAGAGAGACAGAGAGAGAGACAGAGAGAGACAGAGAGAGACAGAGAGAGACAGAGAGACAGAGAGAGACAGAGAGAGACAGAGAGAGACAGAGAGAGAGACAGAGAGAGACAGAGAGACAGAGAGAGACAGAGAGAGACAGAGAGAGACAGAGAGACAGAGAGAGACAGAGAGAGACAGAGAGAGACAGAGAGAGAGAGAGAGACAGAGACAGAGACAGAGACAGAGAGACAGAGAGACAGAGAGACAGAGAGACAGAGAGACAGAGAGAGAGAGAGAGAGAGAGAGAGAGAGAGAGAGAGAGAGAGAGAGAATCAGCATGGAAAATTGTGCCCACATGACAGCTTGTATAACATGCTCAGCATACACAGTGAAGTGAAGTAGACCTGTCCACAGTGGCTGACTGCTCCAAGGAAATACAGGGACCCGTTTAAATACGGAATAAAAACAGAGACTTTCTCTGTAACTCCTCAGCTAAGCCAAGTACATCTTGCTATTCGTAGACGGTGTGACAAACGTTATTTGTCACATGTTTCATAAACAGGTGTAGACTTTTTATGATTTAAAAAAATAAGAATATACAAATATTAACGAGGAATAAATACACAATGAGTAAAGATAACTTGGCATTTGTGTGTGTGACTACCTCGTTCTTTGTGGGCCAGTGGATTGACAGTGGAGCAGAGGTTTATGTATTATACATTCTGTCCAGGCTAAAGTTTCCACTGTCCTTACCTGGGTTTCCAAAACACCTCAGGTTTCCTTTAGTGGGGT